>NC_068912.1:59928423-60239137 GCF_023091745.1 Budorcas taxicolor | reverse complement strand
TTACTCTCACAACTTGCCTGTGTTGCTCTGTTACTTAATCAGTATTACACAGAGCCACTTAATCCTTTTTATGGCTTAGCTTGTCTTGTAATGTGATTGTACTGCTAATAAACCCATTCATAGAAGTAATGTACCTTTAAAAAATTGACACCACACTCTGTTTTTAAGTCAGGACACTTTGTGCAAGTTTCTGTGATATCACAGCATTCATTACAACACAGACACTAACAACAGGGTGACCTGATAAAATGAAGAAAAATGAAACCATTTTAGAACAAGTATTCATTGCACTGTCTTCTGAGATTCTGATTCTAGGCTATGAGTCCTTTTGAATCATGGGTTAAAAGCTTCTAGACTGATTTTTTCTCATGATAGACATCAAGTACGTCTATAAATTAAAACTATAATTTTAATAATGAAAATTAAGAAAAAACTCAATCTTAAAAATGTGCATAGATTTCCTTTTTTTTTCTTTTGCTAGTAAAGGCAGTATTGATTATAACCTCTTCTGTAAAAGCTTTTCATAGCTGATATCCAGAAAATCCTGCAGTTTTAATTCCACTAAAATAAGCACGCTTATCTCAAAGAATTTTAAATATGACATAATAGTGACAGTATCTGTCGGCTTCCTTTGAGAATCAATTAGCAGCTAAACAACTATACAGACTCTGTAATGATATGTGTCTGTGGTATTTCTCCAAATTACCTGGAGCAAGGTAAATGGCATGAGAGCTGTGGTCACCAGGGAAAGCATGAAAGAATATACCACACCAGCACAAAGTTATTCAGGAAAAATCTGTAAAGAAAAAATAAGTGTCTGAGACTGCAAGGCAGCTGTTTCAAATAATAAAATATCATTTGCATCTCGGCTGAGGGTTTTGGTTCTGTCGACTGTTTGTGTCCCATGCATTTTTCCTGAACTTGCTGCTCATTTTTTTGAGCTTAGCCAGTTAAGCTTGATTAAACCATCAAGTAGGTACACTTGTTTGTTTCAGATATATGAGAGACAGTAAAGCTTCATTTCAAATAGAGATGCCCAAGAGGAAAAGGTTAGAAAGTGTTGTGCAAAGCTGTGAAATACTGACTAGCAATTTAAATTGGAATCAGACAATTCAGCGTGAATAGGGGGAAAAAAAAAAACCCTCACATCCACAGCGTGTGCAGTAGAGGGGGTGAGGGACGGCAAAGAGGTTTTATTTTTAGAATTCTTTTCTAAGTCCTTTATAAGCATCTCAATCTTTGTTAAAAAGAAACAGCAGATATGCACATTTTCCTTAGGGGAGCATTTTTTTTTTCATATAAAATTTTAGTAGTTGGCTGCCTAGAGTGTGGTTTTTTTGTAACAGAATATACAAATTGTATTTTTTATGGTTCCTTATTTATAATGAAACTACCATTTTAATAAAATGATTCACTTAGATTATTTTATGGCTTTTCATTACAGATCTTCATATTTTTTCATTTGTTCTTTTCTTTCTCCCAGTTAAAATTAAAATGTTCGACTCTGCAATTAATCCCCAAAGAATGTGAGTTTGAAATGCTTTTCTCTTTCAAACACTTGCTAAAATATCTTTCTACAAATAATAAAGATCAAAATCTATACAAACCATTTGGCTGCTCATATCAGTTATCCTTGGGCTGAATTAAACATTACTCAAAGCAAATAGTTATCATTTATTTAGGGATAAGGAATTAAGTAAACTTACTACACAAAAAAGAACTAACTGCTTTTACCCTTTCCAAATTAGAGGAGTGATACACTGGTACCTATTATCATTTTATAATATGCAGTATCACATATATAGTATAATGCATTGTTTTGTATAAGCTGCTTTGTTTTGTTGGAGGGATAGAGGTGCTTTTGTTTTGAATGTGAAATATTATAACCTAAAGACTATTCTAGGAAAGACTTTTTCATATGATATGTGTCATCATTTGTCTTAAATCATGAAGGAGATACACTGGATTCAATGTGACAAATGTTAATGAAAATTCTTAGCATTTTGCATCTGGCCTCTAGTAAATCCAGTTTAAAGCAACAGGGTTTACATTTGTGGAGATGAGGATGCTGAAATGTATCACATTATATGAATATCTTTTGCATGCCTGCTAGCAACCTAAGAGCAAGGTGACAGTCAACTAAATTTTTATGGTTCTAAAAAAAGTACCAATATTAATTATTTCTTATTTTATTTCAAAGATATGGTCAAAATGTTCAACAGAACTGATGTTATTAATGGAAAATTAATCTGCTAAAATAAGTGTTAAATTAGAGATCTTAGTTAACACTGGAAAATTCAAAATCACTTTCTCTTTCTTTTGAATGTGTGTTATTGCTGAACCATTCCATATATTGCTTTGACAATATTCTGTGCACCTAAAATACGTAAATCAAATGAGATTTCAGTTAGAAAATGTGTGTAAGGAAAAAAAAAATGCTGCTTTTATTATTAATATGTATTTTCACAAACTGTGTTGTGGTTCAAAATGTAAAAATATACACATGCAAACACACACACACACACATAGTCTCTACCTAATTTGTTGAGTTAATGTTCCTTCTCAAAAAATATATACTTTGAATAAGATGAATTAAATATGGTTGGTTGGATTTTAGAATGCAATGAAATGATTACATTAAAAATGACCATATTTAAGGGGAAAATAGCTAAGTTGGGCTAATTTTTCATTACTACTCATTGCATTTAAAGAAACTTGGACCAGAGATCAAAGTGCATTTTGATTTGTTTGAAAATTGTAAATGACCCCGTCCCAGATTTCCAACCCCATAAAGTTAGAAAGCAGTCTGTGAGTACTCTCTGCTCTAATCAAGAAGGAAGGGGCTTCAGCTTCAAATGTCAATGCTGTAAACATGTTAAATCTGGAAAATATTTTCTAAGCAAGCAACCATGTGTAAAATTTACTGAACTTGTCATGAAAGGGCTGCAGCTGCAAACCTACAAACTTCTCACTTCCATGAAGACTCCAGATGCCGGGGCAGGGAAGCGGGATTTTCATCGTGGCTCCCCAGCTGTTGCGCCTTAGAGCGCCGCCCGCCGCCATCTTTTAAACAATTTTTTTACCAGGTAGAGAAGCTATGATCATTTAATACTAGGAAAGAAAATCCTGGCTTCCTTCAGAAGGTGCTCCATATAATTTACTACAGCATTGCCAACCCAAACATTCAACCATAGATTGAGATTTGCAATCCTTCCAGCTGCCCAGCTAAACCAAGTTAGTTTAGCAAAAGCTTCCAAAATGCAGAAGGAAAATAATCAGCTAATTATAGAATTAAGCAATTGTCATGTGCTGTTGCCAAAAGAGATTCCCATTAAATTATACTTATGCATTATTTTATGAAACTTTCTGAAAAACATGTTTGCTGCTTATAACTAAAAACATCTTGGGATAAATTTAAAACTTTGCTTTACTACAGAAACATAAAATCTGCCAGATATCATCATAAACAAAGACAATTTGACGAATTTTAAAAAATTGCTAACACTCCTTTTAACACTACTAGCATTATATGTGATATTTACAATATGCAATCTTCTTTTATAATGTAAAGTGTTTTTAAAATGAAATCTGCACTTAAATGCCAATATCCTCTCCTTCTGGCTTCTCACTTTATGACACTAACATAGGATCTCATTCACCAAGCCAATTGAAATTTTAATAAAAGAAAGCAGGAGTTTCTAATAAACTCCTGCAGTGAGCTGATAATACTAAACATCTTTAGCAGCATGGTGTTTTTTATTATTATTTTAGCTGTATATTAATATGCTAGTATTTGTAAACTCCCCAGTGCCACTAGATTTATTTCAGAAACCTTCACTGCATTCCTCCATTGTGAAAAGTTTATCTGACAAAGAAAAATTCTTTTTCGATAATTTTCCACCCAATGACTACTCGACAGGAAAAGATATGGCTGACAAATGTGTTGCATCTATGCATTCAGTCCTGGAAGAAAGAGTAACTGATTTTACTTATTCTGGTGCCAGTTCTGGGCTAATCAAGAAAGCTGGTATAATCCATAACTGCTAGAGAGGCATTATTTGGGCTTTTGTTAGAAATGTAGCAAGATATACTGAGCTACATCTTTAACCACCATGCCTCCTTGCTAGGTTTATCTTATAGTCCATCCCTCTATACCTTCAGCCCCAAATCCCCACTCCACCTCCCAACTAGACCACCATTACTCTTCTATTGGAGCAATAGGAGCTGCAGCCACATAGCTTCCACTTAAAACATAATATATAAGGATCCCTGTTTACAATGTAGTTTGGATATGGAGTTCACATAAAACCATGGGGCACAGTTTTTATAACACTGGATACGACGTGG
This sequence comes from Budorcas taxicolor, assembly GCF_023091745.1. Taxonomy (NCBI): domain Eukaryota; kingdom Metazoa; phylum Chordata; class Mammalia; order Artiodactyla; family Bovidae; genus Budorcas; species Budorcas taxicolor. Next base: position 60,234,790 of record NC_068912.1, on the reverse strand, counting down.
ATACGATTGTTACCATCAATAGGCAGTGAACTGTTACATATACTTCATGTAATGAGAGTCAACAGTTAGATAGCATTTACTGTGTGTCAGGTACTGTTCTAGCCACTTGACATGTATGAACCTATTCAATCCTTTCCACAGCTCTGTGTGGCAGATATTATTACTGCCCTCACTTCATGGATAATAAAACCAAGAAAGGAACTTGCCAATGTCATGCAGCTTGACAGTCTGCTCAAGATTCAAGCAAGAAGTCTACAGAGTCCAACTCTTCATCCCTCTGCCTCTGTAAACAATGTTGTATGACAACTGAAACCATCTTAGTTGGTTTTCACTGGTACCACTTCTCTGAAAAACACCTATTCCAATACTTATTTGCCGCTTATGCCCTAAGTAAGCCAGATATCTCTGGTCTTCTTAATTTTAAATCCAGGAAGGAAAGTGAGTCTTCTCACCCTCAATCACTATCACTCCTTCCAAACTGATTATGTAAAAAGTGTTAAAAAATGTTCATTGTTGGTATTCTTAACATCATATTGAAATAAAACAGGAGCAAACCAAGACATACTGGTTTTATGGCCTTTGTGAGGCTTAGGACAAAGCTCATTAGATGCATAAGCTGACAAGAAAGGGATCCTGACACAAAATCTTAAAAAGCAAACTTTCTTTCAAGACATCAGAGCCAGGGTATAAGGCTTGATGGAAAGACCACCGTTTGAAATGAGCATTCTGTATAGATATCCATGGTGGCCCTGGGACCAGCTTTAACTGGGCTGGCCCAATGAGCAAGAAAACACGTAGGGCCTCGTGGTCTGGCACGGAGAACCCTGATGACAAGAGCACACATTTTATTAATAGGGAAGGAGAACTTTGTTTCTTCCAAAATCAGGATACTGAATCAACTCAATAAGAGAATAGCAGCCCTGGGGGCTAAGGTTGGGGGACAGTTCAAACAGATGTACAAAATGCATCGAAGTTGACCCCCCCAAAAAAATCACGTATACTTTTTTTCCCAAAATTTCTTGTCATCATCTTAAGGCCTGGTATTGGTTTTGAGCAGACTGCCATAGAGGGGAGCACCTTGACATTTCTCAGATTGCAACTCTAATGAGCTCACATTACATTACTGCCCAGTATGGCTCACAATATTCCATCATATTGTCCATTAGATGTTCTGGAACTAGTTTCCTCAAGCAGGCTACTAGAAGTTATAGGCACATTTGAAAAAAATAAGGTAACATTTGGTGATAGAAATACCATATATCTTTGTTTAGAAGTAGTGGCTTGTATTAAATTTAATTACTTCCCCTGTGGCTTTAAATCAAGGGCAGCTTCTGTTAAATTTAATTACTTTCCCCTGCGGTTTACATGGCAAAGGTGTCATTGCTACTTGCCGAGTGCTTCTGGCCAAAGTGAAAGCTTGGGTTTGATTTGCTCCATAATACCAATGCTTTCTCTCATAATTTTACTTTCTGCCTCTATCCAAGTGCACATTTTTGTGGACATTTTATTCATGAAATCTGTGTTTAGTATCTTGGAAATTATTCAATTAGTAGCATGTGACTGACAGCTGAAATCTGAAGAAAAAAATTTTTTTTGATAAATTTCAACACAAGATAGGCTGGATTTATTTTTGCCACTTTATTGTACAAATGACTTTATTTGTGACTTTATTTACATCACATACTCACTTAAAGGCAAGTTTTCTTAAATTTTCTGAATGGGGCAGTTATTATTCCTTTGATTTCATTAGCTGTACGCTCAAGCTAACAATTTTTACTAACTAAGTCAATACCCATTTCAATGGCTTAGGCCCCCCCAACTGTATCTACCTAACAATATTGCCCTTCACTGAATTGCCATTGCAATGGTTTCACAGAAGTGAATTCCTGAAAGTTTGCTTCTCTCATGATGAAGTGGATCTTCATTAACATTCTGAAAATGAAATGCAGCTTCATAAAAAAATAAGGCAGCTTTCAGACCATTTTAGAATTTCAGAGAAATTTTGCATTATCTTTCCCATGATTCTATGCTGATGTCAGGCTGTATTTCAAATGAAATGACAATGAAATCATTTCAATTCCATGCAATGTGCAAAAAAACAGTCAATTTTTCACTTGGCAAGCTGAAGTCTAAAGTAATTAAGCACTGCTGTGTGGGAGGCAGCTTCCTGCTCTGAAGTCAGCCTGAGATAATTACCATATTAAAGTCAAAACATCATGTGCCGCACTGATAGATAGATGGATGGAGAGATTGGGCATCTATTAAATGATCCATTTTGTTATGCTTCCTGGGAAATGTGCCATTGATGCCAATTAAGAAATATATATTCCAAGTGAGTATTTCTAAGTGACAAAACTTCTATCCGGTAAATTGAATTTATTATTTACTGATCATGAAGTACTTAAAGTCATAAAATCTCGATAGAGAGCAACCTATGAGGAGAATTACATGCTCTGACTCGGTTTACAAACCCCTCATTACCCAATTGCCACGTTAGCATAAAGTTCTTCACGATAAGATTTGTACCCAAGGTACTAAATTATTTTTGTTGTGAAAACTCTAACTGGAATAATATGATATTGCACATAAAATATAAGCATTCAGAAATTTCAAAGACCCAAACATGTTAAATTTAAATTTTATTTTTCATATGTTTAAAAGAAAGGTAAATGAAATATACTTCAAAGGATAATCTTTCTTAAGTATCTTTAAATCTCTGCCCTCGATACTTAAAAATGAAATAACCCCCAAATAGCAAAGATGGATAGTAATTTTAAAGCATATTTCAACGGAATGCACTGTAGCAAGATTAAATTAGCTTAAAATTCTTAGCAACCCTGTTCCTTAAAAGTTCATAATTCATTAATATTCCTTCTCCGGTGACCAAGTATATTGTATTATTTGTGCTTTTAAAGTGATAACTGGTTACAAATCTCCTAAGCAAGCATTTGATTTGTAATTGAAATCTGCCCCCTATGTATCAAAGCTCACAATCAATTGCAGCAAACAATAAAAGTTGATTTTCATGTAAATATTAGTGGAAGAATAAAAGAACATGTCAGGCTCTCTAACAGAAGAGGGCATCTCCAAGTCAGGATCTTTTTTTCAAGTAAAGAAGAATAGACACCTCTACTTCTGCAGTGAAGGTTATGTTTGATCTTCTTTAACTACTTTCTATGGGATTTATTTGCCACCTTTTCCAGTAGCTTATTGATACCATAAAGGATGGAGCACTAAAGTGATATCCCTTTAAAATCAGAGGCAAGAACTTTGAGGATCAAAACTAATATTTCTCTTGTTGACAAAAAAGAGTAGATTTTCAAATACAAAAATCCACCCATATAAAGATTAAACAATAATTAGTTTCCCAAGGAGGTAATCTAAAGAATCAATAGGCTGCCTTCATATCAGATTCTATCCATGCCCTCTGGCAGATCACTTGATCTGGGGTCCCAGGGAGTCAGGCAGTCATTTGAGTGAGGCTGGCATTGCTAAATTCCAGGCCGTTCTGATAGACAGTTTCAGACCTTCAGTTCTATGTGTTTCCGTAGAAATCCTAAAATGAATGCAATTTTAAATGATCTTGTGTAGGGGAGAAGGAAAAATGAAGCTTTTGTTAAGACTTGTTTTTGTGTTCTGGGATTCAACAGCAAAGTTCACTAACTGATTTACCATCATCTCTCCCATGTTGCTAACAACAAATGTCATTCTCTTAACAAGGAATGGATAGAAAAATAGAGCAGAAGGAATAATAATAGACAGGAGGAAAGAGTAACATTTCCTTTGATTCGGTGTATATATCCGTATGTTTAGATACAGATGTAAACACACATACCCAGGGACATGCAAACATACATTAAAAGTTTTCTACTTTAAACCAATGAGGAAAACCATCTGAATTAGTTCAAAATGAAGATAATATTTGTTTTATTTCATTCGTAACAGGAGTCAACATTTCCTAGTAAACTATGAAATTTTGTCCTAAAAGGAAGATCCACAGAGTTAAAAAATTAGATATCACTTTTTAAAGTTTTTGTGTTTTTCTTTTTTTTAATTTAGAGAGAAATATTTAGTCAATTTATAATTCATTCTAAAACAAAATGAGGCAGACAGGCTTCAGAGCAGGGCAAGACTGCTTTGCAGTGGATGGCCCTGATTATAAAACAGAAAGAAGCATAAGTCCCTGGTGTGCTTCCGGTGGGGGAAGCCAGCCCAGACCACTTGAAGAGCACTAATAACCCCAATGCTGGGGCTTATCTGAGGATGAAAATAAACAAACCGGTTTAGAATGGACCAGAGAGTGGGAATTTGGTTTCGCGAATAGAGCTCTGGTCTAAGAGTAAGGAGATGTAGTTTTCTATTTCTGACCCTGCCACTGAATCCCTTTATAAATTGGGACAGTTTAGAACCCCATTCTTTCCTTTTTCCCATTTGTAAAATGGAAGTGATAATATGCCCAGCTTACTCTTAGCAAAGCAGAATTAGCAAACAGTCGGAGACAGTGAGTGTGTAGATTCAGAGCAAGATTAGCTCTGGGAGAGTTTTCAGTTCTTCATTGTGGATTCTAGCATCATTTTCAGCTGCCAAAATCCAGGTGCTATTTAGAGAATTCAACCGCAAACAGTGCATTTATTTTCTGCCCTTTAAATGTCCATGGTTTTGAGGGCTTTTTTCACCATATTAACGGCAACAGTGAAATTAGATTGTTCAGCTTCAGTGTATAGTCCATTTCATTCTTTAATTTCTGTGTTCAGAGATGATGAGTTTGGTTTGCATTCACAGTGTTCCAGGAAAATAGCAGATAAAATGCGTTTTCATTTGAAGCATTTAAGCTTCATGAAAAAGATCTGGCTTTACCTATTGCAATGTAATATGGTAAATATAAATTGAATAATACATTTGAGAGCAGCCTAAGCTGTCCTAAGGGGAGTGTCCCCAAGTGTCATCTCCACCAGCCCCCAGCGCACAGTTTTCTACAACTTAAGCTAACTTCCAAAGTCTATTTTGATATATTTTGATTATGTATTGGAAGGTACATTTTTAAAACAATTTTCCTAACATGCTAAAAAAAAATGAAATAGATTGATTCTATCTCAAACCCCTAAATCAAATAAATAAGACATCAATGCATGTAACCTTTCATTCACACTTCATCCACCACCTCATTCTTTACTCTCTTACACTTCACCCATGGTAATCTTCCTCCTCTCAACAAATGTCATATCCAGTAACTCAATCATACATCTTAATCAAAAGCAATAAGTGTAGCACCCGACATGAAAGAGTACCTATATAAACATAGTCTTTGGTGCCTTCAAGTCTCTCTCATACTGACACTGTTAACACAAGACAGCACTTCTCATCACTAAAAACACAACCTTGAATTCATTAAGTGTTCAACACTTTCTCTAACATCATGGAACGACAGCCAGCAGCACTGTCATCAGATTTTAAAGCCGACTGGCACTAACGAAGTTTAGATTTCAGAATTAAGAAGAGATAAGAGAGTGTTTCTTTTATTACCAAGATAATTCCCCCAAGTCACTAGAATAATTACCTGACCCTGAAATATTATTTTTACATGTAATTTGTCCAGTCGCTCCTGGCAACTACAGCAATAAAATGGGTGCTCTTCTGTCTTCAAATTTCAAACCAAGGCAAAGAAACAGGATTTTTTGGTGGGAGGTGCTAACAGATTTTTATCAGATAGAGTATCCTGCATTTTCATCAATGGCATCACCTTGGAAAGTATGACCCTTTCACAGCGTGACTGGATTGGTTAAAAAATTTAGGCATTTTCTTCCCTCTCATATTTTTACAACTTGATTTGCTTCTTAATCGTAGTAATTGTATCCTGATTGGATTTTAATATTCAAGTGGATACAGATAGAAGGAAGGAGACTGACATTTTTGGAGCCCCTCATACGAAGTAGAGGTCTTGCTAGATGCCCTCACATGTCTTGTGTCAATTCTCACAACATCTTTTGTTAGGCCACTATCATTTCTCCCTATTTTTACAATAAGGACAGTGTGACTCAGCGTTAAGCAAGTAGGTCACAAGCTAGAAAATGGGAGTGCCAGGCTGGAATACATATGGTGGGCTTTCAATAAATATTTGTTAGTAAACTTATGAATTCACATCTAAATATGCTTTACCACATGCTAGGCAAAGATTCTCTAAATATAAAGTTTAAAAATTCAGATATTTAACCTGCTCAGGATTTTGCCCTTTAGTTTCGGAGTAGAGTGTCCTATCGGATTACCTTCTATAAACTACAAATTAGATATTATCTACCCACATTCTAAGGATGAGGCAGCAAAGAATCTGCCTGCTAATGCAGGAGACACAAGAGATACGGGTTCAATCCCTGAGTTGGGAGGATTCCCTGGAGTAGGAAATAGCAACCCTCTCCAGTATTCTTGCCTGAAAATTTCCGTGGACAGAGGAGCCTGGTGGGCTACAGTCCACGGGATCGCAAAGGGTCAGACATGACTGAGCAACTAAGCACAAACCACCATAGTGCAAGGATGAGGAAAGCGATTCAGAGATAAAGTGTTCATACAGCTAATAAATATCAGTACCAGGGTCACACTTAGATTATCTCATATTTGAAAATTTATGGGGATCAATAGACAGGTTATCACAAACCAATAAATTTACCATTGGAGAGAAAGATGATGTTTATAGTAAACTATATATTTTTTTCCAATCTGTGTCTCCCATGGTAATGACTACTGAGTTGAGTATTCTGAAAGCAAAGTCAGAATATTGGGTTCCAGGCCTGGCTAAGCCTCTTATTACAGAGACTCTGTTTTCTTATGGAAGAAATGGGAAGAAAATTATCCATTTCTAGTTTGGCTTATCACTGAATCCCTGGCTTCAGTGCCTAGAACAAAGCAATCTCTCAACAAATTTTGTTGAGTAAATAAATGAAATGATTATGTCACATATAAACAGTACTTGTTCTAACTAGATTTAAGAAATGCTAATCCTAATCCTCTAGACTTTGGATTTTTGTTCTTTTTTGTTTTTTCCCTCATTGAAAATACAAGTTCCTAAATATTTACTCATGGAAAGAAGCTGCCTTTTTAGTTGCTCAATACTGTACTTTTATAATTTATCTGTTAATAGTTCATTTGGGTTCGTTTTTACACTAGTCTTAATCTAATAGTTTTCTTCTTCCTAAAGTCATTGCAAAGATTTGGGTCGAGGATCAGCAAACTTTTTCTGTAAAGGGCCAAATAATAAATATTTTAGTCTTGTGAGCCATGTGGTCTCTGTCAAAACCACTCAACTCAGTCATCATAGCCCCAAATCAGCTAGGTTACATATTAGTAAATGAGCTTAGCTGCATACCTGTGAAACTTTATTTAAAACAAAAAAATAGATGGTGGACCAGATTGGCACATGGGCTGTATGCCTTTGCCAATCCTTGATCTAGAGTCGAAGTGGCCATCAGAGAGTGGCATGTTGTCATTTTCATGTTACCTCTGCATGCATTCTTAGTCACTCAGTCACATCAGACTTTGCGACCCTTTGGATTGTACCCTGCCAGGCTCCTCAGTCCATGGGATTCTCCAGGCAAGACTACTTGAGTGGGTTGCCATGCCCTCCTCCAGGGAACCTTCCTGGATCCAGGTCCAGGGATGGAACCCGTGTCTCCTGTGGCTCCTGCATTACAGGTAGATTCTTTACCAGCTGAGCCACTGGGGAAGCCCTATGTTACCTCTAGTGCTCTGCATATGGTTAATACTCAGTTCTACTTTACTGAGCTATAAGAATTTTTTGAGCTGCACTAGAAGGCAATGGCACCCCACTCCAGTACTTTTGCCTTGAAAAATCCCATGGGCGGAGGAGCCTGGTAGGCGGCAGTCCATGGCGTCGTGAAGAGTTGGATACGACTGAGCGACTTCACTTTCACTTTTCACTTTCATGCATTGGAGAAGGAAATGGCGACCCCCTCTATTGTTCTTGCCTGGAGAATCCCAGGGACGGCGGAGCCTGGTGGCTGCCATCTATGGGTCACACAGAGTTGGACACGACTGAAGCGGCTTAGCAGCAGCAGCAGACATAGTATTAGGCATCCTACAGAACATAAAGGAAGAGAAGATAGTAGCCTTAATTGCTAATGTTCAATAACCCACCCACATGAGCAAAGAGTTTATCAAGAAATACTCCCAGGAGGGCTAACTTGGCCACTGGAGTCCCTTCATAGCACTAACGCCAGGCAAAACATAACAGGATGTTTCTCCAAGGTTTGGGGGCACAGTCATTAATTTACAAGATATTCAAGTTTCTGCAATAATGAACTATGAGCTATAACATCACACAAATGCACACAAAGTGAAAGTTGAACACATCAGGAGAAGCCTTTAGCAGGAGCTGACTTCAGAGCTGTTTTTGAGAGCAGGCTAAGTATAGGAGGAGAAAGCATCCTAGGTGGGAGGGGAAACATATGTAAAGCCTTACTACAAAGCAAAGTAAAAGACAGGCTGATTAGGTTACATGAAATAGTTGGCTAATAACAAGAAACAATATTAAAGATTTGCACAAGATCTTGCTTACTCAAAGTTACTCCATTTTGTACACATTATTTAACTTGAGTACTGGATCTACAGTCTAACAAAAAGTTCTAAAAACCTAGCCCTGTGGAATGAGATGATTTGTAGAAATAGATCTTTTTAAGCACCTCTGCCAAAGGTGAATTTTATCATGTGATGGGTAATAAATTGATAGCAACAAGGGAGTTAAACTTGTATAGAAATTTTGTGTACTTACAATACTTTTAACCAGCTGAAGTTCTATTATGTAAAATTCTGCATAGGCAGAGGAATGTCGCAAGTAAAAGACCCAAGCACAACCAGAATTTCCTAGCCTCGCCAGCCATGCTGAATTCCTATCCTTCTACACATTGGCTGGTCACGTGGCTGCCCCTGTACTGTCTTGACCTGACAATATCTGCAACAGGCAACATCTATCAAAATGCAGCTAGCTTCAGTGGGCAGGTAAAGTTCAATAGCCAAATCGCTTTTCTTATTTTCACTTTTATAGAAAGAGGAGTTAGTTTTAAGGGATGTGGGAAAAAAACTAACTCACACACTCCCTACTTGGAAAAGCCTCCTGTTTGCCCTGGGGTTAGAGTTTTGGCCTTTCCTCATGAAAAGCTCTTCTCACTGCTGGGAATACTCAAATGTCTCTCAGGTCATGGCAATACATATAGCTCAGACATGGGGATTCTCCTTATCATTCATCCTGGACAAACAAGGATTAGGGTAATATGTGAGAAGAAGCCTTGGTTCACAGATTCATTCAAGAATTTAACTAATAGTTAAAAGAAAACTATGGTTCCTGGAGCTTGTCTTATGAAATACACATTAAATCTTCCTAGCAACCCCAGGGCACCAGTTTTCTAGTTTTGTGCAGTCTCCAACTTTGCACGACTCAAACAATAAAATGAAGAAAGCTTTTATCAGTGGAAATTAACATTTAAAAAACAGAGCAAAAGAACGGAAACAAATGGACAATAGTAAGACACATAATTTTGTATGGCAATGAATTTTCTCTAAGATTCTCTGTGGTCCCTTAATCTACCACACACTGCAGCTTTAAAATCCAAAATAACCCATTACCTGGGATGCTTGAACGGGTAGATGGAAAACACTTCTCAGATTGACATGAAGTACAATTAGTAAATTGCTTCATTTCTTTTAAAACACAAGCCTTTTACTGGCCTTTTACTGGAAGACTGTGATGGAATTTCTCTTTGATGGGAAACAGAGAAGCAAGTGCTTCAACTGGGCAAAGGCGCCAGGAGGAAGTTCCAGTCTCTCATCTTTCACGGAAGATCTGCAGCATGCATTTCTGAAGACAGAGTGACATCTAAAGGGATTATGAAATAGCCAGGGCTGCTCTATGGCAGCCAAACTGACAAAGTCAAGGGCATGTCATATTTCGGAAAACTGATGAGTTTTCAGGTTTCCTGTGCTTGATTGTCCCAAGTAACCATGAAAAGAGGATCAAATTCCGATTTTAATGACATGCCTCAGGGTGCCCTCAGGACAACTGCCATTTTTATCTTAGATTCTGCAGGTCCTCAGTGAACAAAAGGGGGGAAAATCAGCTTTGAATAGATTCCTTATGCTCTTGTCAAAAGTAATCCAACTCTGAATATCTATATCCCCAAATATCATCACGCGGGCAGTTTTTATTAACCTGAAGAATTAATAGAGCAGAATATTTAAAATGGGGTTTCAGTTATTGATTCTCCAATTAGATCTTGTGTTCCCTAGGTGCTGTGTATAATAATGGTTTTGCTCAGTCTCCCGCACTCACTAGCTCGCTCTGGCGCACTCTCTCTCTCTCTCTCTCCTCTCTCTTCCTCTCTCTCGCTCTCTCCTCTGCCTCTGTGCCTCTCATAAGCATGCATGCTTTGAATACACATGTGGTGCATAATGACCAGATCTGTGAGGCGAGGCTGCATTTGTAGATTCTGATTATGCTTTTGAAAAATATCCTCGATCCCCAAATTTCGTCTTTTCCAAGCTTATAATCCCCGCTCTTCTTCCTGCTGCACAAAGTAATTTTTATTTTGGAGTCGGCTATCATAATACGCAGCAGCTTAGCCAGAGAGCAGGGCCCGTGTGCTTGTTAACAGCACCCTGATGTTAACAATGAACTAATTACTTTTACTACTGATGTGCTCTGGGGCATGATTTTCTTCCTGTGTGGTTTCCTACTGAACTATTGTCATTACTCAATCAGAGGACTGAGTAAAGCAAAAGCAAAACAAAAAGGAAAAAAGTGAACACATTTTCCTCCACAGGACTGAAGCCAGAGTCCCACATCCTCGATCTCATTTTTCTCTGCCTTCCTTAATTGTGCATTCCTTGGGAAGTAGGAATGCCGTCTGATGCATTTTTATTTATTTATGAAAAATAGTACAAAATCATGCAAGGCTCCCTGGATACTCTATCACATTTATAACCATGATGCCCCAGTGAACTGCTTAAGCATGGATCAGCTGCAGACCGAGAACTTAACTCTTTCTTCTTTACCGAAGCTGCGTCAAAGTGGTGAAACAGTGTGGGGTGTATTCCCTTTTCGATAAAAGTGCCTCCGGAAAGAAGTATGTGTGTTTCTCCATTTACACAATAGTATTTTTGGTTTTATTGGAGTTGGGGGGCATGAAAGGGAGGGGAGCAAAGAGAAAGGACCACATTAGCTCAGAGAAAGTGATGATCAGAGAACATTTACAGAGGGAGATCATTTGCAGCAAAAGTGTTATTTTGCCTGAAGATAGAATTTGCTCACATAACTGATTTTCTGTGATTGTTTTTATATAAAACACCCACCCTAGACCCATTCGCACATCTACCCAAACAACAATATTTCACTTTCACGTCAAAAGAAGTTGGCATAGAAAATTCAACAAAACATGGATCCTGAGGCATTGAAATGATACATAATGACAGGACTTTTCAGCTAGTCTTAATAAAGGAGATTAAAGCAGCGTGTAACATAAGATGTGTGTTAATAAAACAAGTGGTGAAAAATAACCAATTGAAGAACCTAATAATAAGCACATATCTTTACATTTCAATTAGCCTTTTGCTGATGCTGTCTTTTTTTTCAACACTTACAAATATATCACAACCATAGAAAAATGGTTATTAAGCCAGAGCGTTCTTGAAAATATGACTATTTCGGTTGCCATTTTAAAATAAATAATCTTTCTCATACGGTAACTTTTCATTCAAAGCTATTGCAATTAGAGCAAGAATCAATCACTGTGCGTTCAGACACTGCTCAGTTTTCTAGAGCTATTAGCGCCCACAGTCTGCCTCAGAGGGTTGGAATTCTGAGCAGAAATCAAAAATGTAAAGGCTGGAGATGCAAACTGGTATATATAGGGTGCCTAAACAATAAGGTCTTACTGTATAATGCTGGGAATTATATTCAATATCCTGTGATAAACCATAATGGAAATGAATATGAAAAGGAAGGTATGTGTGTGTATATATATGTGTGTGTGTGTGTGTGTGTGTATACCTGAGTCACCTTGCTGAACAGAAAACATTAATTCAACTATACTTCAATAAAAAAATAAAATGAAATGTAAAAGCTGGGATGAGACATCTTGGTGGTGGGGGGTGGCAATAGTAGTTCAAATAGCCTTTATTTGTCCACAGACATGTGTTTATGATCAGCAAGAATTCAGCTTCCTATTAATAATACAGCTTGAACTTTGTTGCTAAAATATTTCTTCAAGTGTGAGTCAGATTCTTGGTTTGAGTCTTTTGTTCTACCAATAGTTATTTTCACACTAAGGTGTCGAACATTTAGCTGTTTCCCTGCAGAAGAAACGCTGAGCTCACAGAATAGGACTTTGTTCCTGCTTCTTTACCGAGTTGAACAATAGCAACGTGAAAAGAAACAGTAGAAGTCAGAAAGCAGAATGATGGCATCGTTTGGCTATTACTCTATATTCTCCTCACCACACAAAGTGTACGTCTGGTTTAGGTCTCGTCCTTGTTTCTGTTGCAATATCAGAATGTTAGGAAGTAGTTTCTTTTTTTAATAAAGGAAACATCTTGAAGGTAGGACTTATAAAAAGAGTACAACAGAAAGCCATGAAAGCTGTATCAGTATAAATATATCTGAAAAGGATTATACTAAGTTATAATACTTAGGCATCATTCAAAGCTTTAGATAGGATCATAAAATCAAAATGTGGGACAGTGCATTGATCTGATGAAAAACAAAAACCCTAAAATATCTCAAAATTTAAAATCAGAACATTACCAGAAGTATGCTTTTTTTTTTAATGTTAAAAGCCCATGATTAGAAAACAGATAATTTAAGGATTCATAGTTTATTTCAGTGAGAGAAGAAAAAGAGCATGAGAGCAAGAACATTTCAGAGTGAGGCGGCCGAATCTTTCCAAACTGATTTTATTATTTAACCTCTGTGGATTTTTTTATTCTATAGTCTAGATGATCAACTTGATTTAGACATATCTTTTTTATCTTGGTAAATTAAATAACGCTTGAGCAATACAAAAATCTAAATAATGTTTTTATTCTTTAAAAAAGGTTTTCTCAGGAGATTCTTTACAAGTTTATGTCTGAATATTTCAACCTTAATTTTGGACTTTCTATTATGAAACAGATGCTTTTGTTACTGTTAAAACAATAATCCAATATATTTCCACATGTCACATACAATAATTTTTTAAATTATATACGATTCAGGCAAAATTGGTATAGAAACTAAAATGAAGAGAAGAGTTAAGCAATTATCTCGATGGGTTTAATTCCATGAGCCTTCCAAGGCTAAAAGCAGGGTCTCACACACTATTTTCTCCTTAACAGGATAACAGCTGTTAACAACTCAGGGAGAGTAGCTAAGAAGGGTGTTTTGAACAGACTGAGATCAGCTAAAGTCCTCACAAAGTGAATGACATGGACATTGATCAATTCCCTACCAGCTATTCCCACATACTCACCCCCATTATGATTAGAAAATATAAGAGTAATTACAATGTTAGCCAAGCGAAACTGAACCTATTTTATCCTGCTACCAACAACTTCCACTCTTTGCCGTACAACCCCCAACACACCCAAATAAGGTATATTTTCCTAGCTCTAATTTTAACTTGAAAAATCACACCTCAAGAAACTCAATATCCTTTTTAAAAAGTAAGGACAATCAAAAAGATGCATAATATATTCAGTTCATAGCAGAGTGAATCATTGAGGTAACTTCCAAGATATGAAAATGTATCTGTTAAAGCTCAGATTTGGTTTTGTCAGAAGTACAGTATTAAATATAGAAAGTTGATTATATGACTGTGGGAGGGGAAAGTAAGGCATTAGCAAACAATGAAAGAAGGAAGAAAATAAATCCAAGTGTCATCTTTATGAAAGTATAAAGAAAGGAGGAACACCAGAACAAGAGTGCAAGTTTCCAATCAATAGCTAATCCACAAAAGGGATAGATCCATTTTCTTTGGAATTAATGAAGTATAAGTTACTGATAAACACCTGGAATTACCTAGCACCTTCTCACAAAGCATTACCCTAGGCAACTTTATTTCTTACCATGACTGTGGATTTAGAAGAACAGATAACGTTAGCACCATTTTGCAGAATGACAAAGCTGAGGCCTATATTTAATTTCCTAATGTTAACATCAAATTAACCCTCTTTTTTCTTTTTTTTAATACCCAAAACTCTCACCTAAAATATAATACACAGTATGTGTTTCTTAAGTCGTTTCTGAAAGTTGAAAAATTTAATAACTAACTGTGTAGGTAAGTACATGTTTTAAAAAATAATTCTCCAAGTATATTCCAAACTTCTTTGTGAATTAATTTAATTATGGATACTACTAGCAATCAAAAGACTATCTCAGATTGGTCAAGGTATTCATTCAACAAACATTAGTTGACCTCCACTGTGTAACAGGCATGTGGATATAAAGATGAATATAACACAGTTTCTGCCCTCCAGAAAATCACAGACCAGTGGATGAAAGACAAAGTCCCCATAATTATAAAATTCCAGCATGGTGGAACATTGGCATTCAGGCCAGCCGTATTTTCCTAAAAATGGGTAAAACTTCATAACTGTTTCCCCTAGAAAAGTTCCCATGGGGTGGGTGGGCATTTTCCCCTGACTCTGATACACAAGTCTTATTCTCTGATCTTCATGATGTTCCATAAGCTATCAGCTGCTGTTGCTGCTTAGTCACCCAGTTGTGTCTGACTGTCTACAGCCCCTTGGACTGTAGCCTTTCAGGATCCTCTGTCCGTAGAATTTCCCAGTATTCCCACTTCATAAATACTGGAGTAGGTTGACGTTTCCTACTCCAGAGGGATCTTCTCAACCCAGGAATAAAATCCAGGTCTCTTGTGTCTCCTGCATTGGCAGGAAGACTCTTTACCAGTAGCGCCATCTGGGAAGCCCCAATAAAATGATATGATAAGTATAATAATAGAGAGCCCCAGGATTTATAGTAGACCTGAGGAAGTGTACCAAATGCAACAAAATGGTATAGGAGAGGTTCAGAGTTAGCTTCCTGGAAGGGATTCTCAGCAGAGGGGTATACTGGGGGCCCCCAAGACTGCCTTCAGATTTTATGATTCTCTAGGAGAACTTATGATAAACTTAGCAAATATTCATAGCTATGTATTAAAGTGAAATGATATGAAGTGAAATTGGCAAAGAAAAGGCATACATATTGAGAAATCCAGGGGAAACCACAAATGAACTTCCAGGAGTCCTCTCCTAACAAACTTAATTCTCCCAGCAATGAGTATGGCTACACATACAAATTATTGCCAATCATGGAAGCTTGTTAGAGACTTGGAGCCCATGAATTTTCCTGGGGGATACTCATTTAGGCATCTTTTGCCTAGAATGCACAAATAATCCAGAATCCCACAAGGAAAACAAGTGTGCAGCATAAACCATATTATTTCCATAAAACAGCTTATACACTCATCGGCTCTAGAAATGACTGGAACCATTCCCAAGTCCAAGTTTCCAGACACCACTCAAGGGACAACCTTGCAATCAGGCCTTTCAAAAGATAGCCATTAGGCCTACTATGTCAAATAGTTTTTATATAAGGGATTAACATGAATAACTTCAGACAAAGAAAAAATAGCTAGAAGTTTTTAGGAGTGAAAGGAAGATCAATTGGGACTTCTCTGGTGATCCAGCAGTTGGGACTTTGCCTTCCAAAGCTTTGGGTGAGGGTTTGATCCCTGGTCAGGAGGTAGGATTCCACATGCCTCCTCACAGCCAGAAAAAAGAACCCATAATACAGAGGCAATATTGTAACTAATTCAATAAAGACTTTTTTAAAAAATGGTACACATCAAAAGAAAAAATAGATCTTAAAAAAATAAGAAAGAAAGATGAATTAAATAGGAGACTAGGACAGGAAATGACCTGGGTATGGACAAATATAGGGACACTAATTCCATGTTGCTGAAGAGCAGGAGTTAGGCAAGAGCTAGCTGAGGTTAGATCATGGAACCACTTTCAAGTTTAATAAGTTTAAGCTTTATCCATAGTGGTGGTAAAGTAGGAGAGAGACAAGGCCAAGAGCTGTCTGGAAAATCTAATATTTGTAGTTGATGAGGATCTTAAACAAGAAACTTCTCCTCTCTTCCTGAGCTGTCAAAGCAATAGTGTGTTAGTAGCTTAGCCATGTCGGACTTTTTGCAACCCTATGAACTGTAGACTGCCAGACTCCTCTGTCCATTGAATTCTCCAGGCAAGAATACTGGAGTGAGTTGCCATTTCCTCCTTCAGGGGATCTTCCCAACCCAGGGATCAAACCACGGTCTCCTACATTGCAGGCAGATCTTTACCATCTGAGCCATCCATGAAGCCCAAAGCAGAAACTCAAGCCTCAGAAGCCTATGTTCTAACCCCAGATCTGCCACCTACTAGCTGTGTTACCTTGGAGAATTTAATTTCCTGGGCCTCAATCTTCTCTTCGCTGAAAATGAATAATAGCAACTTCAAGGGCATGTATGTGAGAACTAAATAGGTTACCTATGTTTCATTAAATAGAGATATTGTCAACAGAGTATACATCAGGAAAACTAATTCTCACAATTACAGTATGACTCAATGCTTTCTCACCACTTAAATTTTTTATTTTAGCTATGATTTAGACAGTTTTCTTTCAGTATTACTATAATACTGAAGTAAATACACATGTAAATATAATATTACATGTGTAGTAATTACAAAATGTGATTATAATACACATGTAAAAAGGAAACTGCAATGAAATAAACTGGTTTTTCTTTACAAGGAGATCCAACCAGTCCATTCTAAAGGACATCAGTCCTGGGTGTTCATTGGAAGGACTGATGCTGAAGCTGAAACTCCAGTACTTTGGCCAACTCATGTGAAAAGTTGACTCATTGGAAAAGACCCTGATGATGGAAGGGATTGAGGGCAGGAGGAGAAGGGGACAACAGAGGATGAGATGGCTGGATGGCATCACCGACTCGATGGACGTGAGTTTGAGTGAACTCCGGGAGTTGGTGATGGATAGGGAGGCCTGGCATGCTGTGATTCATGGGGTTGCAAAGAGTCGGACATGACTGAGCAACCGAACTGAACTGAAACATTAAATTACAAGCAGTCTTCCTATGAGGTTTGCTTCATTGATGTTACATTTTCCCTTCTTTTCTTGTTTTCCTGAACATATACCATTTTTTGGTTTCAGTACTGATGACAATGTAATCATTTTATAGTATTTTAACACTGAAAACAAATGTAGGTACCAAACATGCAAATAACTCAACTGAAAGGCCGGTGATACATCGTTGCCAAGTCTATGCTTACATAGACAATGAGGCCTATGCCATGACTTCTGCCTGGCTAATAACAATTATGAGGTGCCACACCCATAGTTTATAAGATTTATTCCATTTTCAGAGATGCTAAAATTTGGAGGGTGGGGGATGTGCATCTTAAATCTAATAGTAGAAGAGGTGGATTATTTTAACCAAATGAAATTTTAGCTTCAGGGGCTTTCAATTGCATAGTCTCTTCTGATGTTCTGTGAAAGGCATTCATTAAGTGTTCACAGACATAGTTCTAAAATGTTGACTTATATTTGAAAAATAAAAATAGCTTAAAATTAATGATCTCAGCTTCTACTTTAAAAAACTAGTTTTAAAAAATGAAAAGAAAATATTAAAAGTAGAAAGAAAAAGAAATAGTACAATAAATAAGAGAGGAAATCAGTGAACTAGAAAATGGGAAATCACAGAAAAAATAAAGTCTATGTTCATTTCCTTGAAAATATTTATAAAATTGACACATCCATAGTAAGACTGGTAAAGAAAAAAAGAAAGAAAATGCAAATCATTAATATCAAGAATGAAAAATAGAATATCATTCAACAAATATTTTAAAAGATAATGAGGATAGTATGAATAACTTTATGCCAATAAATCTGATAACTTAGATGAAATGGAAAAATTCCTTAAAAAACACAGCTTGCCAAAACTTCTGTAGGAATACATAGTAAATCTAAAATGGCCCTATATGTCGTGGACAGACTCCAACAATTACCTAACAATTCTCCCTACTTTCTAGTATTCCTTTTATGTAATTCCTTCCCTTTGGGATTGGGTGGGACTTGTGACTTGCTTATAATAAAAATATAAGGCAAAGCTGATGGGCTGTCACTTCCATGATTATGTTACAAGATTGTAACTCCTTTTTTGCCAGCACATTCTCTCTGTAGACATTCTCTCTTGCTGGCTTTAATGAAGTCACCAAGTAAAGAGGCTTACACAACAAGAAACTGAGTAGAACTTCCAGACAACAGTCAGGAAAGAAATGAAGCTTCTGTGTGTGTGTGTGCTAAGTTGCATTTGTCATATCCAACTCTTCAACGGTACGGACTGCAACCCACCAGGGTCCTCTGTCCATGGGCTTTTTGGGGCAAAAATACTAGAATGGGTTGCCATTTCCTCCTCCAGGGAATCTTCCTGAACCAGAATCAAACCTGCATCTCCTGCATTGGCAGGCAGGTTCTTTACCACTAGTGCCACCTGGAAACAACTAACTTGCATTAGTAACCAAATAAAAATAGCAGAAAGTGAAGAGGAACTGAAGAGCCTCTTGATGAAAATGAAAGAAAAGAGTGAAAAAGCTGGCTTAAAACTCAACATTCAAAAAACTAACTTCATCACTTCATGGCAAATAGACTGGGGAAACAATGGAAACAGTGACAGACTTTATTTTCTTGGGCTCCAAAATCACTGCAGATAGTGATTGCAGCCATGAAATTAAAAGACACTTACTCCTTGGAAGAAAAGCTATGACCAACCTAGGTAACGTATTGAAAAGCAGAGACATTACTTTGCCGACAAAGGTCCATCTAGTCAAAGCTATGGTTCTTCCAGTAGTCATGTATGGATGTGAAAGTTAGACCATAAGGAAAGCTGAGAGCCAAAGAATTGATGCTTTTTACCTGTGGTGTTGGAGAAGACACTTGAGAATCACTTGGACAACAAGGAGATCAAACTAGTCAATCTTAAAGGAAATCAGTTCTAAATGTTCATTGGAAGGACTGTTGCTGAAAATGAAGCTCAAATATTTTGGCCACCTGATGCAAAGAACTGACTCATTGGAAAAGACCCTGGTGCTAGGGAAGATTGAAGGCAAAAGGAGAAGGGGATGACAGAAGATGAGATGGTTGGATGGCATCACCGACTGGATGGATATGAGCAAGCTCTGGGAGTTGGTGATGGACAGGGAAGCCTGGTATTCTGCAGTCCATGGGGTCACAAAGAGTGGGACATGACTGAGTGACTGAACAGAACTGAACTGAACAGAATAAACTTGTAAGTGGGCTTCCCAGGTGGCCCCAGTGGTAAAGAACACACCTGTCAATACAGAAGACATAAGATACATGGGTTGGATCCCTGGGTTGGGAAGATCCCCTCAATGAGGGTATGACATCCCACTCCAGTATACTTGCCTGGAGAATCCCATGGACAAAGGAGCCTGGAAGGTAACAATCCATAGGGTCACAAGTGACCCTATGGTCACTATGGACACAACTGAAGTGACTTAGCAGCAAACTTGGAAGCAGATCTTTCTCCAGTTGAGCCACAGATGAGCCCTCAGTCCTGACCAAAACCTCAGTTTCTCCCATGATATTCTGAAGCAGAAAACACAGCCTGTCTGGATTCCTGCTTACAGAAAATGTGAGATAACAAATATATAATGTTTTAAGCTGCTAACTTTATGGAAGTTAGGTACACTGTGATAAATAGTTAAAATCTTTTTTTAAATTGTATATACAAAAAATAATGTTTTTTACAAACAAAACTTCAGTGGTGAATTCTATCAGACAACCAAGAAAGAAATAATCCGAATCTTACTGAAACTTATTTCAGTATATAGAGGAGGAATTAATACTCTCCAACTGGTTTTATGAGGCCAGCAAAACCTTGAAATCAAGATCTAACAAAAATTTGACAGGAGAAGAAAATTATAGACCAATATTGTTCCTTAAGATGGATATAAAAATCCTTAACAAAATTTAGCAAATCAAATCCAGAAATAGATATATATGTGTGTGTGTATATATATATATATATATATATATATATATATACAGCATGACTAACTGGATTTTTCATAGGAATGAAAGGTAGGTTCAACATTTGAAAAATCAATCAATGTAAAACACCACATTAACAGAATAAGTGGAAGGAGGAAAAAAGATCATTACAATAGAAGCAGAAAAAATTTAACAATGCTCTCTATGATTAAAAAAATCTCAGTCAACTAAGAATAAAAGGGAATTTCCTCATCCTGCTAAATGGGTCTAATAAAAACCTATAGCTAACTTCATAATTAATGGTTATAGGTTAAGACTGGAAGCAAGGCATGTGTGACTGCCCTTGTCACTTCTTTTCAACATAATATTGGATGTTCTAACTAGTGCAATAAAGGAAGATAAATGCCAAGAAGTGATAAATATTGAAAAATATTAAAATTGGAAAAATTCACACGTAATATAATTGTGTACTTAGAGAACCCTATGGAAGCTACAAAAAAATGACAAATGACAATAGTTGATAAGTGAATTTTATATAGAATATATAGTGGTCAATATTTAAAAATAAATTTCATCTCTATATTCAGGTAGTGAATAATTGGAGCATGCAATTTTAGAAATATGATTTCCAAAGCATATAAAATATCTAGGAAAAATTGATAAAAATGTGCAAGAGCTCTATACCAACTACTACAAAACACAGCTGAGAAAATACAGATATAAACAGATAAGAGAGGTACGTCACATCATGGATTGTAGGACTCAATAATGTTTCTATGCCCATTCTTCCAAAATTTATCTAGATCCTCAACGCAATCCCTTTCAAAATTTCAGTAGAGTTTTTTGAAGCAATTGACAAGTTAATTCTAAACTTTTATATGGAATTCAATAGATCTAGAATAATATATCTTGAAAAGAAGAAGTTGGAAGGCTTAAATTACCTGATTTCAGGACTTATTACAAATCATAATAACCTAGATAGTGTGGTACTAACATAGACTATCAAATCAGTGAAAAAAAATGAGTTAAGAAGTAGACCCTTACAATTAAGGTCAATAGATTTTTTACCTCAATATAAAATTAATGGAGACAAAACATCTTTTTAACAAATATTTCTGGAACAACTAGATAACTATGAAAAATTATTATGAAAAATAATAAACATGAATCCCTGTTCTCTATTTCACTTCATACACAAAAATTAATTCTAAATGGATGATAGACCTAAACAAAAAACCCAGAACCATAAAGCTTCTAAAAAGAAAATATACACACAAGAGAATGTCTTTGTAATCTTGAGTCAGGCACAGATTTGTTGGACAGACACAGAAATCAACAACATTTAAGAAAAAACTGTTAAGTTAGACTCATCAAAATGAAAATGCTCAGCTTATCAAAAGACACCATTAAGAAAATGAAGAGGCAAACCACAAACTGGGAAAAAATATTTGGAATAAGAATTTTAAAAAGGCATGTAGATACATAAAAATTATATAAAGAACTCCTATGAATCAAGGATAAAAAGACAAATTTAAAAAGGGTATATATGTGGAACCTGAAAAAAATTGGTACAGACAATCTTATTTACAAAGCAGAAATAGAGATACAGGTGTAGTGCAAGAGGGACAGGAAACGTAGGATAAACTGGGAGATTGGGACTGACATACATAGGCTATTGGAACTATGTATAAAGCACATAGTTTATACTATGTGTAAAGTACATGTTTATATAATGAGAACCTACTGTTCTAGCACAGGAAATTCTACTCAATATTCTCTGATGACCTAAGAGGGAAGGAAATCCAGAAAAAGGGGATATATGTATACATATAGCTGATTCACTTTGCTGTACAATAGAAACTAACACAACATTGTAAAGCAGCTATACTCTAACTTTTCTTTTCTAAAGGCAAAAGGCCGGGATGCTTTATCAAAAAAAGATAAGCAAATGGTCAATAAGCACCCATCAGTGCTCAATATGAGGAAAATACTAACTAATCCACAGTATGATTCTACTTCATACCCCCTATAATGGATAAAATCTGAAAGACTGAAAATGCCAAATGTTGGTGAGGATGAGGAGCAACTAAAATTTTCATACTGGTTGGTATGCAAAATGGCACAATCATTTTGAAGAACTTTTGGCAGCTTTTCATAAACTTAGATACTCATTCATCCTATAACCTGGAATTCCATCCTGGGTATTTACCAAGAGGAAATAAAAGCTATCCACAAAAATGCTTGTTCTAGACAATTGATAGGCTGAAACTTGGAAACAATTAAAATGCCTATCAATGAAACAATGAATAAACAAATTGTATTACGTTCATAAAGTGAAACACTCAGTTCAGTTCAGTTCAGCCGCTCAGTCGTGTCCAACTCTTTGCGACCCCATGAATGGCAGCATGCCGGGCCTCCCTGTCCATCACCAACTCCCGCAGTTCACTCAGACTCACATCCATTGAGTCAGTGAAACACTGCTGCTGCTGCTGCTGCTGCTGCTGCTGCTGCTGCTGCTAAATCGCTTCAGTCGTGTCCGACTCTGTGCGACTCCATAGACGGCAGCCCACCAGGCTCCCTCGTCTCTGGGATTCTCCAGGCAAGAACACTAGAGTGGGTTGCCATTTCCTTCTCAGTAATAAAATAATGATGTAAAAATTCAAGTGACAACTTGAATTAATTTCAAAAATTAATTTCAAAAACATTAAGACGAGAAAAAGAATCTTGATGTAAAAATACACTGCATGTTTTCATTCATACGAATTCTAATTACCGGCAAACTGATCTATGGAGATAGAAGTAGGAAGTGGTTGAACTTATGTATAGGCTAGGGATTGACTAAGAGGCATGAAAACTTTCAGAATGATGAAAATGATTCTTGTGGGTTTTTTTTTTTTTTTCTTTGTGGGGATAGCACTCACTTACAGAGTTGGAAAGAATTGTCAAAATTCACCAGATGAATAACTAAGATGCATGCATTTCATTTTATGTTAATTGTGTTAATTAAAATTTTAAACTCCAATTCAACAAGCATAAATTGAAAATCTACTATTTGAAGGTACTATGTTACACTGTAAAAATACCACAAATTGAGAGGAAGATAGATACACACCCTTAACCAGGGAGCCATATTTCTGCCATTTTCGGTTAGTTACAGAAGTTTCAACAAACTTGTATATTCACAACTAATGCACAATTAGGAAATACGTTTGGTCTTAAAACTCAAAAGAAAAACAACTAGCTTTATCTCTACAAAATAAATGTAAATATCTGCCATGATACTAGTTTCCTTGAAATGAAAAGTCCAGTGCATTCAAGCAGGTAGAAAATATCAGAAGTAAATAAAAGGTCCAAAGAATAGAAAGGATACAGTTGATCACACAAAGGCTCTTCAGTTATGACAGCCTGTGACATCTGCTAGCCTTAAAGTAACTGGCCTTATCATTGTTGTACTCCTTACTCCCAGCAAGATTTCCCATCCCAAAGACCTTGGCTTTATCCAATTAGCATTCACTTTGCAAGTAAAATAGTGGGAGAAGCTATTCAACATACTTTCAAAACACTGCAGTAGGTAATATCTGATTTTCACAGACTTAGTTATTGAAATCGGGGGAGGTCTCTTTGTGGGAAGATTTGTGATTAAATCATCCTGTTCAGTTTTTATATGCATTTCTGGTTTGTTTTTTTTTTTTTTGCTGCTACTTGTGAACTTAAATGTTTCATTTTAAAATGGAAACAGTTAATTTAAATATTTTCTGAGATCAAGCCTAGAATGATCATTGTCAAACTACCACTGCATGTTGTTTGAACATCTTTGCCACCATTTATCCATTCTTCCAGAGGCATTCTGTGGTTGAGAAAATGTTATGTTCTATTTTACAACCCACCTGGGGAAACATAAGGAGGTATCTCTTGGTACAGAATCCATGTGCAGGTGCAAGCTCAGTGTGCTCACTTGTGTCCAACTCTTTTTGATCTCATGGACTGGGGCTCCTCTCTCCAAGGAATTTTCCAGGCAAGAATACTGAAATGGGTTGCCATTTCCTACCTCAGGGCATCTTCCCAACCCAGGGATAGAACCCATGTCTCCTGCATGCCTCCTGCATCTCCTGCATTGCCAGACAGATTATTTACTACTGAGCCACCTGGGAAGCTCCACACAATACATAGGTGCTTAACAAATATTTGTTGAATGAAAGAGGGAACAAGTGTTATGGTCATAAACACTAATTCAGTGTTGTAGTTTGGCTTTGGGGCTAGTCCCCAAAGTCTTGAATCTTGGGTTCCAACAGCATAGATTAATGAGATAATAGGAAAATTTCTTAATTTTTCTAAGTCTCAATTTTATCCTTTATAAAATGTGATTAAAAACTATTCATACCTAGTATGAAAATAATAAAGACAATGTGCAAAAAGCATTTTGTAGCTAGCTTGTAAAAATCTCTCAAGTACTTGTATCTATTAAGTTTTCCATTACTGTTTTTAAAAATGTTATTGGAATAGTACAATAGCTAAGAGGACAAACTCTAGAGTTCATCTTCTGATCTTTAGTTTTCATGTCTATAAGGTTACAGGTAATGATGATAGTACCTACCACATAGGGTTGTAATGAAGATAATGTAAGTTAATGGGTGACATGTCTAGAATAGTAAAAATACAAATAGGAGTAGTTTTACATATTGTTGGTGGTAGCATTAGTGATAGAGCTAGCTGGGTAAGTGTGCTTTCAGGGTCGTACGGGTTTGCATTCCAGCTCTGCCCATGATTTATTGCATGTTCTTGAGTAAGGTGATTAACACTTTTGTGCCTCATTTTCCTCATCTACGAAGGGCGGGCCTTAGGAAGCATCACTATGAACAAAGCTAGTGGAGGTGATGAAATTCCAGTTGAGCTATTTAAAACCCTAAAAGATGATGCTGTGAAAGTGCTGCACCCAATATGCCAGCAAATTTGGAAAACCCAGCAGTGGCCACAGGACTGGAAAAGGTCAATTTTCATTCCAATTTCAAGGAAAGGTAATGCCAAAGAATGCTCAAACTACTGCACAATTGCACTCATCTCACACGCTAGTAAAACATACTCAAAATTCTCCAAGCCAGGCTTCAACAATATGTGAAACATAAAATTCCAGATGTTCAAGCTGGATTTAGAAAAGGCAGAGGAACCACAGATCAAATTGCCAACATCTGCTGGATCATCAAAAAAGCAACCGGGTTCCAGAAAAACATCTATTTCTGCCTTATTGACTATGCCAAAGCCTTTGACTGTGTGGATCACCACAAACTGTGGGGAAAATTCTGAGAGATGGGAATACCAGATCACCTGACCTGCTTCTTGAGAAACCTGTATGCAGGTCAGGAAGCAACAGTTAGAACTGGACATGGAACAACAGACTGGTTCCACATAGGAAAAGGAGTAAGTCAAGGCTGTGTATTGTTACCCTGCTTCTTTAACTTCTATGCAGAGTACATCATGAGAAATGCTGGGCTGGATGAAGCACAGGCTGGAATCAAGACTGCCAGGAGAAATATCAATAACCTCAGATATGCAGATGACACCACCGTTATGGTAGAAAACGAAGAGGAACTAAAAAGCCTCTTGATGAAAGTGAAAGTGGAGAGTGAAAAAGTTGGCTTAAAGCTCAACATTCAGAAAACGAAGACCATGGTATCTGGTCCCATCAGTTCATGGGAAATAGATGGGGAAACAGTGGAAACAGTGTCAGACTTTATTTTGGGGGGCTCCAAAATCACTGCAGATGGTGACTGCAGCCATGAAATTAAAAGATGCTTGCTCCTTGAAAGGAAAGTTATGACCAACGTAGACAGCATATTAAAAAGCAGAGACATTCCTTTGCCAACAAAGGTCTGTCTAGTCAAGGCTATGGTTTTTCCAGTAGTCATGTATGGAAGTGAGAGTTGGATTATAAAGAAAGCTGAGCACCGAAGAATTGATGCTTTTGAGCTGTGGTGTTGGAGAAGACTCTTGAGAATCCCTTGGCCTGCTAGGAGATCCAACCAGTCCATCCTAAAGGAAATCATTCCTGATTACTCATTGGAAGGACTGATGTTGAAGCTGAAACTCCAATATTTTGGGCCCCTGGTGCAAAGAGCTGACTCATTTGAAAAGACCCTGATGCCGGGAAAGATTGAAGGCAGCAGGAGAAGGGGACGACAGAGGATGAGACAGTTGGATGGCATCACCAACTCAATGGACATGAGTTTAGGTAAACTCTGGGAGATGGTGATGGACAGGGAGCCCTGGCGTGCTGTGGTTCATGGGGTCACAAATAGTCGGACACGATTGATCGACTGAACTAAACTGAATGAAGAGAAAGGAATCGTACCCATGGGCTTCCCTGTGGCTCAGATGGTAAAGAACATGAAATTTTATTCAGGATTAAATGAGAGAATACATGTAAAGGACATAGACTAGGACCTTTTAAAGAATAAGCAAGTGATGACTGTTAGCAATTATTGTCATTATGCAGTAGTCGTCACCATCATCATCATCATCATCTCCGCCAAAGAAATTTGTTTTTATGGTCTGGAAATATGAACCAATGAAAGCTCTGTCTAGAATGAAAACATAGGCAAGATTCTCATATAGCACTCCTTTATTAGTTCATAAACCTAATAATTCACTGTTTCAAGGTCCTAATTCTCTGAGCTGTTCTTTCTTTTTCCTATCTATCTAGATACTTCAAAACCTATCAAAGACAACCCTCTCTCATTAGTTTCAAAGGTCATTTTCTCACTAATTCAGTTATTCCTTTAAAACTAAGAATATAATAACTGCAAATCCTGCTCCATGGAGATCAAGATATGTGATTTCTGTTCCTGAAATTGCCTCTAAATTGAATGTCTTTGGCTAATTCATCTGTTCTCTGAATTGTGTACATTCTCTCTCAAAAATTATTCCCAGAAACTAACTTGCAAATTTTTATCTACCCAGTGCTGCATGTAAAAACTAAAACAACTCAGGGCATCAAAGAAAATTCTACATTAATTGCAATTACTATCATTAAAATTCCAAAGAAATGTATCAGAAATTTAGTGTAGTTGACCGTCAGCATCACTGTCCACAGCTGGCCACTGTAAATCCATGCCTCCCTACTTCTCTGTCCAATGAGGAAGCAGCATTCAATAGTTAACAAAAAATATACCATTAAAAGACCCCAAAGCTGAGCCAAAAGACATATTAGAGTTCATATGATTTAAACCCTCATAGTCTAAGTACAGAAAATAAGAGTGAAAAATGTTAAATAACTTAGTCAAGGCTGCAAATTCACTCTGAATAAATTTAATAGTCAAATAACAGTATTAGTAATAAGAATACATTCAGAAAGTCCTTTACAGTTTAGACAGTTTTATAGCTTAGACATATTATCTTATAGTTTTAGACATATTTCCTCCCCATTTGATCTTCATGGTGGAGGTAACTGGAGGGTCAGCATTTTATCTACATATTATAGATAAGGAAACAGGTTCAAAGGTCTGAAATGATTTAACCAAAATAACCCAGCTTGTGTGTGGCAGAGGAGATACCAAAACCCAGTTCCCTCTGGATTCCCATTCCCTGCTAAGATAACAGGCTTTCCAGGTGGCACAGTGGTAAAGAATCTGCCTGCCAATGCAGGAGATGCAAGAGATGTGGGTTCAGTCTCTGGGTTGGGAAGATCCCTTGGAGTAGGAAATGGCAACCTACTTAAGTATTCTTGCCTAGAAAATTCCAGGTACAGAGGAGCCTTGCAGGGTGTAGTTCATGGGGTCACAAAGAGTGGGACACAACTGAGCAGCTAAGCATGCATGCATTAATATAGTATCAGACCGTCTACTAGGAGAAAAACTATGTGCTGTGGTCTGCATGTGTCCCCTCAAAATACATAAGTTGAAATCCTAACCCTCAAAATTGATGGTATTAGGAAGTGCAGGCTTCAGGAAGTGCTTAGGTCATGAGGGTGGCACCGTCATGAATGGGATTGGTGCCCTTATAAAAGAGGCTCTAGAGAGCTCCCTCACCCCTCCCACCATGTGAAGGCACAGTGAGAAGGCACTGGTTGTGAACAAGGAAGAGGATTCTCTTCAGAACTTTCCAGAACTGAGAGAGATAAAATTTCTGTCATTTGTAAACTATCTGGTCTATAGTATTTCGTTATAACGGCTTGCATGGACTAAGACATTATGTTACAACTGTGTGGCTTTACTATTTGTTTTGTGGTAGGAAGAATGAGGAATATTTATTTTTTCCCTAGTATTGTAGAGACAAAAGGATCTTTTAACCTTTATCTATTCCATCCTTTTGTTTCAAAGCAGGTTTTCACATAGGTCACATCTTGATGACCAGGCATCTATTTGAAAATAAGTGTTTTTCAAAATCTTCAAGGTGGTTTTAGCCATCAATGTATTTTATACAAAATAATTTAACCAAGTTGGAAAGTCTTTTATGCTTTACCTAGTGCTTCATGGAAGTAATAGGCAACTAAGATTTCTTTTGTATTTTAATTCAGCTATACTAAAAATTATGAGTATGTTTAAGTATCAATATATATTTTATTTCAAATTAGCAAAAGTAATTAGTGGTTTAAATATCTATAAAGGGCTCTGATTAACTTAATCCCATTAGTGAAACTCATCTTCCTTAGTGAAACTACAGTGATTAGTTCAAAGATAAGCATGTAACCCAGTTTGACCAATGAGACAAGATGAAATCGCTTCCAGTCCCTATCTACCAGAAGTGGAAGGGTGATGCTCAGACTGACCAGCTGCCTGGGCCTGCATCGCAGATGAGTAGCCAGTCTCAGGGCGAATGGCAGGTAAGTCAGTTCAATTGCTCAGTCATGTCTGACTCTTTGTGATCCCATGGACTGGACTGCAGCACACCAGGCTTTCCTGTCCATCACCAACTCCTGGAGCTTGTTCAAGCTCATGTCCATTGAGTTGGTGATGACATCTAATCATCTCATCCTCTGTTATCCCCTTCTCCTCCTGCCTTCAATCTTTCCCAGCATCAGGGTTTTTTCCACTGAGTCAGTTCTTTGCATCAGGTGGCCAAAACATGAGCTTTAGCTTCAGCATCAGTCCTTCCAATGAATATTCAGTACTGATTTCCTTTAGGATTGGCTGGTTTGATTTCCTTGCAGTCCAAGGGACTCTCAAGAGTTTTCTCCAACACCACAGTTCAAAAGCATCAAATGGCATATATAAAGACCAAATTCTAGGCCATTTTACCAGTTTCTTACCCTGTCCTAAGCCCCTTGCTCTTTTCCTGAGATATCAGTAATCCAAGGAACCATTGCCCTCCAGCTGAGATAGCAAGAAACTAGGGCTTCCCCTAACTTGCTGCTCACATATCCCTTTGTTCTAGGCTTTTATTAGTCAGGGTATCCTGACCCAGGTTCTGGAAACCCCAGGCTTTCTTTTATTCTCAGCTGTCTGATACCAGTACTATTTGCTTCTGTTGAGAACTGAATTTCCTCTGCTCAAATGGCAAGTCTCAGAAGCATCTTGAGTAGGTTTGTTTAGCAAAAACTCCTGAGTATTTGGCCCAATATGGCAATATAATTATACAAATAATACAAAATTTGTGTTGCACTGGAGTCTCTCCAAAGCTTTGTGTCTCTCCAAAGCCAAGAACAAGATGCTCAATAAGTGTATGGACACCAGCTCAGAGAAGGAGGCCATCAAGCTATTCATTCACACTACATAGATCCCAGATCTTTTAAAACAAAATCGGAGTTCTACTTCTTCCAAGAAACTCATAGTTACCAATGTGAACATTACCAGCTGCAATGGCGCCCCACTCCAGTACTCTTGCCTGGAAAATCCCGTGGACGGAGCAGCCTGGAAGGCTGCAGTCCATGGGGTCGCTGAGGGTTGGACACGACTGAGCGACTTCACTTTCGCTTTTCACTTTCCTGCATTGGAGAAGGAAATGGCAACCCACTCCAGTGTTCTTGCCTGGAGAATCCCAGGGACTGGGGAGCCTGGTGGGCTGCCGTCTACGGGGTCACACAGAGTCGGACATGACTGAAGTGACTTAGCATTAGCAATGATCTCGTAGCTTCAAAGGGATATAGTCTTTACAAAATAAGACAGTCAGGACACCTGCTGCCTCACCTATATATGATGAGTCAAGGGTGACCATTCAAGTTACAATGATCCAGTTCTCACTGAACATCTCAAATGATCACTCAAACCAAGAAGGCATGGCCTATTGGATGATATGTGAATGTGCCATGTCTAGCTGATACCCCATGAGACAGAGCCTTTATCAACTACCTGATGCCATCACCTTTAGGTCGATTCCAAGACATATATATTTGAAAACACTGGCATATAATTTTTTCACTGAAAGTTCTGGGGAGGGAGTTTGGCCTATATTGTCTTAAGATCTGGAGTAAGGAACTTTGGGGCTTACTGGTAGCTCAGAGGTAAAGAACCTTCTTGCCAATGCAGGAGACATGGGTTCAATCCCTGGATGGGGAAGATCCCCTGGAGGAGGAAATGGTAACCCACTCTGGTTTTCTTGCCTGTAGAATTCCATGGACAGAAGAACCTCACTATAGTGCACGGAGTCTCAAAGAATCAGCTACAACATATTGATTAAACAACAACAATAAGTGACTTTGAGGCAACCCGAACCACCCATTCACTTCACGGTTTATTGGTCTCTGTCCTCTATCCCCTTACTCTCTGCTGTTTTGCACATTTTTGTCCAATAATTTTATGTAAGCTGGTTGGACTCACAGGCCACTCCTGCATCTTATTTTTTTCACTCCAAATGTCATGCCCTCTCCAGTATGCTGAAGTAGGCATGGGGAAGCTCAATGCTGACAATCTCTATTTCCAATTGAGTTGGTGTTCTTCTGGGTTTCTGATTCTTGAAAATATCATATTGCCTTTCAGCTCATCCCATTGAAGGTTATTAGACTGTAGCAGGCAAGATCACCCTGGAATCCTGGGCGGGAGGCAGGGAGGATTATCAGTCTCTGAACACTTATCCTTTTTAATTTCGTAAGTTCAAAAACCATCAAAATACTGGATAAGAGCCACATTTTGGAAATCAGAATATGAGGGAGAATTTACCTTCACCAACCTGCCACTGCCATCCTTGATTAATGAAGAGTTTTCTGCTTCCATGGAGTTGTGCTATAGAATATAAAACCACAGCTCCTAGAAGGTTTTCAAGCTCATAAAGGAACTGTTTAAAATTTTCCAAGATTTTATTTCCCATGTATTGCTCACCATCCTCAGATTAACAATTTTTATAAATTGTATTCTTGAAGAATAACTTCACTGCCCAACTCCTGCAGCCAGCAACCCTGGCCACATCCTTGGCTCATATAACTCACTGCACTTCTCAAAATACAATACTCCCTTTAGAAGCAACTGTAGCTTATAGCTCTATCATCTCCTCCCTTTCCTCCTGTATCACATTCAGTAGGAAATGACACGTCCCCAGGATGACCTTTAGGAAATCCTTGGATAAGCTGAGGAACGAGAGCATCATTTAAAAGAAGTTCCCACACTGGACATTTCATGAGAGATGATCTGGCTTTCTTCTAAAACCACACATACCACTAAGCCCCAGAAAGAAGGTGGGAGGAGATACATGTGGTTTGATACATGCTTTTGGTTTTCCAAATACAGTTTCTTTTTTTCCCTTATATTCTGTCAAATAAGAAGCAATAAGTCTTCTTACGTCTAAATAAGCAATAAGTCTAAATAAGTCTATTTAGGCTGCTCTAATACAGTACTATAGACTGAGGGGCTTGTAAACCATAGAAATTTATTTCTAACAGTCCTGGAGCCTAGATATCTGAAAGCAGGATGCCAGCCTAGACAAGTTCTGATTACATCCTTCCTCTGGGCTGCAGACCATCAACCTCTCGTTGCATCCTCATACATCAGGGAGCAGAGTAGGGAAGCAAGCTGTCTCACGACTGTTATAAGAACAGTAATCACAGTCACGAGGGCTCCACCATCATGACTTTGTCTAATCTTAATATTGATACTTCCCAAAGGCCCCAGCCCCTAATACTATCACTTTGAAGGATAGGGTTTCAATATACAAATTCTAGGAGATAAACATTCAATCCACAACAGAGATTCAGGGATATTGTGACCAGCCTGGTCCTTTGGAAACAGAGCTAGACCTAAGAGTATGACTCTTACTTTCATATCATTTTTTATCAGGTCTTACTCTGAGTAAATCAATGATACCACAGCCAATTTATACCCCTGCACTAGCTCAGCAGCCTTGACAACTACACTATTTTGCGTACTAGATGCCCTAAATATGTCCTGTCTCATTTATATAATATATGGAAGATAGTCACAACTGTTATTCAGTGTGTTTCCTAACATTGCAGATGTAGTCCCAACAGAGATTAAAAAAAAAAAAGTGTGAGTACAAAAGGGCAAGAGGGGAAGAAAGGTATGGAATTAACAGATATAAACTACTATATAAAAAGTAGATAAGTAGCAAAGATTAACTCTATACCATGAGGAATTACACCCAATATCTTATAACAATACATAATGAAATATAATGTTTTTTAAAAAAAGCAATCAAATCACTATGCTGTACACCTGAAACTAACACAGTATTGTAAATCATACCTAAATAAATAAAGAAAGAAAATGTAGTCCCAATCTCATTTTGAAGTGTATTCACTAGAGTAATGTATTTTATAACTCACGGTGTCCAGTTTAAAAGGTTGCTTTCCTTCTATAAGTAAATAATATTTTCTTGATTTGGGGCTTCAATGAGACTAACTTTTACTAGTTCTTAAGATTCATGGCTATTTTCCAGTAGATAGTAGGTGGATGCTCAGGAGAGCAGAACGGATACCAGACGTGGATACATTTACAATTTAAAACCTTAGCAGTGAAAGCATGTAAATAATTGTATTAGTATATGACCAACAACTTCGAGTGACTCATAAATTCTCTCTATCACTTAAGCCCAGAGCAACCTAGCACTAAAAAATAATAATAATAATAATGAGATCAGAGATTCTTTCCTTATTGTAATTTTCTTGCAAATAGCACACTCACTGGCATTTTTTGGAAGGTTCAGTTGTTAGGTTGAAATCTTAAGAAAAGTAGGCTATAACACTAAAATGTTAATTAGTAGTTGCCATAATATTTCAAGCAAGAAATAATCCCATTCTCATGTTCAAAAATAAAATAAGAATGTCTTGTTATTTCAGTTAACCAAACTCACAGAGTTACTGGACAGTTATATGGCATTTTGTGGGTCAAGAGAGAGCAACATACTGTTTCTACTCTTAGAGGAACTTCAGTCCTGATTAGGAAAACAGTAAGGGTATATAAATGCTAGAATATGATGAATTTTTATAAAAAGATCACATCAGTTTGAGATGAAGAGAAAAGGCTTTAGGCTTTATGAAATCAGGACATGAGAAATTAGGTAGGATTTCCAAAAGGAGCATTCTGAGAAAAGTTGAAACAAATCAGTGAGGGAATAAGTAAATTCATTCATTAGTAAAGTTATTTATGTATGAACGACTGAAGCAAGAAATTCCTGAATGAGAGAATAATAAATTGCTGCTGAATATGTGAAATTTTTCAGCTGTATTTGGAAGGATGTTGCCCTCAACAAGAACACTTGATGTTACCTCTGGCAAGATACAGCTGCAGCTCTGAAGCTGAGTACCAGTGGTTTAAATTAAGAAACAGCTTGTTATATTAAAATTACGATATTTTGGAATAAAGCAACAAGACATATCGCAACTTCACAGAGATATAGAGCCTTTCACATGGTTCAGCAAATACACGAAGAAGATTCTATATATTTATTAAGCTGGTATGCAATCACCAACTCTCTACCCTATATTGCACTAATTATTATGAGGAAATAAAAGAAGGTGAGGAAAGAATCCTTGCCTGCCAGGTTGCATAATACCTAAGAGAGAAAATAAGATATGTAGAAATAAAGGGGGAGAAAATTTCTGGACCAAATTGAGAAATGCAAATGCTGTCTAGAGTTTTTCTGTCTCCCAGGGGGCTCAAAGCACATCATAATTATCTAGTAGAGAGTATCATTCTCATAAGCATTTTACAATGTGATTGGCATGGGTGCAGGGAGTGTAAGTGATCTGCATAAAAACCATGTGAGTTGAGGGGAAGAACCAGAAATTAGTTTTCTGTAAGATATATTGCAAGGAATATTGGTAGATCCAGAGTCAGAAGGCCTCAAGGTTATTTTTCCCTCCAGTTTTTAGGCATCAGGTAATGCTAGGAAAGTTATTTAACATCTCTAAAATAAGGTTTCTTCATCTGGGAATAATTGCCTGAGACATCTAGCTTACCTACCTGTGTAAATTGAATGGGTTGAGGGAGGAGGAGAATTTTAAAGAGCTGTGTAATGCACAAAGCATTTTATACATAGAATCTTATTATTATTCATTTATTTCTTGGGAACCTAGACACTATTTAGGTGAAAGGTGAAGAGTGTGTTCTGAAAAGAGCCTGAAAATACCGAGATAAGTGTCATTTCAGATGATACTGGTTCCAGTAGGCACAGTGCAAAATTTTGAGTGGCAAAAGTGAGAAGGGCTCAAAAGTAGATTTAGAAACCTCAGGTGTTCAGGCACTGATGCTAGTGAACAAGAGAGATAGCTGTGGGGAGTCTGGGTTCCAGAGGATCCAGGCAGCCACACTACAGCTCTCTCAGTTACAAAACACAGAGAAGTCTTTCTGTCCCCCGAGACAAGTTCATAAACTAACTGAAAAAGAGAGAAAGCCGGCTGGCCCAAAGAGGATTCCCTGGTTTTCACAAAGTGCCACGAGAGAAAGCAGCAGAGACTATAAAAGGAGAAGATGGAACCCAGGGAGTATGGCTGCTCAGCAGACACCAACATGGAGCAATGGCCATACTCCAGGGAAAAGCACCGCAAATGGTTAATTTAATTCCAGATGATAATACAAAACTATAAGTCCTTTGGAATTTTGATGCCATGGTGAGGTAAAATGCAAAAAGTGGCAAATCATGACTGAGTTTAAATGTGAAGTGACAGAGAAAATCATCAAGTGACTGGGTTCTTCTAGAATTGACTAGAAACATTTTCCACCATCAGACCATATGAAAGAACCCTGACATAGAAACTATGTTCTGTACACAAAACTATAGTTATATCTTGGGGCTACCTTATATCAGGGACGACAATATCATTTCTGCTCCAAGATGTCATTCTGTGTTTAATGGAGAAGTATGGCACCTTTCAAGCAGAATATGACACAATCAGATCTATGGGCTATAAAAAAAGGTATGAGGAAGGTGTAACAGAGAGGAAATAGATGGTGGAAGGATACTAGATGGCTGACTCAGGTAAACCTCAAATTTAACCTGCAGGTAGCTCAGATGGTAAAAAATCTGTTTGCAATGCAGCAGACCTAGGTTTCATCCCTGGGTCGGGAAGATCCCCTGGTTAAAAGAATGGCAACCCACTCCAGTACTCTTGTCTGGAGAATTCCGCGGAGAGAGGAGCCTGGCAGGCTATAGTCCGTGGTGTCACAAAGAGTATGACACGACCGAGTGACTAACACTTCTACTTTTCAGGTCACCTGGGCGACTTGTTAAAATGCACTTTCTGATTTGTCCTGGGAGTGAAAGTCACTGAATCCTGAATTTCTAACAAACTCCCCCATGAAGCTGATGCTCCAGTCCATAAGACATATTTTGAGTAGCTAAGGTCTAGGTGACAGGTGACTTAACACTGACCTAGGCAGTGATCATTATTTGGCATTGCCTTTCTTTGGGATCGGAATGAAAACTGACCTTTTCCAGTCCTGTGGCCACTGCCGAGTCTTCCAAATTTGCTGGCATATTGAGTGCAGCACTTTCACAGCATCATCTTTCAGGATTTGAAACAGCTCCACTGGAATTCCATCACCTCCACTAGCTTTGTTCGTAGTGATGCTTTCTAAGGCCCACTTGACTTCACATTCCAGGATGTCTGGCTCTAGGTGAGTGATCACACCATCGTGATTATATTGGTCATGAAGATCTTTTTTGTATAGTTCTTGTGTGTATTCTTGCCAGCTCTTCTTAATATCTTCTGCTTCTGCTAGGTCCATACCATTTCTGGCCTTTATCGAGCCCATCTTTACATGAAATGTTCCCTTGGTGTCTCTAATTTTCTTGAGGAGATCTCTAATCTTTCCCATTCTGTTGTTTTCCTCTATTTCTTTGCATTGATAGCTGACGAAGGCTTTCTTATCTCTTCTTGCTATTCTTTGGAACTCTGCATTCAGATGCTATATCTTTCCTTTTCTCCTTTGCTTTTCACTTCTCTTCTTTTCACTTCTCTTCTTTTCACAGCTATTTGTAAGTCCTCCCCAGACAGCCGTTTTGCTTTTTTGCATTTCTTTTCCATGGGGATGGTCTTGATCCCTGTCTCCTGTATAATGTCACGAACCTCCATCCATAGTTCATCAGGCACTCTATCTATCAGATCTAGTCCCTTAAATCTATTTCTCACTTCCACTGTATAATCATAAGGGATTTGATTTAGGTCATATCTGAATGGTCTAGTGGTTTTCCCTACTTTCTTCAATTTAAGTCTGAATTTGGCAATAAGGAGTTCATGATCTGAGCTACAGTCAGCTCCTGGTCTTGTTTTTCTTGACTGTATACAGCTTCTCCATCTTTGGCTGCAAAGAACATAATCAATCTGATTTTGGTGTTGACCATCTGGTGATGTCCATGTGTAGAGTCTTCTCTTGTGTTATTCAAGCTGGTTTTAGAAAAGGCAGAGGAACCAGAGATCAAATTGCCAACATCCACTGGATCATCAAAAAAGCAAGAGAGTTCCAGAAAAATATCCATTTCTGCTTTATTGACTATGCCAAAGCCTTTGACTGTGTGGATCACAAGAAACTGTGGAAAATTCTGAAAGAGATGAGAATACCAGACCACCTGACCTGCCTCTTGAGAAATCTATATGCAGGTCAGGAAGCAACAGTTAGAACTGGACAGGGAACAACAGACTTGTTCCAAATAGGAAAAGGAGTACGTCAAGGCTGTTTATTGTCACCCTGCTTATTTAACTTATATGCAGAGTACATCATGAGAAACGCTGGACTGGAAGAAGCACAAGCTGGAATCAAGATTGCCGGAAGAAATATCAATAACCTCAGATATGCAGATGACACCACCCTTATGGCAGAAAGTGAAGAGGAACTGAAAAGCCTCTTGATGAACGTGAAAGAGGAGAGTGAAAAAGTTGGCTTAAAGCTCAACATTCAGAAAATGAAGATCATGGCATCTGGTCCCATCACTTCATGGGAAATAGATGGGGAAGCAGTGGAAACAGTGTCAGACTTTATTTTGGGGGGCTCCAAAATCACTGCAGATGATGACTGCAGCCATGAAATTAAAAGATGCTTACTCCTTGGAAGAAAAGTTATGACCAACCTAGATAGCATATTGAAAAGCAGAGATATTACTTTGCCGACTAACGTCCATCTAGTCAAGGCTATGGTTTTTCCAGTAGTCATGTATGGATGTGAGAGTTGGACTGTGAAGAAAGCTGAGCGCCGAAGAATCGATGCATTTGAACTGTGGTGTTGGAGAAGACTCTTGAGAGTCCCTTGGACTGCAAGGAGATCCAACCAGTCCATTCTGAAGGAGATCAGCCCTGGGATTTCTTTGGAGGGAATGATGCTGAAGCTGAAACTCCAGTACTCTGGCCACCTCATGGGAAGAGTTGACTCATTGGAAAAGACTCTGATGCTGGGAGGGATTGGGGGCAGGAGGATAAGGGGACAACAGAGGATGAGATGGCTGGATGGCATCACTGACCCGATGGACATGAGTCTGAGTGAACTCTGGGAGTTGGTGATGGAGAGGGAGGCCCGCTGTGCTGCAATTCATGGGGTCGCGAAGAGTCGGACATGACCAAGCAACTGAACTGAACTGAACTGAGGCAGTGATCAAAGGAAAAAAAAAAAGAAAAGGAGAGACTATAAGGGCCGTGAAGCAGCCAGGAAGTAAAACTGACACGACTCAGTGACTGATTAGGGTAAGAAGAAACATTTAGGATGACTCTGAGATTGTCAGGCTTGGACGATAGAGTGGATTATGGTGCTATTAACTGAGTCCTTAGAAAATAGTCTTCTGCAGAAACACCACAAGACCCTTTACACCTATGTATTTCTACCAGTTATCAAGAAGTGTTTCAACTGAGTGAGTCTGCATTTTAAGCCTCTGCCCAGTCAAGAACTCTCTGTAGAGCACTGGCAGCCTGCACACCCGCCTCTCAGTATTACTGCTCCAGGCAATGGGCCTCCACACCAAGGGAAAGCAGTCTGAAATGCCCATCCAACTCTCTTTGCTTAGTGAGGTTTGGCTGTTTTGTTTTCATTGTGTGTTGCTAATGGTCTGCCCTTGAACAAAGAAAATATGCCATTAGAAAGATAAGCAGATATGGAATGCTTACGTATCTAAAAGTACTTTCAGGAAACATATTATAAAATGAGTTCTTCCCTAAGTAAGGTGGAAACCATGGCAAACAGGCGTTTTAAGATTCCCCAAGTAACAGTCCAGAGAGGGTTCTGGAACCCAGCAACCATCTTCACTCACTGTGTGAGTTTGGCTCTCGGTCTGAAAGAGGGAGTGATGAAGAAATCAGGAGAGGCCTTTACGTCCCATGATGCCCAAGAGTCATTATCACAGGTGAAGCAGCAAGTCAAGAGTGGTCCTCAAGATTGCCAAAAATCATCCATGGAAATGGAAATGGCTGTGCAAATTTCATTCCTCATTTCAGGTTCTCACTGAAGTGAGACCAGGTCAGACTCAAGCCCTGGTCTGCGTTCTGTGTTTACGTTTGGAGTCAAGGGAGGGGTGAAGGAAAGAAGGGGAGGGGGGCAGCGGGAGAGGGCCCGATGCTCTGCTTCTCTGAACTGGTTTTCTTAATGCATGGAGGTAGTGCTTAGAGCAGTTCATGGCTTCCCCAGGAAACCATTCTAAGTGGGCCACGTGCCCAATGGTTTCTATCCCAGTTAAGTAAATAAATGAAATATGCTAATTAGCACCCTATTAGCTCACAGCAGGGAGTAATCCATGGCATTTTGATTGGAAAGAATTCTGTCATCCAAAAGGCTGGTCTGTAACAGAATGCATACTGGCCCAGTTTCCTCCCTCCCTTCCTCGTGGCAGTAATCCAAATGTCTGAGAAGCAGACCTCACAACTGTGTGCAATTCCAAGGGTGTCACTTCTCTCTGTGAAAGCAACTCCCAGCCTCCATGGAATCTGGCAGCGTGCCATCGCTGAGCACGGATTTATGCAATCCAGAAATCTGGTACAGAGCTCCAAAACACGGAGCAGGTTTGAAAGGATCTTTGGGGGGCAACGCTTATTTCTCTCATTATGAGAATATCCCCACTTTTTTCTCTGACCCTCCCAGACTCCTATCCAGGATGCATTTCTTTAACTCAGTTATGCAAGCATGCTGCCACTGAGTAGCTGGGCTGAAGGAGATCTCCTTAATAAAATTGTAGGCCTTTGGGGGTTTGCTGGGGAAAAGCAAGCTCATTTAGGTTCATGTCTTTGTATCTTTATGGTTTCAGCTGCAAAGACACACCATCTAGCTCCCGTTTCCCTGTTGCTGCTGCTGCTGCTAAGTCGTTTCAGTCGTGTCCGACTCTGTGAGACCCCATAGACAGCAGCCCACCAGGCTCTTCCATCCCTGGGATTCTTCAGGCAGGAACTCTGGAATGGGTTGCTATCACTGTGTAAATGCCTGGGTTTTTCCGTCCCCAAGTACTTTGGGGAAAAATGGATTCAGGGGCAGTGTGGACAGTGGAGAAGAAAGCTCAATACAAAAACAGCTTGCTTTCCAATTTGCTCTTTTAAAACATCCGCTTTCCGAGAGCTCTGGGTGTTTAAAGGGATTAGACATTATGACACATCTGTCAGGTTGCCTCAGAATTTATCAGAAATCCTCAACAGAGTAGGACTTATGCAATGAAGCTTAGTTATACCATGAATTGGCTGTTCTTTATATGCAAAGTTACAGAGATCACTTGTGTATTGGCTGATGGCCATTTAATAAAAGAGATGTGGCGGGGGGCGGGGGGGGGGGGCAAGGCTTTTAATCATCAGCACATTATGGAGGTAAGTTTCCAGTGGTAACTTTCTCAAGTTTCAGTCTCCATTTCTATGATCATACACTAAAGACAAATAAATGTTGAATGCCTAGGACAAGTCCATGTGAAAACACATTTCTCTCCTTGCTGTTATGTTTCTCCCCCAATAAAAATTGATTATGCTTTCTTAAAATATATTAATGGAATGTATTGGTTCTAAGATTATAAGCAAGTTACTCTTTTTTCCAGTACCGCTTGTT
This sequence comes from Budorcas taxicolor, assembly GCF_023091745.1. Lineage (NCBI taxonomy): Eukaryota > Metazoa > Chordata > Mammalia > Artiodactyla > Bovidae > Budorcas > Budorcas taxicolor. The sequence goes on along the minus strand of NC_068912.1, from coordinate 60,194,299 downwards.
CTTTTACCTATAAAGAGAATCTGTTGCAATATTTATCTTGATTAGATATAAATTCGAAAAAAATGTTAAATATGAGCTGTTGTATCAGCGGCCTTTTAGAATTCATCCTTAAGTGAACTCTTCAAGAAAGCAAGTTCAAGAAAAACTTCATAGTAAAATCTGTATCCAAACCACATTGATTGCAGTACCTGAAGACATTGTAAGGTACCATATGACACTGATGTCTATTTAGAATGTTTTCTTTTTATTCTGTATTGAAAAATAAAACACATTACCTAAATGATTCAAATGGCAAGGAAGAAATTATCACCAAAAACCATCTGTGAATTAGCATATGGGCTTCTGGAACCCAACATCTTGCTTCTATACGTGAGTCAGAAAAAAAAAAGGAAAAGAAAAGAAGGAAAAAAAGGGGACACTGTCTTTAAATATAAAGCAAGGAGTGATTTTTTCCAATCAAGGGACTTCGAAGAGGGAAGGTATTTCTGAGAATGAAGCAGTCAGCTGGACGTCACAGCACCTTGACCCAGGACTGATCCCAAGAGCTGTCACAAAACTGCAGCCAAGACCTGGGCTCTGCTAATGGAAAAATATGTTCCTAAACCAGTGCTCTGTAAATCTAGGCACGTTGTCTATTCAATATACACTTTGTCGTTTTGGCACATCTATCTATCTTGAGCTAAAAAACAGTTCAGTGAAGAATTAAGAAAAACATGTCCATGGGTTGACAAAAAGAAAGAAGTCTAATGGTGGTTGCAGCCACCAATATTAGTAGTCAAGTATTAGCATCAGAAGACCTTTATGTGAACCACTGCCTATCCTCAACCTAGCTGGCAAAGTGGAACTTTGCTTGATAAAAGGCTTAATGTCCATCTTACATTCATCAGGTACTACGTATCTGCCTTGAATATATGAGTTGATATAACCCTATCAAGTCTTTGAGGAATGATGCCTAAATGCTTTTTTATATTTGAGGTTGCTGGGGAAATTTTTCCCTTGAAATTTTCATGTTCCAAATATCTGTCTTACTTTGAGTCTGGATTTTAAAGGGAAAAGTCACAACCTGGTAGTGGAAAAAAAGACAGTAATAAACTTTCTACTAACACTTTTTTTTTTTTTAACTATTTGGCCTCTCTGAATAGCATATGGGAATCAGTTCCCTGACCTTGGATCAAACCCGTGGAGTCTTCACTGGACTGCCAGGGAAGTCCCAACACTTTAACCTGAACACGGTTACAAGACCATTCCAGATGACAATTACCCCTAAAGCAGCCCTGATTGATAGATCACAAGCAAACACTGTCTGCTATCTGGTAATTCTACCTACTAATTACTTGAAAAGATTCAGATGCTCAACAACTGACCTGAATGTTTTTGTGAGTTTGAAGACCAATTAGGGAGGGGTACAGGGGGTGTAAGTCACATGGTGAAGTTGACGGTCATTCAGGAGCTGTTGAAATTCTATCAAAAATATTCTTGGAGCATAATGAAGCGTTTCAGGCAGTCAATCTCCCCAGACATTTGCCCTTGCCAACAGTTACAACAATAAGGAAAACTTTATTAGTAGTGTGGCAATTTTTTTTAGTGCTGACTATAAAAACACCCACTGAGCTGTTTGTAGGCTCTGCCAAGTGGCAAATGCGCAGTGAATTTCAGATAAGAGAAGACTTTGGATTTCAGCCCAAAAGTGATACTCAGGAGGTGTGTGTGTGTCTTTCTGAGTGAAAGAGAGCAGACACGCAAGTGTGTGTGTGTGTGTGTGTGTGTGTGTGTGTGCGCGAAACAGAGAGAAAGAGAGAGTTAGGTAGGCAAGAAAGATGACAAGAAGCAGATGAAGAAACACAGACAAGTGAATGCTACTCCTCTTCCTGATTTTTCTCCTGCATCTTCTCAGTCACCGCAGTAGGACAGCATCTCCCAAGATAACAGCAGACATTTGTGCTGGTACTGGCTCTGTCTGTGAAAGAACTGACCCAGAGGAGTTCCTGTCGATGAAAGAACCGCACTAGTGGGAAGCATAGCAGAGGGATACGATGGTGAACTCTTATCAAAGGTCACACATGTCATCACTCAAGGTAAGAGTAATTGGTTCTTTCATGAAATTGACATTTGCTAAGGGACCATCATTTGCTAGATGCTGGAGATATATGACTTCTATATAGAATTCAAGCCCAGTCAAAGCTGCTACAGAGTTCATTCATTGGAAGGAGAAAAAGGCACAGTTCCCTGCCTCCGCTGTGTTCATGCTCTAAGAAGAGATACTGTCTTTATATTTTTACTTTGTACTTTTACTAAAGTTATTTAATTATATCCTCACTACCCTCCTTATAAGGTAAGAATTATTAGCCCATAAATTTATAACTGACAAAAATGAGCCTTGACCCTACTCATGGTCATACAGCTCGTAAGCTCACGTCTTGCTTCCCAGTGTTTTGGACCATGGTCTCTGCTGTCTGAATTTTGGTGCACTTGTAAGTACTGATGTAGCAGAACTCAGCTGAAATTAGCATCTGAGGTCTTCAAGACCCCACTTGGAGCAGTCTGCACTCACAATACACGCCAACCAGCTACTCCAAAGATTCAAGAGACACAGAAACAGATCAGAAAGATCTGAAGTCAACAGCCTAACTTTACAACTTAAGGAACTAGAAAAAGAAGAACAAGCTAACCCCAAAAATGGCACAAGTAAGGAAATAATAAAGATTAGAGCAGAGACAAATGAAATAGAGAATTGAAAAAATAAACAGAGTATCAATGGTGATTATATAAATTCCTGTTGCTTTATAACTAAATTACTTCTCAAACTTGGCAGCTTAGAACAAGAAGCAATTATGATCTCAGATTTTTCTGCAGGTTAGGAATTTGGGAATGACTACACTGGGTAGTTCTGGCTCAGGGTCTCTCATTAAGTCATTGTCAAGCTGCCATCTAGGGCTAGTGCCACAGCCATCTGAAAGTTTAAAGCTAAGAGTTCTGCTTCCAAGAGGGCTCACTCACATGGCTGACAGCAGGAGGCCTCAGTTTCTGGTTGTCTATTGGTAGGAAGCATCAATACCTCACCACGTGGGCCTCTCTAAGATTTCCTGGGTATCCCTAAATAATGGCATGTGTCTTCCTCCAGAGCAAGTGATCCAAGAGCAAGGAGGAAGCCACAGGTTTCCGTGACATAGGCTTGGAAGTCTCATGTGTTTTCACTGTCACTACATTCTACTTGTTAGAATTAAGTTGCTAAATCCAGCCCTCACTTAAAGAGAGGGGAATCAGCTTCCCCCTTTTGAAAAGAGGATTATCAAAGAACTTATGGATATATTTTAAAATCACCACACAATCATATTATGAGGCTTCCCATGTGGTCCTAGTGGTAGAGAACCCACCTGCCAACGAAGGAGACACAAGAGATGCAGGTTTGATCTCCAGGTTGGGAAGATCCCCTGGATGAGGGCATGGTAACCCACTCCAGTATTCTTGCCTGGACAATCCCATGGACAAAGAAGCCTGGAGGGCTGTAGTCCATAGGGTCGCAAGGAATCAGACACTACTGAAGTGATTTGGCATGCAAATATATAATTGCAGGAGCATAAGTCGTTTGTTTCTTTATTAACCAATTTCATTTGTATATTATATGCATTTTATTTTTACAATAAGAAAAACTTTAAAAGGGAAAGTTGTATTTAAGTGTATTTAAATCACTCAGCAAACTTTATTTATTTTTTTAAAGATACCTCCACCTTTTATTTTAAAGATAAAGTTGAGGTGTTTTAAAGATACCTCAACTCTCTCAACAACTCTTCTGGTCTTTACCATATCCTCTGAAAATAGCTACTAGACAGTTCATTGTCATGTGTTTGCATACAATGGAGGAAGAGGAATATTTGGGGTAGCTGGCCTAACACACAAGCCTTACACCAGCGCCCTTGCTTTCTTACATCTACCCATCTATCCAGGTAGACCTCCACTTCAGCTTACCTGAGTTTAGAATTGCCTTAAGTTGCACTAAAACCCTGTTCCGTTAGCTTTTCTTAGTTTTCATAAGAAATACACATATGAAACCTGTTAGTAAAGATTTTGTAAATCAGTTTTCAAGGACACTGTATTAGTATGTCTCTCAGTGCTTTCTATAGTAGACCATTGGGGAAATATCTTTTGGAGTGTACTGCTGTGAAAAAAATTGCTCACTTGAACAATGAGAATACTTAGTTATAAAGCTTGGCATGTTTCCTTTCTTTGTTCTGGCTACAAGGAAACTCACAGGAGTGTACTGTCTTTTGCAATTAACATTGGACCTTTACTTTTACATGATCATGAGTTTTACAATATTGCAACTTTATTTTACATTAGCCCTTTATTCAAAGCTATGAAAAGTAATTTTTGTGGTTGGAAAGATGCAGGTAGGAACAATAGCTACTGTTTTAGTGCTTATCATATGTTAATCACTGGCGAGAACTAAATATATTGTAGTGAAGTCTCCAGTGAAAGAGACCTTTCTTTGCTTTAAACAACAGAAGTTCAGTTTGGAAGTGGTTGACAGTTTTCAGTTTCTCCAGACAGAGACCTTAGGGATCTTTAGGGAGTGGGAGGTTGGGATTATGATCAGAAGAAAAAAAAAAACAACTTGCTATTACTGATACAAAGCAAGTTCCATCCATAGATTTTTAGGAAAAGAAAAACTGTGATGTCACCCTGTGATGCTTTTAGACTAAGATATGAAGTATTTATTTATTGCTATAATTACAAATTAGATCAAGCTCTATGTTGTCTTTGCTGATGTGGAGAAATGTGTTTCCAAAATATGGACTTAGACTAAATTTTAGAACTCATGCATGGTATTACTCAAGTTGGAAAAAAAAAAATTACTTTTTGAGTGATGTACTTTCTACCTTTGTGATCATCTTGTCAGGACAATGGAATTCAGGCTATACCTCTGGGTAGGATTAGGAGCATCCCCAAAGGAAGTGAAAGTTTCTACTCTCAGGAAGGAAACAGCATGACCTTCAACACAGAGAGAGGGAAGTAGGGATTAGTGAGTCTTTTGACAATAAGAAGGACTTCATAAACATCACTGCAGAATGGAAGGATAGCCCAACATTCTTACAAATGGTATCTTCAAGAAACCATTGTCAGAGGTTTATCATATTCTGTCTGTTCTTACACCATTGAGAGGGCAAATTTGTGAGAATACATCCATTCTGCACTAAATGGACTACATATATATTGTCTCATCCAATCTTCCTAACAACCCTATTATTTTGAAGATTGGGAACTAAATATCCTGAAAGGTTAGGACAAAAGCTGCCCAGGTCTCACAGCCAAGAAATTATCATACTGCCAATGTTTGGACCCAGCTAATCTGACTCTAGAACTCACATGCTTAACTGCCTTCAACTTTCGGCAGTATGATTTTCTTATTCTTCTCTGCATTCAATTAAAATCTATCAAGTCAGACTTAGTGTTTTTGAGCAAAATAGAACTGGGAGCAAGAAAAGCCTTTTGAGAAATTTCCAATTGCCTACTTGCAACATTCCATTGTCTTCTTGTACTCAATAATAGAATCACCATATATGGCCCTGGATAAATTACCTAAAATCTCTCATATGATCAATTTTTGATCAATAAGATTTATGCCAAAGTATCCTTGTGATGCTCATCTTCATCCCCTCCTCCATTCTTCTATTTCAAACTTGCATAAGATAGTTCAAGCTCTGTGCTTATTGTAGATTATTAGATGACCTTGACAGTGGAAACTATTTATTTAGGATAGTGGAACAGAAAAACAGGAACTATGCAATCTAATGACACTATGAAGTGGTGAGATCCACCCTAGAAGCTCTTCTTCCTTTAATATGAGCAGGAAATAAACCTTTAATTTGCTTAAGCCAGTATTGCTTTGGGATTTTCTGTTGCATGCAGCCAGGGACTACCCAGAGTTACTTATGCCTCTTTTGATTTTTTTATTGCACAAAAATATCTGACTGGTAAAAGGAATGGGGGCTGAAGTCACCCTGTCCTCCCCTCAACAAACCATGAATCTGATGTAGAGCTGAGTCCATTTGGATAGATAGGACTCTATTTTCTAATTCATCCAAAAGTCTAGTCTGTCTGATCCTGAAACCCTCACCCTATCTGGAAAGGGCAATTTTTGCTGATTCACACAAAGGCACTATGTGGCCAAGCTGACTTCATTTTAACTGATCCAACCCCAGAGAGGTGAATTCTGCAATGGTATGAGGTTACAGGAGAAGTCTGGAACAGAGCTCTTTCATAGGAAGAATAATCTCCAAGGGTATTTTGTAGAACTAGAAGTGTTTTCTTTAGTATTCCCAGAAATAACCTGGGGAAAGGGGATACAATGGAAAATTGGACTTTTTATAATAAGTAGAGTGAAAGATTATGGTAATTTATGAAAGGGGCTATGGCTTTACAGATCACAGATGATTTTGCATTCGTTATCTCATTTAATTCTCATTTATAATTACTATTGTCCCAGATCTGCATGAGAGAAAACAGAAATGAGAGAGAGTGAAAAAAAAATTATTCAAGGTCACAGCTAATTAAAGGCAAAGCCAGGATTCTAACCTGTGTGACTGTGTGACTCCTCAATCTATGCCCTTAACCATTATTGAATATTCCAGCCTACTTATTACATGTCCAAATTAGTGAAATCCTGAATTCAGTTGAGATTGTGGAAACTTAGAAATATTTCATAAGTGGTCCAGCTGATGGGTTAGAATCCCTTTGTTTAGAATCAAGAATTTGCCTCACTTCTTCAGTTATTTCTGTTTCTGAGAAGTCAAGTGTTCCCCACATGTGTGAAGCAGCCAGAGTTCCCACTCAGCATGATACAGCCCTCCCAGCCTCAAGAAGTCAGACCCGGAGCTCTCCGTGGGAAAGGCCAAGTCCTCTTTAATGAAATTTCTCCTCTGGAGGTGCAGCTTCCTTCCCTCTGGTGCTCAACTCCAGTTCATCTTGGGATCACCCTCCCCTAAGTTATTTTAAGGCAGTATTAATGTTTTATGACTCATTTCCTAGTTTCCTGCTGGGGGGAAAAAAAATCACAGCCCAGGCACTCAGTCTCAGACATTGCAAACAGCTGATGTGTAATTTGGAAAAGTATATTTTATTATGAGTGGGAGGATATGCAAGAAAGAGAAAATTATTTCTGTTGGACTAGTGTCTGTTTCTAGCCTTCTTTATCATAGTGGCCCTGCCCCCACTTCCAACCACGCATACATATACATGGCAGACCTCTGCACTAACACCTCCTCTAGGACTATCAAATTTACCTTAGAGAGACGAAGTTTTGTTATTGAGTTGACTCAAGATCATTTCAAGGCTATGTCCTTGGATTATTTTACTTTATTTTGGTCTCTCTGGATCTTCCTCAGCCTCAGATATACAGGTATCTGGTATGTGTGTGTGTGCGTGCGTGCGTGTGTGTGTAACCATTTGAAATAATATATATTCTTCCCCCAAATAAAAGCTGATGCTAAATAAAAGGAATACTAAAGAAATTGCCCTAATACCCACATGAGGTCAGTAATGCCTGCTTTTGCATGCAGTTTAAGAGAAGTGGCTGTGTTTTAAGAGAAGGCCATGAACTCTTAATGTCTCCCTCTGAGGAACACAAAGGGTCCTGGTCTGCTCTCGCCCGTGGTGCAGCTCTCTCACATCTGACCCATGTACAGGCAAACCCATCATGCCTTAGTCATTCTGGAACTACTCCTCCCACACCGTTCCGGGGGGAGCAAAAAGGTTTTCTATAAAGCAATTGATGAAAATTGTGCTGAAAAAAAAAGGGAAAAAAAATCAAAGAAAATGGCTTGAAACAAACTCTGAAGACTCACTCGCTGGGGCTGAGACCTGAAAGAACCCCAGTCATGTAGCTGACCCAGTGAGAGCTCTGAGGACTATTCCATTTGAGATTCATAAGGCATTTTGCAGAGCAGAGATCTGCCACCATTTTAAATTAGCATATTGTCAACTTCATATGAATTTTTGGTGTAATTGTGATTATATATTCTAAAGGAAAGCATTTCTTTATCTCATGTTAGAAAAGAACTGCCTTTCTTAAACCCCCGATCCTTCCACCCACTCTTTTCTAATGTTAACAATTTTTGAGTGTTAGCTTCATGTTAATCACATTATATATTGTTTTATTTGCATATATCAATTAAGACATACCCATGATTGTATACTACAATTCTCCCCATTAAAAAATGAGGAAACTGAGGCATGGAGACTTTAGATAACTTGTCCAAGGGCATATCCATTTGAATCAGATCTGTCTCATTCTAGTGCTCAGGTTTCAGAATCCCAATTTTGTGATCCCATATGCTTTGTCTGGATTTGGTTGCCAAGAGATGGGGAAGTGGTAGGGTGTTGGGGGTGTGTCAGGGAAAGGACTGAAATTGTAGGAGGACCTGACATAACATTTTGTGTACATCAAGAGAGGGGAGTGTAATTTTCATGATGCGCTTAGTCTAGTAGCATAAAAACTGCACATTTTCTTTGTAATAACCTTCTAATAAACTATTGCACATTTTTACATAGACCAAAGTGATAAAGTTATAAGCTCATGAATGATCACAAACAACTTGAAGATTCCCACTGAGCAAGGCATCATAATGTTCAATAAATTGAAGCTATTACATTGCTGTTGTTCTTGTCCTTATTATGGAGATATGGCATCTAGATGTCTTTTTAGAACAAAAGTGGTTTCACAGCCCTTTTCTTACCAAATCTCTGAACAGCCTCAGTGCTGTTCTAAACTAAACTATCTCTTCATTTAATCACCAAACATCTACCAAGTGCCTTCTCCAGGCCAGGCATTCTTCTAGGCTCTGGAGATAATACAGCAAAAGGGATACCGCAGTGAAGAAAACCATGTCCCTGCATTCTAGAGATCCCATGTTCTAGAGGGAGAGACAGGCTGTAAACAAATGACCAATGTGTGCTTGTGTGTTCTGAAAAATAAAGCGGATTGAGGAACAGAGAGTCATGGTCCCCAGTGCTAATTTAGACAGAGTAGTCAGACTTCCCTGCAGTGATCACACTTGAGTAGACGGTAGAATGACATAGCTCCATGGAGGGAGGAGCATCCAGGCATAGGTACCACAGGTGTGAACACCCTGGCGTGGGCCCTTGACTTCTGCATGGTGAGGAGACAGCAAGGAGGCCCATGGGGTTGGAGCACAGTGAACAAGGGCAAGAATAAAGTGAGGTTGAAGAAGAGTCAAGGCCAGGTCCCTTGGGCTCACCTGGGCCCTGGGGAGCAAGACCCTGATCTTATTCTAGGTAAGATGTGAAGACGCTGGACAGCCCTGAGAGGGGTGTGTTCTTTACTTTTTTTAAAAATTTTCAATAATGTCTATAACAGTGATTTAGATGTAGACAAGTGGATGGCCATAAGCATTCACTGAAGTATTGTTTTCATATTCACATGAAAGTAGTACTCTGAAACATTTTTAATATATACATGTATTTAAATAGAAATTTACATATGGAGTGAGGTGATGAACACATTTATTCTTTAAAATAATACAGCCCTCACTGTGTTCTTTATCTGACATGTTTTAAGCAATCACTCTAGCCCCTATTTTGAAAATAGGCCATAAAACCTAATAGTACTAATGTTAAGTGACAGCCACTCAAGGGTTTGGAGGCAGCCATGCTGCTGAGCATCAGCAGTGGAATTGGCTGGTGTCTCACTTCCCACAGCAAGAGGCCAGGCAATTGGAGTCTACCCTGAGGGAAAAGTTTTCATGTGAAGCTGTATAAATTGAGCAAGAGTATGAAATTAAACCATGAATGTGAACTTAAAAATCATACATGTTTCTACTGAAACCATCAGGGTTTCAAATAACAGAATTCTGACTTCTGTTCTGGCTGAAGACATCCTGGGGCACCTCCAAGAATCACAAACTCCCACCTTCCCTATGAGATCAACAAGGAGATGCTGACCAAGTTGAAACATCACAGGAATGGTCCAGCTATAGGGTTAGCTTTGTTTAATTGTTAAGTCAAGTCCAACTCTATGACACCATGAACTATAGCCTGCCAGGATCCTTTGTCCATGGGATTTCCCAGGCACGAATACTGGAATGGGTTGCCATTTCCTTCCCCAGGGATCTTCCCAACGCAGGAATGGAACGCAGGTCTCCTGCATTGGCAGGCAGATTCTTTACCACTGAACCACCAGGGAAGTCCAAGGTAGCGTGAACTAGTGATTTATGTATCTGCTTCAGGTTAGAGACAGAAGAGAAGGGAGAATAGAGAAAGGCAGGCACGAAACAAGAAAGCCTAGGCGGTCCCCTAGAAATTAACTAGGAGGAAATTAACACTGCAGGCCTACTAGGTACCAGGCTCTGTACGGGTGTGTTCTTGTTTAACTGGAAAAATTGAGAGGAAAACGCAGCTCAAATATGTTCAGTAACCAGCCCAAGGTCATGCATACAATTGATGAGTGACAGAGCAGGCATTTAAGCTCAAACTTTTTTCTTTTTCTCCAAAGCTATGCCTTTTTTTTTTTTTTTCAATGCAACATCCAGTTGTACTGATGGTGTTGGCCCAGTGACAGTGAGAAGACTGTCCTGAATAAATGTGAAAATAAATCTTGAGCTACTCATTACCCAAGCTTTATAAGCAAGCCATCGTCTCTGCAGCAAGGCTGAGCTGCACTAGAGACATTTCCATGCAAGCATAGGGAAAAATCAGTCTATATTATGGTGACCCTACCTGTCAGGTTGGAGGGCTGGGGTGTAGAAGAGGCAATATCTCCAAAACTGTCCTGTTTTTGTTGTTTAATTGCTCAGTCATGCCTGACTCTTTTGTAACCCCCTGGACTGTAGCCCTCCAGGCTCCTCTGTTCATGGGATTTCCCAGGCAAGAATACTGGAGTGGGTTGCCATTTCCTTCTTCAGGTGATCTTCCTGACCCAGGGATCAAACCCAGGCCTGTTGCATTGCCAGGCAATTCTTTACCACTGAGCCACCAGGGAAGCTCCCAAAACTGTCTTACCTGGAGCTCAAAGGACAAAAAGAGAAACTGAATTCAAGAAAACAGAAAAAAATCTCTTAGATTGAGCTCTCTATTTCATTCAGAAAATATTTATCATTAGTTTTAATCAATTTTTATTAACTCTTTGTCTGGTTTGGAATTCTACCTAATTTGTGAGAACCTGAATTTTAAAATGTTTTAAATATATTGTTAGCTACTTGAGTCCACCTCCATGAATGTTACCACTACAGGTAAATATATTCTTTTATATCTTTATTTACTGCATGTTTATTGAGCACCAATTATGTGCCAGGCACTTGGTTAATTTGGTAAAGAAATTCCTAAATCCTGCTGGTGTTCTTTCTCAAGCATCTAAGTCCTCCTGATACACCACTGATTCTTAATAACAAACACCTGATGGAAAGATCCTCAGTTAAAGTACACATAAAGTCTGCAGCCTTTGGAACTTGGAAATTTACACTATGTGAAAAATATGACATACAGATTATTGCCCTTAATTTTTCAGTAGTCTTGCATATTGTTCTCATTTTCTTAAGTCTGGTTATTATTAAGTAGAGAGCATTCCCAGCACACTATGACATATTCCTTTCCATTGGCAAAATGTCAACTGGAATGACTGATTTTTATGTGTGGTTGGCATGTATACATGTGGAGGTTGCTAACATTTCCTCGTGTGTGCTCCAACTCTGACAGGCCAGAGTGTGGGGAGATGGGCTCTCATCATGAACCAGCACTGCCCATCTGGCTTGTCACCTTCTGGCTCTGCCATCATGTCCAGAATTCACGTTTGGAGACCCTCCAAGGAAACATTCTCTGTGGCCAGTGTGCAATTGAGTCTCAAGTCACGCTGCTGGAATTATACAGGCCAGAGGAGAGACTGGATTTATCTTGAAGCCATCACTGTACTATTAGACCAGGTTTCACTCCCTTCCTGGAGCTCTGCATGTCAGAGACACTAATTCTTCTGCCTGAGGAGAATTAAATCAAGCCAAGGTGACCAAACTGTCAACTGAAGCAGCACCACATCAGTCAGAGACTTCCTCGGGGCAGCAAGACACAGAGGACTGAGAACTTGGCCACAAAGGCTGCTGCTGGTGAGCTGCTGTATAGTGGAAGGTGAAATCACAGCGTTGGATTTTAGAGATGGAAGGGAGCTACATCAGCCTCTCATTTTACAGATGAGGAACGAGCCAGCCAGAGAAAGTAGGTACTCACTCTAAAAATATCCCACTGTGAAACTACAAAATCAGGCCTGAGCTCCCCACTCCTAGAATCCCAGCCTAGGCTGTGTATTGGCACCATCATAGGCAAATTCCCCTGTTACATTTCTACAGCTGCATTTCCTATAACTATTAAAGAAGCCCCCACTAATGTTTTTGCTGCTCACATGTCCGGACTTCTCCATAGAAACTTCTTTTCCCTTTTCCCAACTTTAAAAAAATAATCTCAGACTTGGAGAAAATTGTGCACACAGTACAAAGAACTATTTTCCCTAAATGATTTGAGAGTAAGTTGCTAACATGATATCCTGAATCCTAAATACTTAATTTCAGTTCAGTTCAGTTGCGCAGTTGGGTCTGACTCTTTGCAGTCCCGTGGACTGCATCACGCCAGGCTTCCTTGTCCTTTACCATCTCCCAGAGTTTGCTCAAACTCATGTCCATCAAGTCGGTGATGCCATCCAACCATCTCATCATCTGCTATCCCCTTCTCCTCCTGCTTTCAGTCTTTCCCAGCATCAGGGTCTTTCCCAGTGAGTAAGTTCTTCCCATCAAGTGGCCAAAGTATTGGAGCATCAGTCCTTCCAATGAATACTCAGGACTGGTTTCCTTTGGGATTGACTGGCTTGATCTCCTTGCAGTCCAAGTGATTCTCAACAGTCTCTCCAACACCATAGTTCAAAATTGTCAATTCTTTGGCGCTCAGCTTTATTTATAGTCCAACTCTCATATCCATACATGACTACTGGAAAAACCATAGCTTTGACTTGATGAAACTTTGTCGGCAAAGTAATTGTCTCTGCTTTTTAATATGCTGTCTAGGTTAGATCACAATAAACTGTGGAAAATTCTGAAAGAGATGGGAATACCAGACCACCTGACCTGCCTCTTGAGAAACCTGTATGCAGGAAGCAACAGTTAGAACTGGACATGGAACAACAGACTGGTTCCAAATAGGAAAAGGAGTACGTCAAGGCTGTATATTGTCACTCTGCTTATTTAACTTACATGCAGAGTACATCATGAGAAACACTGGGCTGGAGGAAGCACAAGCTGGAATCAAGATTGCCAGGAGAAATATCAATAACCTCAGATATGCAGATGACACCACCCTATGGAAGAAAGTGAAGAAGAACTAAAGAGCCTCCTGATGAAAGAGAAAGAGGAGAATGAAAAAGTTGGCTTAAAGCTCAACATTCAGAAAACTAGGATCATGGCATCTGGTCCCATCAATTCATGGGAAATAAATGGGGAAACAGTGGAAACAGGGGCTGACTTTATTTTGGGGGGCTCCAAAATCACTGCAAATGGTGACTGCAGCCATGAAAGTCAGTTCAGTTCAGTTCAGTTCAGTTCAGTCACTCAGTCGTGTCCAACTCTTTGCAACCCCATGAATCGCAGCACACCAGGCCTCCCTGTCCATCACCAACTCCTGGAGTTCACTTAGACTCACGTCCATCAAGTCAGTGATGCCATCCAGCCATCTCATCCTCTGTCGTCCCCTTCTCCTCCTGCACCCAATCCTTCCCAGCATCAAAGTCTTTTCCAATGAGTCAACTCTTCGCATGAGGTGGTCAAAGTACTGGAGTTTCAGCTTTAGCATCATTCAGACACTTACTCCTTGGAAGGAAAGTTATGACCAACATAGACAGCATATTAAAAAGCAGAGACATTACTTTGTTCAACAAATGTCCATCTAGTCAAGGCTGTGGTTTTTCCAGTGGTCATGTATGGATGTTAGAGTTGGACTATAAAGAGAGCTGAGTACCAAAGAATTGATGCTTTTGTTCTATATATCTGTGTCTCTTTTGCTGTCTCACACACAGGGTTATCATTATCATCTTTCTAAATTCCATATATATGCATTAGTATACTGTATTGGTGTTTTTCTTTCTGGCTTACTTCACTCTGTAAAATAGGCTCCAGTTTCATCCACCTCATTAGAACTGATTCAAGTGTATTCTTTTTAATGGCTGAGTAATACTCCATTGTGTATCTGTGGGAGAGGAAGAGGGTGGGATGATTTGGGAGAATGGCATTGAAACATGTATAATATCATATAAGAAACAAATCGCCAGTCTAGGTTCGATGCAGGATACAGGATGCTTGGGGCTGGTGCACTGGGATGAGCCAGAGAGTTGATATGGGGAGGGAGGTGGGAGGAGGTTCAGGATTGGGAACACGTGTACACCCATGGCAGATTCATGTTGATGTATGGCAAAACCAATATAGTATTGTAAAGTAAAATAAGTTAAAAAAATAATAAAAAAGAATTGATGCTTTTGAACTGTGGTGTTGGAGAAGACTTTTGAGAGTCCCTTGGACTGCAAGGAGATCCAACCAGCCCATTCTAAAGGAGATCAGTCCTGGGTGTTCATTGGAAGGACTGATGTGGAAGCTGAAACTCCAATACTTTGGCCACCTGATGCGAAGAGCTGACTCATTGAAAAGACCCTGATGATGCTGGGAAAGATTGAAGGCAGGAGGATAAGGGAATGACAGAGGATAAGATGGTTGGATGGCATCACCGACTCAATGGACTTGGGTTTAGGTGGACTCCGGGAGTTGGTGATGGACAGGGAGGCCTGGCGTGCTGTGGTTCATGGGGTCGCAGAGAGTCAGACACAACTGAGCAACTGAACTGAACTGAACTGAACTAGGTTGGTCATAGTTTTTCTTTCAAGGAGAAATTGTCTTTTAATTTCATGGCTGCATTCACCATCTGCAGTGATTTTGGAACCCAAGAAAATAAAATCTGTCACTGTTTCCATTGTTCCCCATCTATTTGCCATGAAGTGATGGGACTAGATGCCATGATCTTAGTTTTTTGAATACCACTACAGTATTCTTGCCTGAGAACCCCATGAACAGTATGAAAAGGCAAATACTTTATTTATATGTCCTATAAGCAGAAGTAACTCTCCTATATTGTTTTAAATACCCATAATTTGTCTACAATTATTTCTCAAAATTAGGAAATTAACACTTATACTTTGCTACCATCTAACCAACAGATCACATTCAAGTTTCCTCAGTTTTCCTAAAAGTCTTTTAGATAAGAAGAATCCCATCAGAATGACACAAAATATATGGAGTTGTTCAGGAGGGAAACTATTCTCTATGATACTATGATGGTGGATACACGTCATTATACATTTGTCCAAACCCATAGAATGTACACACCAAGAGTGAACCTAATATAAACTATGGACTTTGGGTGGTAAGTTATGTGCCAATGTAGGTTCATCTATTACTTGTGACAAGTTACCCACTGCAGTGGGGGATGTAGATAGTGAGGGAGTGGGTCCCTGTGTGGGGTATATGAGAGTTCTCTGTACTTTCCAGTAAATTTTTCTATAAACCAAAACCTACTCTAGAAAAAAAAATATTAATTAATCCAAAGAGACTATATGAAAGTCATTTAGAAACAGAAAGCTGAAGAAGTGCTTTCAGAAATCCAGAAAGAGAAAATAGTGACTGTTATGAAGCCAGGATGGAATGGAAAGAACGAAAAAAGATGGGTGATGGAATTTCATCATCATTAAAAGGCAATTTAGAACACAAAGTTAGAGTCATAGAATATTACTGAAGGCAAGTTACATGCCACCCAAGAAGCATTCAACTAATGAGACGTTGTCTCATGTAATTTCATTTAACCCCTATCTATTTCACATGAACATGTCGCATTGGCCCATTTTAAGATGAGGAAACTGGAACTTAAATTTTATAGGTGGTTTGTCCATTTCGACTGATTCAAGTAAGCAGGGTTGTCTACCGTGGGTCAAAAAGTGTGCTAAGCTCTAAAAAGTTTCATAATAAGTGAGGACAATTATCCATAGAGAAAAAAATGACAGCTTCAAGAGACGGTGACTATCTAATGCACTAACAATATAGTGCTCAGGGCCAAGGAAGTAGAGAAAGGCCTGGAGGAATTACCTTCACTTGGAAGCACAGAATGGCTCCACAAAGCAGATGTGATTAGAGCTGGGACTTGAAAGACGAGTACAACTTCTAATAAGCACAAAATGTGGGAAAGAGTATTTCTGATAGGAATGATGGTGAAGGCAAAGCATAGAAAGTCCAGAGTGGTTGAATTATTGCCCTAATGAGGGAGATGGCCTAAGAGGAGTTGGAGCAACATTCCAGGAACATTGAGTCCTGTCAAGGGGCATCAGCTTGATTCTGAAAGCACTAGAGAACCACTGGATCCTTTGAAGAGGAGAGTCACACAGTTGAATCTATAGTTCTGGAATATCATTTTACGGCAATGTGGGATTGTCAGCGACAGAGAACCAGGGTTGGGAATAGGAGAACATAGTGAGAACAGGGAAATACCATGGCATCCAAGTAAGACAAGGCAAGGCAGGATGTAGTAATCAAGTCAGAAATACTGGGGTCTTATTAAGTTAGAAAAAAGGTAGTACATCTTTTGAGTTGTTTCTGAGTAACTTTTTAAAAATGTTTGACTAAATGTCGCCTTCACAACGAGGTTGCTTCTAACCACCTTATGGAAAATTGGGACTCCACCCCAGACTCCTGATCCCCTTAATCTTCCTTAGTATTTCCTTTTTTCATAACATTTATCAATATAACTGCTAACCACTTTCATCGTTTCTCTTCCTACCTCCACTGGCACATAAGTTTCACAAAGAAATGCACGTTTCTCTGTCTTGTTTATTGATCATCTCAAACGCCTAAAGCACTGCCCAGGACATAGTAGATGGACAAGTATTGTCGAATGAGTGAATGAGCATAGGCATGCATGGGCACACTCCCAGCAGTGCTTCAGTGTAGGCAAACAATATGGCATGAACTACAGACAATTTCAAGTGTGTTTAGAGATAAAATATTTTCTGTTAAAACATTTATGCCTGTACCTAAGGAGAAATAATAGAAAAGGATTCTGTGATTAGTAAACTGTTTATAACACAAGTCCAGGAGACCAGATGTTTTATATGTGCTAAAGCCTTCTATGATACTGAATATACTTGTAGACTGGGCAAGAGATTGATTTTAAGGAAGGATGCTTTAAGTGTGGGGAATGAGTCACTGTAGAAATCCTTGACAAGATTTGATAAACAATATTTATCACTTTGGCCTTCCCTGATGGCTCAGCAGGTAAAGAATCTGCCTGTAATGTAGGAGGCTCAGGAGATTCAGATTCAATCCCTGGGTCATGAATAATATTCCCTAGAGGAGAAAATGGCAATCCACTCCAGTATTCTTGCATAGGAAACTCGTTGACAAAAGAGACTAATGGGCTACAATCCATGGGGTTGCAATGAATAGGACACGAATGAACATACACGCACACATGCAGGTTTTTATCACTTTATTAGGCACCTGCTGCTGCTGCTGCTGCTAATTCGCTTCAGTAGTATCTGATTCTGTGCGACCCCATAGATGGCAGCCCACCAGGCTCCCCAGTCCCTGGGATTCTCCAGGCAAGAACACATCATAACTTATTTTTTACATATTTTATCTCTATCTTTGAAATAGCATGTCAGCACTTTAAGACACTGATATTTTCATCTAACAGATGAGGAAACTGAGATTCAGAAAGGCAATTGACTTGCCCAGTGACGTAGTTCAAACAAGGCCATCTGATTTTAACAGCTGTGTGCTTCCCACTATAGTAAGAAAATTATAATAAAAAAGAAGACTTTGGTAAGCATTTGTGCAGGATGATATACCACAATGCTATTCACTTTGCCATAACCCTATGAGATGGCTAACATTAATTAACCCATTTTACAGTTGGAAAGCCTCTCACAGAGAGTTGAAGTAAATTGTTCAAGATCTCATGTCTAGAAAGTTCTAGAGCTGGAACTCAAACCCAGGCCTGATGGACTCTAAGTCCAATGCTCTTGCCACTACACCATGTTGACAAGTGAAAAACAGTGATATTGCTAGGCTGAGGTTGTAGATTTAGGAGAAAGAGAACCAGTAAAAGATCAGTTTCCAAAAGGCAAGTGCAAAGAGATAAACATTCAGCCAATTAATGCAGTAGTGTGAAGGGTAGTTCAAGCAGATGCCATGTGGAAGCTACCAGAGAAAACATCAGTCCTTTAAGCCAAATGGTATTTTGAGAGTAAGAAGAGGATGTGATGATAAGATTTTTAACCATAAGAACAAATCTGTGTACATAAACCCTTAGCTAAGAGAATGGGGCATATTGCTGAGACTATTACATTAACCATGTTTGTCACTAATTAATAAGACAGTGGTCATTATGAAATTACAAGTGCTCAAATACACTAATTACGTTGGGATTTGATGTATGATTACCGATGTTTATGATTATATTGAAACATGCTTCGTCCCCTTCACTTCTCCCAGTGCATTCTCGCTCAGTCACATCAGACTCTTTGCGATCATGTGGACTGTAACCTACCAGGCTCCTCTGTCCATGGGATTCTCCAGGCAAGAATCCTCGAGCAGTTTACTCCAGGGGATCTTCCTGACCCAGGGATCGAACCCATGTCTCTTGCGTTTCCTGCATTGGCAGGTGGATTCTTTATCACTGGGCCACTTGGGAAACCCTGAGACTTCAACATACCAAGGAGTAAAAACCAACTATGTGAATAATAATACACCCTTGACTACCTATAATGGACCCAGTTCTTTTCTGTTACATGGGGAAATGATAAAAAGAAGCCAAATCCACTGCTAATCTGACATGAAGAATAACCTCAGTTGGGTTTCAGCATCACACATCAGGAACCAAGCAGGTGTTAAGCTATGTTTGCACATAACAGTGTGGAAAAAATATGACATGTTTACACTGACTATTATAGGAACTCGAGCACAGGGAGAGAGGGGAAATCTTTGTAATGAATAGCAATCTTTGTCATTCAATACTGAGGAACTCCCAGTCTCTCCCAACACAGTCCAGCCTGCTGACTCCAAGAACAGAGAGAACAAATGCTTTCCTCATTCTGCAGCATTTATTTCACCAGCAGTCAACATCTCTGCCATTGCCCTTCTGCATGTCAGGCTCAGATGGAAGTCTCTGCCTTCTTGTACTGTATTTAAAAAATCTTAAAGTTAGAAGTGGAAGTAAACTGAAAACAATGATGGGGCCAAAACAAAACACTAGAGAAGTACATGCCAGAGTGAAATCCAATAAACTTGTTTCGTAGCTTGCATTAGGTTAGTTATCTGCAAGTCGGTTTCAGAAAAAAATTTTTTGGGCTTCTCTGGTGGCTCAGATGGTGAAGAATCTGCCTACAGTGCAAGAGACCCAAGTTTGATCTCTGGGTTGGGAAGATCCCCGGAGAAGTGAATGGCAACCCATTCCAGTGTTCTTGCCCAGGAAATCCCATGGACAGAGGAGCCTGCTGGACTACAAGCCATGGGATTGCAAACAATCAAACACAACTGAGTAACTAACACTACTGCTACTTCAGAAAAATTATGTTAGAGTACTATAAACATTCACATACATGATCCATAGCTGGGACCCAGTAAATGTTTGTTGGATGGATTAATTAATGCTAGCTTAAGTAGCACAGTGCCAGATGTGAGGATTCAGCATCATTGTTAAAATATCTCCAGCTCTGCTCACCTGGCTTCCGTCACAGCACACTCTGCTGATTATCACTTCTCCTCTGTACCAGTCTCCTTCACTGGCATTCTCCTTCTCTGTCCACTCAAAGAGATCATATTCCCCAGAGGACTGAGCTTAGCCTCTTGTTCTTACTGAGCACCCTCCATGTGAACATACTAATCACAATTAAGCTGCCCTGAATCTCAGCCTACACCATGGTGATTCCCACATCCCATCTCCAACTTCAACCTTCCCCTGAGCTTCATCGCCAGAAGATTTCCTATGTCCACCCATTCCGTCTGTCTTCTCTCCTACTGTCCTCTCCCACATACTCATCTATCCCCTCCAGGATTAATGTAATGTCCCTTGACCTCCAGCCTCAGTTCAGTCACTCAGTCGTATCTGACTGTTTGCGACCCCGTGAACTGCAGCACGCCAGACCTCCCTGTCCATCACCAACTCCCAGAATTAACTCAAACTCATGTCCATTGTTGGTGATGCCATCCAACCATCTCATCCTCTGTCGTCCCCTTCTCCTCCTGCCTTCAATCATTTCCAGCAATAAAGTCTTTTCAAATGAGTCAGTTGGCCAAAGTACCGGAGATTCAGGTTCAACATCATTCCAATGAATGTTTCAGGTTCAACATCATTCCAATGAATGTTCAGGAGTGATTTCCTTTAGAATGGACTGGATTGGAACTCCTTGCAGTCCCAGGGACTCAAGAATCTTCTCCAGCACCACAGTTCAAAAGCATCAATTCTTTGGTGCTCAGCTTTATTTATTGTCCAACTCTCACATCCATACATGGCTACCAGAAAAAACATAGCTTTCACTTGATGGACCTTTGTTGGCAAAGTAATGTCTCTGTTTTTGAATATACTATCTAGGTTGGTCATAACTTTCCTTCCAAGGAGTAAAAGTCTTTTAATTTAGTGGCTGCAGTCACCATCTGCAGTGATTTTGGAGCCCAAGAAAATAAAGTGTGTCACTGTTTCCATTGTTTCCCCATCTATTTGCTATGAAATGATGGGACCAGATGCCATGATCTTCGTTTTCTGAATGTTGAGCTCTAAGCCAACTTTTTCACTCTCCTCTTTCACTTTCATCAAGAAGCTCTTTTGTTCCTCTTCGCTTTCTTCCAGAAGGGTGGTGTCATCTGCATATCTGAGGTTATTGATATTTCTCCCAGAAATCTTGATTCCAGCTGGTGCTTCATCCAGCCCAGCGTTTCTCATGATGTACTCTGCATTTAAGTTAAATAAGCAGGGTGACAATATACAGCCTTGACGTACTCCTTTTCCTATTTGGAACCAGTCTGTTGTTCTATGTCCAGTTCTAACTGTTGCTTCCTGACCTGCATACAGGTTTTTCAGGAGGTGAGTCAGGAAGTCTGGTATTCTCATCTCTTTCAGAATTTTCCATAGTTTGCTGTGATCCACACAGTCAAAGTCTTTGGCATAGTCAGTAAAGCAGAAATAGATGTTTTTCTGAAACACACTTGCTTTTTTGATGACCCAACGGATGTTAGCAATTTGATTTCTGGTTCCTCTGGTTCCTCTGCCTTTTCTAAAACCAGCTTGAACATCTGAAAGTTCATGGTTCATGTATTATTGAAGCCTGGCTTGGGGAATTTTGAGATCATTCTCAAATCCATTCCACTCTGGCTGCTAAACCCAAATTAAAGCATGCTGGCCCTTCACTTCATGACTTTAACTACTCCATTCCCCAACCACTACCTACAGGACCAAACTTCACCTATTCAGGATGATATTCAAGCATCTCCAGGATTTATCTCAGTCAACTTTTCTGCTCTTATCTCCTCTACTTATTATCTTGTTTCTTTAGTCACTAGAAATTCAAGCTGCTTGTGTTACCCACACACTCCATGCTGCTTCATGCCTCCCAGCCTTTGCCCTCATTGTTCCCCTAGGTCCTACTCTATTTCATATATTCAGTTCCAGCTGCCCCTCCTTTAACCTTCCTGTCCTCCTCCTCCACTCCCTGAAGGCTGGGTCAAGTACCCCTTATCACATGTGACCTTGTATGATACACGTTGCTACCACTGAGTTTCCCAGGCTATGTTATGATAATCCATGAACAATGCTTCTTCCTCTATCAGAACATGCACCCAAAGAAAGCATAAATAAGCATAAGTAAATAAAATGAGACCATATTTTATTCAGCTTCGGGTTCTCAGCCCATAACATGGTATCTATTAGTAGTATAGAGGGCAAAAAGAAAAATATTTACATATAAGTGAATCACTTTACTGTACACCTGAAACTAATACAACTTTGTAAATCAACTGATTTAATTTTTTTAATTAACAAAAAAACTAAATATTTGAACTGAGATTTGCAGATGTGTAAATTAATTAACACCTCAACCATCTCTGAGTGCATAACTACTCACAGCACAATCCATTATTCCATTTCTTAAATTTCCCTGAGGAATAAGCCCTCCACACTCAATGCCATTCAGAGTCACAGTTGCTAAACTGGTATTGCCAAAACAGACCTCAAGTAGTGAGAAAAGTTTCATTCCCCTCCATTATGAAGTTTTTGAGATGCACAAAATTACATTAGCGATACTTGGCTTGCCAGAGGTAGGATTGTGGCATTTATTTTTAAAAATATATTGACTAATTGAGCATTCTCTGACTAACAGTGTCACAGGCCAGGAGAACAAGCCAGCCACAGGTAGGTTTTTCCTTAATCTCCCTGGAGTATCCATTTCTTTGTCTTTATGTGCAGAAATATATTACCCATTTTGTTGATGTAAGCACATTCTCAAACAACTTGAAAATACTCCAAACACCAATAGCCACGTGAAAGGGAAAAAGATGAAATGTAGTTTGTAGAAAATAAATTCTTGATTATGTTGGAATTAAAGGGTATATGCTTTGCTGCTCTCTCAAGAATTAGAGATAAGAGGCCCGGCAGTGTTTTACTCTTGTGTCAAACACAGAGCTGGCAATTTACTGTGCATAATAACAGAAAAGTGGCATCTCTGCTTTTTAACTATATTCCTCAAAGGTCGTCATGAAGAGAGAAGTCATAATTATAGCAACCAAGTGGCTGTTCTCTTGCTTCTTGGAAAGCTTCATAAACCAGTTGTTTATTGCTAACTTTTGGTGAAAGAGTAGTTTAAGTATATCAAAGCTTTATAGCCTGTGTGGGAGCCATTGCATCTAGAAGCTGACCTGACTGTTACTTATAAGGAGGCCAGAGACTAGTATTCAAGAAATAATAATATTACCATTGCAAAGAGAGACCAAGATTGAACTAGGAGATCATTTTGAGTAATCAAGCCACAGTTTTCTGCCACCTCAATGTACAAGGATGGTATGTGTGGTTACCTCATTGAAAACAAGAAAGGAAAACACCTTTAGCCTGAATATTGGTGAGCAGACATATGTGTATGGGATTTGGAACAGGTCCCGGATATATTCATGGCTCACTTGGAGGTCACCAAATGGATAAGAAATAAAACTCAAAACAGCAGTGAATGGCATAGTGACTAGTGTTTGGCAATGTGCTAAGTCGTAATAGGTATAATAATGCTGGTGAATGTTATAAAGTCCAAGTTTTCTTAAATCCTTCTTTGTAACAGTAATCATGGCTGGTCCTTCACTTATATTCCCAAAGTCATCAGCCTTATCCAAGACTTTAGTTCTTCAGACCTACAGTCTCCCAGCTGGGCCTCCCACATAGAGCCTCTCCCTTCTCCAGTATCTTTTTTTTACAACTTTACCGTAGTTGTTTTTGCATAGCAGAAACTTCTATTCCTTTCCATTCTTTTAAGGAGCTGTTGCTTTCCTATTCTAACCATGTGTCTTGGAATGAGGGAAAGATGCTCTTCTCAGAGGAGGCACCTGACTTAGAGGGGACTAATCGTGGTACCCAATTCCCATGCCACAGTCAGGGGTCACCCTCAAACTTTTTACTGAGGAATCAGCAAAATTTGGAGATTCAGCATAGGTAGATTTACTGTGACACTAAAGAGGTTTAATCTCCAGGGCCCTTTATTAGAACAGGCTCCTGGGAGTGGTGAACATGGCAGGAGATACAGAGCATCCTAGAGAGGAGGGAGTGAAGCCAGGTTGCAGTCATGAACATTTCCATGTAGGCAGTTCTGATAAAATGCTTAAAGAGATCTCGGAGAGTAGAGACCTCATCATCAAGATTCCAATAATTTGATGGATTTTTTTCTTATTGTAAAATAATCTTTTATTTTACATATGGAATTTTGCATTCATAATTTTCTATATATCTTTCTTAGAAAAAGTCCCTCAAATTCTATAAGCTGAAGGCTCTAGTTTCAGAGCAGAGATCTCTGTGTCACTCTTGGAAATCACCTCCAAGTCTTGGAAATCACCTCCAACGTGTGCCCGGTACTCGATCACATTCCTCACCACCTTCCTTACCACCTGTGTCCTAGGTTCCACCCTCCTCATCTCATCACTCCTTCAATAGTCTGTGTCCGACTTAGCAGCCTCATCCCCCCTTTCCACCCTGGAATGCCCATTTGTATCAGCCAAAGACCCATCCTTTAGCCAAAGCCCCATGCAAATAAACTTGCCATAGATTTATTCTTTTTATTTTTACTGTCTTTCCATTATCTTTGTCTTTCCAATATCTAATAGCATTTATTTAATAACATTGAACTGGATTAGGATACTTGTCACAATATGTCTTGCATTAGTTACCTGTATGTTGATTTTTTTATGAAAGTTCTAATGTCAGGACTCTATTTGCTTCAAGTTTATATCTCTACAGCCCCTGTCATCATTTTACACAAATAACTGAACTGAATGAAACACACGTGCTCATTAAGTGGTTGTTGATTGACAGAAGGGTTAGGATTGCTATTGGGTTGACCAAAAAGTTTTTTCAGGATTTTCCAGAACATCGTATGGAAAAATCCATATGAACTTTTTGGCCAACCCAATATTTTAGCAAGTATTTCCTGAACTTAGAGGCCTAGTGTACTGCCACAGAGGCAACTATTTCCATTTCTCAGATTTTCCCCCTTTAGCACAAGGAAGCACACAGTGGGGGTAGGGGCAGTAAGCAAGGGGCCTTGTACCTCCTGGAGAAGGAACCAAAGTCCTGTTCAAATGATTTCCCTTCCCCTTTGATCCCAGTCAGCAATTATATTGCATCATGCTTCCTGCAAGTCCCTGCCATGAACAGCTAGCCATTGGTTTGTAACAGCCCCCTGGCAATCTATATCTTACTTATTTACAGCTTTCACTAAACAAACCTTGCTGGAGGGTATATGAAGAAAGGCATAGACAGGGAATCTAAGGGGTAGCAGGTAAAGCACAGTCACTTTTCCAAACTCTCTTTTTGGAGAATAAAAGTCACCTATGTAAATAAATGGCTGGACCAGCCATGATTCCTAGCCCTTAAGCTACTTCTACTTAAGTTAGGTGAGAGGAAAATAATAAAGATTGTAAATTGCACACAAGGTGGATTGCTCAGGCCTTGGCATATCACTTGGGGTCATCTGGGGAGATTTGTTAACCATTTTTATAGTTTTTGCTCAGAGAAAAAAAATATTCTTCTGGCAATTTTTAGGCCCAGGTGTATAGGGCAGGGCTTTTCATGATCAGATGGACCTCTTGAATAAGGATACTGTTGCACGAAAATATTTACTTTCTGAGGCTGGAATACAAGAAGGTTTGTTCCTTTTTTTCAGCAGGAGTTGCTGACATGAGGGCACCCAGCCTCAAGTATCCCACTTAGGAGACAGAGGGTAGTTCAAGTAAGCAGGGCAGTTGCCAGAATCCACAGGCAGAAAGAAAGAAAAAAAAAAAAGGATTCTATTTGGGACTTGACCTCTGCCTGGCCCAGGAAGATTGAGTTTGCTATCAGTGTCTGAACAAGCTCCCAAAGGTTAGCGAGATCTCCCTTTCAAGACTCCCCTTTGTCACTGAGTAAAAAATTTATTAGTGAGGAATTTCAATTTCAGACCTTAAAATTGTCTTGCTTGGCCTCAAGCTCTATCCATGCCATGTATTTGTAATACATTTCCTATAACTGTTTGAACTTTTTTTTTTTTCCACCCTATGATCCTTTCCCTGTTCGTTTTTAAAGAGATTTTCTTTTAAAACAAAGACTTGTTTCTTCATCTGGGCCATTTTATCCAGTGTCCCAAAGGATTCTTACCAGGCTTATGGCAGTTTTTAATGGAGTTAGTGGAGAATCACAGCTTTGAGTGTGCCTTGTTCCCATGCTGGTTGGTCTGCCCAGATCTGAATGCGTCCCAGCTGCAGTTCCACTGAGGTGGAGCTTACGGGAATCACTGTGTTAGTTTATGAGGGCTGCCATAAAAAGTTTCACAGACTGTGAAACACAGTAAGGTAAGGTGAAGTCGCTCAGTCGTGTCTGACTCTTTGCGAACCCACAGACTGTAGCCTACCAGGCTCTTCCATCCATGGGATTTTCCAGGCAAGAGTACTGGAGCGGGTTGCCATTTCCTTCTCCAGAGGATCTTCCTGACCAAGGGATTAAACCCAGGTCTCCTTCATTGTAGGCAGACACTTTACCATCTGAGCCACCATAGAATAGGTTTAAAACAATAGAAATTTATTGTCTCACATTTCTGGAGGCTAGAAGTCCAAAATCAAGATACCAACAGGGTTTGTTTTGCCTGAGGATGGTGAGAAGAAATCTGTTTAGTGCCTCTCCCCTAGCTTCTTGATTCTTGAGAGCCTTTTAAGGGCTATCTTGAGTTTGATCTCTTGCAAGGAGATCAAACCAGTCAATCCTAAAGGAAACCAATCCTAAATATTCATTGGAAGGACTGATGCTGAAGCTCCAATATTTTGGCCACATTATGTGAAGAACCAAGTCATTGGAAAAGACCCTGATCTGGGAAAGATTGAAGGCGAAAGGAGAAGGGGACAGCAAAGGATGACATGGTTACATAGCATCACCAACTCAATAGACATGAATGTGAGCAAACTCTGGGAGATAGTGAAAGACAGAGGAGCCTGGTGTTCTGCAGCCCATGGGGTCACAAAGAGTTAGACGAGACTTGGGGACTCAATAATAACAACAATCCTAGCTTCTGGTAGTTGGCTGGCAACATTGGGCCCTCCGTGGGTCATCGATCTATACTTTCATCTTCACACATTTTTCTGGTGTGAGTGTCTGTCCAGATTTTCCTTTTGAGAAGGACATCAGTCATCTAGGATTAGAGCTCAGGTTATTGACCTCACATTAACTAATAATGTCTATAACAATACTATTTCCAAATAAGGTCAAATGCCAAAGAATGCTCAAACTACCACACAATTGCACTCATCTCACATGCTAGTAAAGTCATGTTCAAAATTCTCCAAGCCAGGCTTCAGCAATATGTGAACGGTGAACTTCCTGATGTTCAAGCTGGTTTTAGAAAAGGCAGAGAAACCAGAGATCAAATTGCCAACATCCGTTGGATCATCAAAAAAGCAAGAGAGTTCCAGAAAAACATCTACTTCTGCTTTATTGACTATGCCAAAGACTTTGACTGTGTGGATCACCACAAACTGTGGAAAATTCTGAAAGAGATGAGAATACCAGACTTCCTGACTCGCCTCCTGAAAAACCTGTATGCAGGTCAGGAAGCAACAGTTAGAACTGGACATGGAACAACAGACTGGTTCCAAATAGGGAAAGGAGTACGTCAAGGCTGTATATTGTCACCCTGCTTATTTAACTTATATGCAGAGTACATCATGAGAAACGCTGGACTGGAAGAAACAAAAGCTGGAATCAAGATTGCCAGGAGAAATATCAACAACCTCAGATATGCATATGATACCACCCTTATGGCAGAAAGTGAAGAGGAGCAAAAAAAGCCTCTTGATGAAAGTGAAAGAGGAGAGTGAAAAAGTTGGCTTAAAGCTCAACATTCAGAAAACGAAGATCATGGCATCTGGTCCCATCACTTCATGGGAAATAGATGGGGAAACAGTGGAAACAGTGTCAGACTTTATTTTTTGGGGCTCCAAAATCACTGCAGATGGTGACTGCAGCCACTAAATTAAAAGACACTTACTCTTCGGAAGAAAAGTTATGACCAACCTAGATAGCATATTGAAAAGCAGAGACATTACTTTGCCAACTAAGGTCCGTCTGGTCAAGGCTCTGACTTTTCCAGTGGTCATGTACGGATGTGAGAGTTGAACTGTGAAGAAGGCTGAGCACTGAAGAATTGATGCTTTTGAACTGTGGTGTTGGAGAAGACTCTTGAGAGTCCCTTGGACTGCAAGGAGATTCAACCAGTCCATTCTGAAGGAGACCAGCCCTGGGATTTCTTTGGAAGGAATGATGCTAAAGCTGAAACTCCAGTACTTTGGCCACCTCATGCGAAGAGTTGACTCATTGGAAAAGACTTTGATGCTGGGAGGGATTGGGGGCAGGAGGAGAAGGGGACGACAGAGGATGAGATGGCTGGATGGCATCACGGACTCGATGGACATGAATCTGGGTGAACTCCAGGAGTTGGTGATGGACAGGGAGGCCTGGGGTGCTGCGATTCATGGGGTTGCAGAGTCGGACACAACTGAGCGACTGAAATGAACTGAACTGAACTGAGTTCAATATATGAACTTGGGAGGGAGACACAATTCAGCCCTTAACAATCACTAAGGAGACACCAGAAAGCCTTTGGAGAAATCCTGTTCCTTGAGTCAAGATTTTAGGTCATTTATCATATGACAATCCTGAGATAGGTAGAAGAGACTAGGATACGCTTTGGTAGTATATTTGTTGCTGTTCAGCCGCTAAGCCATGTCCGACTCTTTGTGACCTGAAAGACTGCAGCATGCCAGGCTTCCCTGTCCTTCACTCTCCCGAAGTTTGCTCAAACTCATGTCCATTTTGTTGGTGATGCCATCCAACCATCTCATCCTCTGTCATCTCCTTCTCCTCCTGCCTTCAATCTTTCCCAGTATCAGGGTCTTTTCCAAAGAGTCAGCTCTTCACATCAGGTAGCAAATTAACTCATGGCTTAACACAGTAAAGGTTTATTTCTCCTTCATGTCAAAATCTAATGTGGATCTGGTTGCTTATTTTGAGGGCAGGGGGACAACTTTCCTCTAACAGTGACTCAGGGATCCAGACTGCTTTCATCTTGCATCTATCACCATCTCAAAGTTTTTCCTTTTTAGCCTAGCCAATGAATGAGAAAGAGCAAGAAAAACACTCTTGCTCTTAATTGCCTTGGTTTGGAAGTGACACGAGTTACTTCTACTCCCAGTTAATAGACCAGAATTAGTCACATGACATCAACACAGCTGCAAAGAGAGCTGGGAATTATAAAGAAGCACATGGATTTAATGAGCACAAACTTCCTTTGCAACATCTTTCTTCACCTAGAACATACTAGGTTTGATAAACTGATTCTAAGAGAGGCAGATAGAAAAGCATTAGTTTAAAACTCTGGACTTTAGAGTGAGATTGAATTTGACTGCCAGCTCCACCTCTTAGTAGCTAACCATACTTGTTCAATTCACTTCATCTCTCTGTCCCTCAATCTCCTTCTTATCAAATGAAAATAATACCACTTATTTTGTAAGCTTGTTCCACAGATTATATGCATTTCAAGTTTTTATTATAAATGTTTGTAGAGCAAGATACTACAAGAATTGAGCCATTTCATTTTTTTTCCAATTAGCATAATTTTATTTTATTATTTTTTTAATTTTAAAATCTTTAATTCTTACATGTGTTCCCAAATTTACAAAAGATGATTTACAGATGTTAAAACCAAAAAAGGAGGATGGTGGGTCATATACAGAATACTGTGAAAATTTTATTGATCTCAGTCTTAGATAATTAAATCTTGAAACTTAGTAAAATTTCTGTTTAATAGAGGAAGCTGGTTTCTTGGTGGCCCCATAAAGAAATCATAATTTGTGTCATCATTGTCAATCATCTCATAAGAAGGGTCAGGAAATTTACTCCTATATAGCTGGGAGCACACTGTTTCTATTTTGTTCACCTCTTACACAGAGAACTTCCATCTTTGTGACAAAATTTCACCAGAAAAATTATGAGAAAGAATGCAGGCAATCATCTGATTCTTAATATCATCCTTAGTAGAGAAAAAAATGGGACTTCGTTGAAAAAGTTTTTTCATTTTTTAAAGTTTTTAATTGCATTAAAAATTCATACAACATAAATTCATCATCTTAATGTGTATAATTCAGCATCATTTGACACAATCAAAATATTCTTCAACCATCACCTCTACCAACTTCCAGAATATTTTCATGACCCAAAGGAAACCTCTTAAAACCAAGTTTTGAAGTTCTTGAAAACCAACCACCTGTTTTCTGTTCGTATGGATTCTGAACATTTCATATAAGTAGAATTATACCATAAGTGACCTCTTTTGTCTGACTTCAGACACTTGGCATATATTCAAGGTTCACACATTTTGTAGTATAGATCAGTACTTCATTTCTTTTTATGAGTGAATAAGACTCCACTGTTTGGATTTACCACTTTGTGTTTATTAATTTTTCAGTAGATGAATATTTGAGTTGTTTCAATCCTTTGGCTATCATGAATAGTGCTTCTGTGAACATTCAGGTACAAGTTTTTGTTTGAATATCTATTTTAGATATATATCTAGGAGAAGAATTGCTAGGTCATATGGTAATTCTAAATTTAATTTTTTGAGGAATTGCCAAATTATTTTCCACAGTGACTATATCATTTTACTTACCTACTAGCAAAATACAAGTGTTCCAATTTCTCCACATCTTTGTCAACACTTATTGTTTTCTGTATTTTTTTAATTGTAGATATTCTGATGTGTATGCTTCTTTAATGATTTGCATTTCCTTAATTCAAATGATGTGGGATGTCTCTTCATGTGCTTGTTGGACATTTGTGTACCATCTTTGGGGAAATGTCTATTCAAGTCCTTTGCCCACTTTTAAGTGTATTGTTATCTTTTTCTTGTGGAGTTGTAAGAATTCTTTATATATTCTGGGTACTAGGCCCTTATCAGATGCATGATTTGCAAATATTTTCTTCCATTCTATAAGACTGTATCTTTACTTTCTTTATAGTATTCTCTGATGCACAAAATTTTTAATTTTGATGAAGTATAATTTATCTAGCTTTTCTTGTTGCTTTTGCTGTATCTGGAAATGCTTCTTAGAAAATTTCTGTTTCTTATAGTTTCACAAACTCATTGAAAAGAAAAACTAATTTGTCGATTTGACACAGATAGAGTAAAAGAGTAGTCTATGATCTTCTATATTAATTTTTGAGCAAGAATTTACTAAAACTGGTTTCCAGTTTGCAATGTAGTCCCTCCAAAATGTGTCTGTCATGAATATGTCTTTGTGGCTATGTTTAGAATCAGATATGTAGATGAGAAATAAGCAGAATCCAATAAATTTATTAAAATATCCATTGGTATTGTGGCCCAAAGAGGCAGGAAGGATCCATAATTTAATCAAGAAATTTAGAAAATAAAGAGCAAAGTTTTAGCAAGTAGTTACATCCTGGTTGAATGCATTATAAGGCTGGTATCCTAAACAGATCAGCTGAGCCAATTAGATAAAACATATCTTGAACCCAGGAAATATGGGTTATACAACAACCTCATCTGTAGAAAGTAACTTGAAGTTCTGTTTTCATAGCAACAACTAAAAAGGGTTCCAGGTGTCCATATTTGAGATAAAAAGAATAACTCTGAATATGCAAAACCTGAGTCCACACCTGAGATGAAAAAACTATTCCCTTAGTGTCTTTCCAAATCCAGGATGGTTTAGAATTAATTACGAAGATGCTGAAGTATTAATACTTTTGTGTCAAGTTCAAGAATAGATGTTTCATCATTGGGACAATCTGTGTATATTCTGTATTTAAAGTGTTTGCAATGGTTTAAAATTGGCATAGGAGACAGTCTGACAGATTAGCCTTGTGATTCCAATTTCAAGCATGTAATTGACTTGTGATTTCAAGTTGAGGTGTAAGATTTTTGATTAAGTTTGTAAACAGAATTAGAACGTTGAAGAGAATTAGATTTACTATATTTGTAAATTTAACAATTTATTAGACAGAAATGACATATTTGAATTCTCAAGACAGTTTTGCTCATTAGAGGCTTAAACTTATCTGGTAAAGTACCTCAAGTGCTTGAAAAGAAAGAATATATTACATTAATAGCTGAGTTTAAAACCAAGTTTGTAAATGAGTCTATTTAAAGAGAAATTAGTTAATTAAACACTTAGCCAATCCCCCCCTCAAAGTTATGCTTCTTAGTTATTTAAAATCTTAAATTTGTAACAAGTACTATTTGTAAATTGAACTGCCAGATTTAGAAAAAAGTAAGGAGTACTCTTGCCTGGAAAATCCCATGGACAGAGGAGCCTGGTTGGCTGCAGTCCATGGGGTCGCTAAGAGTTGGACATGACTGAGCGATGTCGCTTTAGCTTTTCACTTTCATGCATTGGAGAAGGAAATGGCAACCCACTCCAGTACTCTTGCCTGGAGAATCCCAGGGATGGGGGAGCCTGGTGGGCTGCCATCTATGGGGTCGCACAGAGTCGGACACGCCTGAAGCGACTTAGCAGCAGCAGCAGCAGCAGGGAGTTTTAATTTTGTGAATTCAACATTAATTTAAATTACAGGTAATGCTAATCATACAATATATTGGACTTTAAAATTTCAAAATTTTATAAGCAATGAAGGTAATTTCTGATACACAGAGTACCTAGAAATAGGACTGTGGATATTGAAAAATAACATCTATTTTTGTTTTGATTACATTATTTAAAGAGAGAAAGAACTTTCTGCATAGCACACCATAGACATGATAAGCTAAAGATGGTTCTAACCCAGAGTAGCAGTTGGTATGAATCACAGGACTTAAGTGCTTTTGGTCACACACACACACACAAAATCACACAGGAAAAGTAAGAGAAAATGTTTTAGACAGGCAAGATATTTGAAGCACCCCTATCTTCAAGTCATCTTCCAACAGAATGGAGCTATATGAAATGACCATATGTCATCACGACCATTCAAATTGTTCAAGGAGCAGGTCCTTCTGGGATAAGACAAATGAAATTCGTAAACAAAGGTCAGCATAAGATAGACTGGGGTCAATTCTGCATATGTTAGGTAAAGCCTCAACATTTTTTTTTCCTTTCTTTTTTTAAAAAATTCTTTATCAAATCAACATTTCTTTAATAAGTGGAAAAGTCTGTCTTCTTCCAAGTAATAAAAAATGAAAAAACAGGAACTTCCCTGCTGCTCTAAGACCACGCTCCCAGTTCATGGGGCTCAAATCGATCCCTGGTCAGGGAACTAAATCCCACATGCTGCAAATAAAGGTCCCACATGCCACATGAAGACTAAAGATCCCGCGTGCCACAACTAACACTGGTGCAGCCAAATAAATAAAAATAAAATAAATCATTTTTTAAAGGAAAAACACAGCTTTAGGTATTGCTTTCTGTTCATGGAGAAATATAATTGCTGCAACTAATATGCATCTCTGAAACACTAGCGAACAGACTAAACTTCCCAGAAAAGACAAGGTCTTGACATTCAGGATGGCTGAGCTCAACACTCTTTTAAGCTACCTGCAGATGACTTTGTGGTTTTAAAATGGAAAAGCGGAGATTTTTAAAGACCTCAAGGAGTGAACAGCTGATATGTTTCTCTAGTGGGAAATGAAGTGCAATCAGGTGGCTTAACAAAGCATGACTTTGGAGTCAGATAGCTTGGGTTCAAATCTTAGCTCAGCAACTTATTAAACAAATGACCTTGGGCAGGTCACTTTTCCTCTGGAAGTTTAATGATTTACTAGAACTGTAAGTAGAAAAGGCAACAGCTATTTCCTAGGGTTATGAAATGCTGGTACAGACTTATTACCATGATCAACATGTAAGAACCACTCAATAAGTTACACGGCTGCTTTCACTGTATTGTTAGATACAGGAAAATTCTGTTAAAAAAGCAGGAGTCCACCATCAACATGATTGCAAGCTTTTTTCTGTCCTCAGCCTCTGGCCAAGAAATATACATTGCTGTTTTACATTAAGTTCGTGTTTTTCATATACCTGAAGCAAGCTGTCTCTTTAAGAATCAAGAATGATACATGGTCATCTGTTAAACATTTGAAGAAAGGACATAAAAGCTGAAGGCTTTTATTAAAATGTCTCTAGATATGAAATAAAGTTCTTCTCATTGAATGGTCATAAATTGAGAAAGAAGAGGAATGCCAGTTTGCACAGCTGTGAATGTATAGTTATTATAAACCAAAATTTGACTTTTAAAATCTCACCCATACATGAAACAACTACAAAATTATTAAAAATTGTGACAGTTTAGAAGTGTTTGATATGACTTTATTGTTATTCTAATTGGTCTTTCAGTATTTCATTGTTAGTTAAATTAATTCTCCTACATCAGGATTGACCAGTTGCAAAGCATTAATTAAATACAGAGTCATACCTTGTATATTTTTGGTAAATTTTGGAGCCTGAGGATGACAGTATGAATGGAATGTCATTTAAGGTCTCTGAGCCCACCGCAAGAAAATACAGTTTCTGGAAAACGGCCGCATGTTTACATCTACCTGTGTCTCCATGAAGATGGTCCTCTTGCAAGCAAACTGCTCTGCTTAACTGTTCATTTCAAAGAGACTTGAAACTATGAAGCACCGAATGTCATTTTTCAAAACACTGTGTTCTCCATGGGTTCAATAAGTAGCAAGTTTTACTAAATGTATAAGGAGCTGGGATTTCATTTTTTAATTAAGGAATATTTTAAATAAATAAATTAAGATTTCATTTTTAATAGAGTATGGAAGGGATAAGATAATCATAAATTTAAAATTTTTATACAAATATGGACCAGCTGTTCCATATCTTAACTAGAAGAAAAAAATATTAAGAAAGGGCACAGCACATTTAGATGGTGAAAAGAATTGAAGGTTTTGGAACCACTATGCCTGAAGGTCTTCCAAAGGACAATCCATACATCTGGGGTGATTAGGTCCTTCTAGGCCAGATGCTATCACAAAGCCCCAGTTAATCTAAATATTCCATTTTTGACAGATATACTCCTGGGGGTTCTACAACAGGAAAGTGAATTTTATAGTTGGGGAGTGAATCTTTGATTGCTAAGCTCAAATTAGGCTGACCCTGGATGTGGACTTTGATCTCAAAAGTGGTTGAATCCTGAAAATGCTGTCATTGTCTTTAAAAATTTCAAACACTGGAGACAGCTTTTTAAGTAGTATAATTAGTATGGAAGCATCTTTCACAGGCTTCATGGCATAACCTTCCATGAACCTGAGAGGGAAGACTTCATCACGTCCAGAAACTGGGAGGGACTTCCTTTACACTCCCATTTACCAGATTAAAAAAAAAAAAAAATTCTCAAAACTAAATAAGGCACACTTAAGGCTCAAAAGTTGGAGTACTAAGGATTTTTTAAAATCTCCCCACAAAAAGCTTGAAAACAAATCCTGTCAAATGCTCAATTTCCCTATTTTTGTAAAACATTTTTTGCTTGGCCCTTTCTCTTTTATTAAGCTCTGAACTATTAATAACATTATCTTGCAAAATACTGTATATGATTGCTAACAATCACTTGTACCTTTAAGCATTTTTCAAAGCAGTTGGAAAGCAAAACTTTGAGATTTGCCAACATGGTAAAGCTCAGTTATGAACATATGATTCACCATAGAAAATAAACTGAGAGAATATTTTTGAAATGCTATGAACATACCACCTTTTCTTCAGAACTTTTTCTCCATTAGCACAAATTGTTAGCTCTCTGAGGGGGTACCAAAACAAAGTTTTAACTGAATATACACAGCAAAGTTCAGTGAGTTTTCCTTGCCCCAGAAGCAGGCAAGGAAGGCCAACCAGGTCTCATTTGCAAAAAGGTGCAAGGTATCAAAAAAGCTTTGGAAATACTGAGATTGACACATGACTGAGAGGACCGACATCCTGAACTCTCCAGGAATGAGATTTCCAATGGACCCCAAGCAGTGCTCCTGGATAAACACAGTGAAAAAATGAAGTGGATGATGCTTACGGTCTGATAGTGGAAACAAGCCATCCTAAGAAGACAAGGTGGAAGTTAATCAGCTGACCCAGGAATGCAGCTTTGGGGTGGGGAGGTGACAAAAGATGAATGACCTTAAGTACTTCTCAGTTTGGTGGCACTCACATTCAGTTCAGTTCAGTCGCTCAGTCATGTCCGTCTCCTTGTGACCCCATGGACTGCAGCATGCCAGGCCTCCCTGTCCATCACCCACTCTGAGAGCTTAATCAAACAAATGTCCATGGAATAGGTGATGTCATCCAACCATCTCATCCTCTGTCATCTCCATCCTCCACCTTCAGTCTTCCTAGTATCAGGGTCTTTTCCAATGAGTCAGTTCTCTGCGTCAGATAGCCAAAGTATTGGAGTTTCAGCTTCAGCATCAGTCCTTCCAATGAATATTCAGGACTGATTTCTTTTAGGATGGACTGGTTGAATCTCCTTGCAGTTCTCTAACACCACAGTTCAAAAGCCTTAATTCTTCAGCAATCAGCTTTCTTTATAGTCCAACTCTCACATCCATACATGACTATTGGAAAAACAATCGCCTTGACTAGATGGACCTTTGTTGGCAAAGTAATGTCTCTGCTTTTTAATATATTGTCTAGGTTGGTCATAGCTCTTCTTCAAAGGAACAAGTATCTTTTAATTTCATGGCTGCAATCACCATCTGCAGTGATTTGGAGTCCCAAAAAATAAAGCCTCTCACTGTTTCCACTGTTTCCCCATCTATTTCCCATGAAGTGATGGGACCAGATGCCATGATCTTCATTTTCTGAATGTTGAGCTTTAAGCCAACTTTTTTACTCTCCTCTTTCACTTTTACCAAGAGGCTCTTTAGTTCTTCTTCACTTTCTGCCATAAGGGTGGTGTCATGTGCATATCTGAGGTTATTCATATTTCTCCCAGAAATCTTGATCTCAGCTTGTGCTTCATCCAGCCTGACATTTCTCGTGATTTATGCTCCATGTAAGTTAAATAAGCAAGGTGACAATATACAGCCTTGACTTACTCCTTTCCCGATTTGGAACCAGTCTGTTGTTCCATATCCGGTTCTAACTATTGCTTCTTGACCTGCATACAGATTTCTCAGGAGGCAGGCCAGGTGGTCTGGTACTCCCCTCTCTTTCAGAATTTTCCACAGTTTGTTGTGGTCCACACAGTCAAAGGTGTTGGCATAGTCAATAGAGCAGAAGTAGATGTTTTTCTGGTACGCTCTTCCTTTTTTGATGATCCAACAGATGTTGGCAATCTCTGGTTCTCTTGGCTTTTCTAAATCCCGCATGAACATCTGGAAGTTCATGGTTTACGTACTATTGAAGCCTGGCTTGGAGAATTTTGAGCATTACTTTGCTAGCGTGTGAGATGAGTGCAATTGTGCAGTAGTTTGAGTATTCTTTGGCATTGCCTTTCTTTGGGATTAGAATGAAAACTGACCTTTTCCAGTCCTGTGGCCACTGCTGAGGTTTCCAAATTGGCTGGCATATTGAGTGCAGCACTGTAACAGCATCATCTTTTAGGATTTGAAGTAGCTCAACTGAAATTCTATTACCTCCACTAGCTTTGTTCATAGTGGTGCTTCCTAAAGCTCATTTGACTTAGAATTCCAGGATGTGTGGCTCTATGTGAGTGATCACACCATCATGGTTATCTGGGTCATGATCTTTTTTGTATAGTTCTTCTGTGTATTCTTGTCACCTCTTAGTATCTTCTGCTTCTGTTAGGTCCATACATTTTCTGTCCTTTATTGAGTCCATCTTTGCATGAAATGTTCCCTTGGTATCTCTAATTTTCTTGAAGAGATCTCTAGTCTTTCCCATTCTGTTGTTTTCCTCTATTTCTTTTGATCACTGAGGAAGGCTTTCCTATCTCTCCTTGCTATTCTTTGGAACTCTGCATTCAAATGGGTATATCTTTCATTTTCTCATTTGCCTTTCTCTTCTCTTCTATTCTCAGCTATTTGTAAGTCCTCCTCAGACAACCATTTTGCCTCTTTGCGTTTCTTTTCTCTGGGGATGGTCTTGATCTCTGCCTCCTGTACGATGTCACAAACCTCTGCCCATAGTTGTTCAGGCACTCTGTCTATCAGATCTAATCCCTTGAATCTATTCCTCACTTCCACTGTATGGTTGTAAGGGATTTGATTTAGGTCATACATGAATGGTCTAGTGGTTTTCCCTATTTTCTTCAATTTAAATCTGAATTTGGCAATAAGGAGTTCATGGTCTGAACCACAGTCAGCCCCCGATCTTGTTTTTGCTGACTGTATAGCACTTCTCCATCTTCGGTTGCAAAGAATATAATCACTCTGATTTTGGTGTTGACCATCTGGTGAGGTCCATGTGTAGAGTCTTCTCTTGTGTTGTTGGAAGAGGGTGTTTGCTATGACCAGTGCATTCTCTTGGCAAAACCCTGTTAGTCTTGACTTGCTTCATTTTGTACTCCAAGGCCAAATTTGCCTGTTATTCCAGGTATCTCTTGACTTCCTACTTTTGTATTCCAGTAACATCACCTTAAGGGAAAATGATTATAATATTGAGTCACATGGAAGGTCAAGCCACCAGAGATGAGCAAGGAGCAAAGCAAGAGAGAAAAGAGAGTATTTCCCCATTTCCAATTGCAAGTTCAGTTCAATACAGTCGTTAGTCATGTCCAACTCTTTGTGACCCCATTGACTGTAGCACGCCAGGCCTCCCGGTCCATCACCAACTCCCAGAGCTTGCTCAAGCTCATGGCCATTGAGTCGGTGATGCCATCAAACAATCTCATCCTCTGTTATCCCATTCTCCTCCTGCCTTCAATCTTTCCCAGCATCAGGGTCTTTTCCAATGTCAGTCCTTCTCATCAGGTGGTCAAAATATTGGAGCTTCAGCTTCAGCATCAGTCCTTCCAATGAATATCAGAACTGATCTCCTTTAGGATGGACTGGTTGGATCTCCTTGCTGTCCAAGGGACTCTCAAGAGTCTTCTCCAACACCACAGTTCAAAGGCATCAATTCTTTGGCTCTTAGCTTTCTTTATGGTCCAACTCTCACATCCATACATGACCACTGAGAAACCATAGCTTTGACTCTATGGACTTTTGTTGGCAAAGTAATGTCTCTGTTTTTTAATATGCTGTCCAGGTTGGTCATAGCTTTTCTTCCAAAGAGCAAGCAGTCACCACCTACAGTGATTTTGAAGCCGAAGAAAATAAAGTACAAGTCTTGAACAAGACTTCTTCTTCATGCAAGACTGAAAGACAACTGGAACTAAACCATTTTAAAATAGCAGAAGAGGATGTGATTAATACACATACTATACTGTATAGCATAAGAAATTCTACTCAATATTCTGTAATAATCTAGATGACAAAAGAATCTGAAAAAGAATGGATACATGTATATGCATAACTGAATCACTGTGCTGTACACTGGAAACCAACACAATATTGTAAATCAACCATATCTCAGTTTTAAAAAGATTTTTTTTAAAAGGAAGAAAATAGCAGAAGATAATACTGCAGGTACCTGAGAACATCGTGGCCATTGCTGAGAGTGTGAGAGCAGAAATTAAAATACTGCAGATCAGCGGAATAGAAGAACTTGACAAGAAAACACAGGTACTTCTTTCACCAATAGGAAGTACTTGGGGGAACGAGGGCTCCAGTGACTTCAGTGGGAGGTGCTAAGCTGCAGATTATTGTTTTTCACTATTATTGTGATCCTGTTGTGACTGCAGATAAGAATTTCATGGAAAGCAAATGTAAGTGGTGTATTGATCAATCTGGACACCACAAGGCTCAGTCCCTGCCTCATACTTATTTGTAGGCAAGTTGCTCTCTGCCATGATTTCCTCAGATCTTCTCTCTTTATTGGCACCTGGTACAACTCACTATGTGCAGCCCTCTTGCGACTGGTGTCACTTCTTCCAGCACTTGGTCCGCATCCTAGCCAGACGGTTCAAGCACAGCTTGCTCCCACAGGGTCCAAGAGGAAGAATCTCATAGAACCCTCTTCAGCCAGACAGTGGTGTAGCTGAGGCAATATTTCCATTCTCATCTCTTCCCAATTCCTTTTTCCTTTGTTCACATTAGCAAATCCTCTTTATACACAGAAGGCCACCTGGAGAGAAGACGCAAGCCTCTCTCCCTTTTTTCCAGCCCAGCATACAAATTTAAGTGGCTCCCTTAGCTCTCCCTTCAAATGATCTGGTGGCTGGGAGATGTAGGTTCTCCAAGAACGCATTGTCCTCTAAGCTGACAACTTCTCAAATTATTCTTCTTGACTTTTTCAAATAAATGGAGAGGCTAGTTTTGTCATCTCTCTCTCTCTCTCTTTTTTTTTTTTTTTCAGCTAAAGAATGAAAGTTTGTTTCTACTATGGTTTACAATGCAGAAGGATTATAGACATTTTCTCATGGATAAATCAGCATAACTAATGTTTAGACATGCTTGAGGGCAGGGTCAGCAGTATATATCAAGAGAATAAATGGCTTTTATTAGAGTTGTTGGATCTGAGAAATAAAAATGTAGGATGCCTAGTTAAATTTAAGTTTCAGATAATCAATGAATAATTTTTTAGGATTAGTACACTCCATCCAATATTTGTCCTTTGTGAAATATTTGGAACATGTTTATGCTAAATAAATGATTCATTATTTGAAATTCAAGTTTAATTGAATGTCCTGAGTTATATTTGGCAACCCTGCTGCTACTGCTAAGTCACTTCAGTCGTGTCCAACTCTGTGCAACCCCATAGAGGGCAGCCCACCAGGCTCCCTCGTCCCTGGGATTCTCCAGGCAAGAATACTGGAGTGGGTTGCCATTTCCTTCTCCAATGCATGAAAGTGAAAATTGAAAGTGAAGTCGCTCAGTCGTATCTGACTCTTAGCGACCCCATGGACTGCAGCCTACCAGGCTCCTCCATCCATGGGATTTTCCAGGCAAGAGTACTACTCCTATTTAATTTGGTTTTAAGTAGGATAGGGGTGGGATGGTGTAGAAAACTCTTCACGTAGTTTGGCCACCTCTTAGTATGATCTGCAAGGGTTTTCGGAGACAGTTTTTAGAATGGGAGGCCTACTAGTCTCATTTTAGGGGATTGCCTCCATGTCTGAAACTTGAAAACAGTCAACATCTTGTTCCATCCAGTAAACACCTTAGTGAAGAGATATTAAGAAGGGGCAGCAACAAGACTGCTACTCAAAGGAACAATTTCCACAGTTTTTTTAGAGCAACATCACTGACATTTTATTGATACAAAATATGATAGAAATACTACCTTTTATTCTTATTCTATAGGCAATGACAATGAAACTTAAAGCATCTTACACAAGATTATCCAGCTAATAAAATAGAGTGAAGACAAGATTCTAACTCAGTTCTCTCTGGCACTGAACGTCATGATTGGACATGTTATTTGACATACTCTCACTACTGTCTTACCTGGGCTTCCTTGGTGGCGCAGATAGTAAAGAATCCATCTTCGGTGCAGGAGACCTGGGTTCAATCCCTAGGTTAGGAAAATTCCCTGGAGAAGGGCAGGGCAACCCACTCCAGATTCTTGCCTGGAGAATCCCCATGGACAGAGGAGCCTTGCAGGCTACAGTCCATGGGGTTGCAAAGAGTTGGACATGAGTGAGTGACTAAGCACAGCACAAAACTATTATCTCATGTGTTATTTTCTCTTTATAGTAGATCCCTTGTATGACTAAAACAGTATCCATGCATTCACATGCCTGAATATTTTATGTTGCTAAGATTAAAATTCATAGTTTTGGCATTTTAAGTAGATGTTATTTGGACATATACCTAAATCCCCTGTATAAACATATAGCTAAATCCCCTGTATAAACATATAGCTAAATCCCCTATATCTAAGAGACTAACCATTTGTCAAGTGACACTTCATATTCTCTTTAAATGATTTGATAAAATTGAGAACCTGTTCTCTAGCTATATGTGGAAAACCCAGAGTCAGTAAGTATGTTAGTTCTTATGCAGAAATTCACAACTTGAGACTATCTCATATTGTACATCCCCTAATAAACAGCAGGCCAATTACAGGCCAATTAGGTAATGGAAAAAATCATTAGCAAAAGTAGATATAGCATATCTTGCTTTCCAGACAAACATACTGCAAGAGAAAAAAAAAATCAGTCTGAGCCAGCTTGACCCTCAAGAAACTGCAAATCTATTTATTCACTGCATCATGTCCAGTTTAACACATCATCTTAAATACTGGTGAATTTTTAACATTCTGTCTGGAAATACTCTTGAATAATGACACATCAGTTTGGGATCAACTTTTTATAGGGTGTTGTATTGTTATTCAGTCACTAAATCATGTCCAACTCTGTAACTCTATGGACTGCAGCACGCCAGGCTTCCCTGTTCTTCACTGTCTACTGGAGTTTGCTCAAATTTATGTCCATTGAGTCAGTAGCCTATAATATTTTAATAAGTCAGTAGTTTATAATATTTTTTTTTCAGATTTTTAGAGACGTTTTTAAAAAAAAAGGTTTTTAACTTCATGACAAAAATAAGAGGAAGGTACAGAGATTTCCATATACCCACCCCCATATCAGCACCACTCTTCAAAGAGGTACATTTGTTACAATTGATAGACCTACATTAACACATTATAATCATTCAAAATTCATAGTTTATGTTAGGGTTCACTGTTGGTGGTGTACATCCTATGGCTTGGACAGATGTGTGATGACATGCATCTATCACTGGAGTATCACACAGAGAAGTTTCAGTGCCCTAAAAATCCTCTGTGTTCCACCTATTCATCCTTCCCCTAACCCCAACCCCTGGAGACCACTGATATCTTTACTGTCTCCATAATTATGCCTTTTTCAGAATGTCATATAGTAGGAATCATGCAGTATGTAGCCTTTCAGATTAGTTCTTTTCACCTGGTTTATACATTCAAGTTTCCTCCATGTCTTTTTATGGCTTTGGTAGCTCATTTCTT
Source organism: Budorcas taxicolor (assembly GCF_023091745.1). Taxonomy (NCBI): domain Eukaryota; kingdom Metazoa; phylum Chordata; class Mammalia; order Artiodactyla; family Bovidae; genus Budorcas; species Budorcas taxicolor. Next base: position 60,151,472 of record NC_068912.1, on the reverse strand, counting down.
TTTAGTGCTAAATAGTATTTTATTATCTGGATATACGGCAGTTTATTCATTAACTTATTGCAGCGCATGTTGGTTGCTTCCAAGTTTTGGTACTTATGAATAAAGCTGCTATGAACATTGGTGTATGGGCTTAGGTGTGAACATAAGTTGCCATACATTTTGGGTAAATATTAAGGAGAGCAATTGCTGGATCATATGGTAAGAGTATGTTTAGTTTTGTAATTAACCACCAAACTGTTCTAAAGTGGCTGTGCCATTTTGCATTTCAGCTAAGAATGAATGAGTTCTTGTTGCCCCATATTCTTGCGAGCATTTAATGTTGTCAGTGTTCTAGATTTTGGCCATTTTGATAGGTGTAAAGTGGTATCTTGTGGTTTTAATTTATATTTCCCTGATGATATGTGGAGTATTTTTTATATGCTTATTTGTGATCTGAATATCTTCTTTGGTGAGGTGCCTGTTAAGGTCTTTGGCACATTTTTTAAATTGTTTGTTTTCTAGTTGTTGAGTGTTAAGAGTTTTTAAATATATTTTGGATACCAGTCCTATACCAAGTATGTCTTTTGCAAATACTTTCTCCCAGTCTGTGGCTTTCTCTTGATTCTTTTGACAAACTTTTAACTTTGTCCTGAGTATACCTCAATTAAAAGCCAAATGCCAATTGGATGCACCCAGAGAAAGCCTGTCTTCATTAACAAAAGCTTCAACTAATTGGGCTTAGGCTGTGAGGATTATATGGCGGTTGGATGTGCTGACATAGGTGCCATTTCATATAAAAATGGAAACAAAATGTGTGGGCTTAAGGACCAATGAAGCTCAGGTGTATATGGGAAATAGAAAACAAAAAAAAAAGAGTTAAAGATTCATTGAAAAGTCTCAAACTTGAAAATAGAGTTACTCTTCTTAAAACAGAGAGACAAATATTAAGTTTACTTAAATGGATGGGATGTGAGCCAAATATGACATAGGAATTGCCAATAACCTAAATTGAAAGAATTAGCACATCCAAAATGGATCTATCATTTCAAAACAAAGAAAAAGAAGAGTCACATAAGGAATGCCCAAGTGGTGTCCATCAAACACTGTTGTGGGGCAGGATGCCCTGCCAGGCCAACCTGCATATAGTGACTTTAACAGATGCCTATATTGAGCAGAATAGTACAGCCATAAACACATAATTAAAGATTTGAATCATATACAACTTTTCTTGCTTTAACTCAAAATGTACTAAACTGTGTATAGATTTACATTCATTGGTACAAACTTTAATTCAGTTCAGTTCAGTCTCTCAGTCGTATCCAACTCTTTGCAACCCCATGGACTGCAGCACTCCAGGCCTCCCTGTCCAACACAAACTTCCATAGTTTACTCAAACTCATGTCCATTGAGTCGGTGATGCAATAAAACCATCTCATCCTCTGTTGTCCCCTTCTCCTGCCTTCAATCTTTCCCAGCATCAGGGTCTTTTCAAATGAGCCAGCTCTTTCCATCAGATGGCCAAAGTATTGGAATTTCAGCTTCCACATCAGTCCTTCCAATGAACATTCAGATTTGATTTCCTTTAGGATGGGCTGGTTGGATCTCCTTGCAGTCCAAAGACTCTCAAGAGTCTTCTCCAACACCACAGTTCAAAAGCATCAATTCTTCTGCCCTCAGCTTTCTTTATAGTCCAACACATCCATACATGACCACTGGAAAAACCATAGCCTTGACTAGATGGACCTTTGTTGGCAAAGTAATGTCTCTGCTTTTGAATATGCTATCTAGGTTGGTCATAACTTTCCTTCCAAGGAGTAAGCATCTTTTAATTTCATGGCTGCAATCACCATCTGCAGTGATTTTGGAGCCCCAGAAAATAACGTCTGCCACTGTTTCCACTGTTTCTCCATGTATTTGCCATGAAGTGATGGGACCAGATGCCATGATCTTAGTTTTCTGAACGTTGAGCTTTAAGCCAACTTTTTCACTCTCCACTTTCACTTTCATCAAGAGGCTCTTTAGTTCTTCTTTACTTTCTGCCATAAGGGTGGTGTTATGTGCATATCTGAGGTTATTGATATTTCTCCTTGAAATCTTGATTCCAGCTTCTGTTTCATCCAGCCCAGTGTTTCTCATGATGTACTCTGCATATAAGTTAAATAAGCACAGTGACAATATACAGCCTTGACATTACTTTGCCATTACTTTGCCAACAAAGGTCCATCTAGTCAAGGCTATGGTTTTTCCAGTGGTCATGTATGGATGTGAGAGTTGGACTATAAAGAAAGCTGAGCACGAAAGAATAGATGCTTTTGAACTTCAGTGTTGGAGAAGACTCTTGAGAATCCCCTGGACTGCAAAGAGATTCAACTAGTCCATCCTAAAGGAGATCAGTCCTGGGTGTTCATTGGAAGGACTGATGTTGAAGCTGAAACTCCAATACTTTGACCACCTCATGCAAAGAGCTGACTGAAAAGACCCTGATGCTGGGAAAGATTGAGGGAAGGAGGAGAAGGGGATGCCAGAGGATAAGATGGTTGGATGGCATCACCAACTCAACACATATGAGTTTGAGTAAGCTCCAGGAGTTAGTGGTGGACAGGGAGGCCTGTCGTGCTGTGGTTCATGGGGTCGCAAAGAGTTGGACATGACTGAGTGACAGAATTGAACTGAACTGAGGAGAACAGGTAAGATGGTCAGGTATTTCTATCTCTTTATGGCAGAAAGTGAAGAGGAACTAAAAAGCCTCTTGATGAAAGTGAAAGAAGAGAGCGAAAGAGTTGGCTTAAAGCTCAACAGTCAGAAAACGAAGATCATGGCATCTGGTCCCATCACTTCATGGTAAATAGGTGGGGAACAGTGGAAACAGTGTCAGACTTTATTTTTCTGGGCTCCAAAATCACTCTCGATGGTGACTGCAGCCATGAAATTAAAAGACACTTACTCCTTGGAAGGAAAGTTATGACCAACCTAGATAGCATATTGAAAAGCAGAGATATTACTCTGCCAACAAAGGCCCATCTAGTCAAGCCTATGATTTTTCCATTGGTCATGTATGGATGTGAGAGTTGGACTGTGAAGAAGGCTGAAGGCCAAAGAATTGATGCTTTTGAACTGTGGTGTTGGAAGAGACTCTTGAGAGTCCGTTGGACTGTAAGGAGATCCAACCAGTCCATTCTAAAGGACATCAGTCCTGGGTGTTCATTGGAAGGACTGATGGTGAGGCTGAAACTCCAATACTTTGGCCACCTCATGCAAAGAGTTGACTCATTGGAAAAGACCCTGATGCTGGGAGGGATTGGGGGCAGGAGGACAAGGGGACGACAGAGGATGAGATGGCTGGATGGCATCACTGACTCAACGGACATGAGTTTGAGTGAACTCTGGGAGTTGCTGATGGACAGGGAGGCCTGGAATTCTGTGATTCATGGGTTGCAAGGAGTTGGACATGACTGATCAACTGAACTGAACTGAAGAGCTTTCCACAGTGTGTTGTGAACCACACAGTTAAAGTTATTAGCATAGTCAACGAAACAGGGGTAGGTGTTTTTCTGGAATTCCCTTGTTTCTCTATGATCCAGTGAATATTGGCAACTTGATCTCTGTTCCCTCTGCCTTTTCTAAACCTAGCTTGGATGTCTGGAATTTCTTGGTTTGCATACTGCTGAAGCCTAGCATGAAAGATTTTAAGCATGACCTTACTAGCATGAGAGATGAGTGCAATTGTCTGAGGGTTAGAACATTCCTTAGTACTGCCCTTCCTTGGAATTGGGGTAAGAATTTACCTTTTCCAGTCCTGTGGCCACTGCTGGATTTTGCTGACATATTGAGTGCAACATTTTGATAGTATCATCCTTTAGGGTTTTGAATAGCTCTACTGGAATTCCATTGCATCCACTAGCTTTATTAACAGCAGTGCTTCCTAAGGCCCACTTGACTTCACACTCCAGAATGTCTAGCTCTGAGTGATTGACCACACTATCATAGTTCCAGTTCTTTAAGGTCTTTTTTGTACAGTTTTTCCATATATTCTTTCCATCTCTTCTTGAACTCTTTGGCGTCTACTAGATCTCTACTGTTTCTGTCCTTTATTGTGCCCATCTTTGAGTGAAATGTTCCCTTGATAATTCCAATTTTCCTGAAGAAATCTCTAGTCTTTCCCCTTCTGTTGTTTTGCTCTATTTTTGTGCACTTTTCATTGAAGAAGGCCTTCTTGTCCATATTAAAGTGGCCACAGAATTTCTACACAGTAGGGTCTTTAAGGATGAGCGGAGCATGAATCTACTTGGAATTTAGTTTTTAAAGGAGCATTTGCTGAACATATTAGACAAGACTAAGAAAACTTCTAATGGAATCCAATAAAATGTGGAGAACAGGTTTTCCAATTCATCTCTTGTTGTCTTTATTTTCAAATATTTGATATTCTACCCAGCTTCATCCTATCAGCAAATTTGAAAATCATTCATATTTTCAAGCACACTATCAACAGAATGTTGCACAGAACAGGTTTGAAGACAGAAATGTTATAAACTTTCTATCAGATTAATATTGATGAATTCATTAGAAATATTTTTATATAGTTGCTTAACTTGTTATGACACTGTCTAATTTTACTCCCAAGCAGTGTTTTTGTCTCCTCAGTTTAAGCTATCAAGACACAAAGGAAAAAGTCAAAATAAAATAATACCTTTCCAAGATCTTCTGGTAAAATAGCTCTGACAAAGAATGAATTAGATTAACATGTCTTGTTTTTAGTAAATCCAGCTATCCATTCAATGACTCACCTATAATTTTGCCTGTGCTTTATGTTAATTTCTAGACTTTAACTTTGGGTTTAATAAAGGTAAATGGAAAGCCCCATGATAGCAGGGTACCATATCCGCCTTGTGTCCTGAAAGCCCTGCACAGTGCCTAGCATCCAGCAGACAATAAACGTTGGTTAGCTGGTTAGTTGGTTGGTTGGTTGGCTGAATGAATGAATGGCTCTGTGGTTCACAGAATTCACTGGTCCTATTTTTTAAAAAATCAAAATGGCATTTATGTTTCTAGCCTTCTGTACCCCACACAATTTCTCAAGTTCTCTGCTCCAGATGTCCAGGAAGTAATGTGAAGTTACAGGCAGGATCAGCCTTAAATAGCCCCTGAGGTGAGTATGGCAAAGTATTATCCCTCCCAAGAAGTGAGTATGTCTGTAGTTCTCATACCCTATGATTCTTTAGTAAATTTTGTTCCTTGAGTGTCTAAAAAAGATTTGACCTCAAGCTATTTGTTCTAACATTGAGCATGTATAGATTGGACTGTTTGTTAGCATATGCCTGACTACCCTTGTGACCAATTTTTGTCTGGAACTGAGGCCTGGCACTAATTCCTAAGCTTGAGGTACTGAATTTTTCTCTTTATTGCCAGCCAAAGACTGGATCTTGCTTCTGACACTCCTATTACTGACTGACCTATTACAACAAGATGAACAATGACCTATCAATTGCCATGCCCTATCTACCATTTCAGAGGACATCTTAACATCACTAGAGTCTTGGTTACAATTAAAATGTGTTATCTTCTCTTATATTTAGGGGCCTTGTATGTCTGCCTAGCTTCACTGTGAGTAGGAGTAACTCTTCTGCAAGTTCTTAGGTATTTTGCTTTGTTTCCTTAATTCCTGTTCAGCCAATCTGAACCCTAGAGGGTTCCTAGAATGTCCCATGATCAAAGAAACAATGACATTTAAAGTATAGCCATGTACACCCATGGCAGATTCATGTTGATATATGGCAAGACCAGTACAGTATTGTAAAGTCAAATAAAGTTAAAAAAAAAAAAATTAAGCTTGTGAAAAAAAAATTAAAAAATAAAAATATTAAAAAAATAATAATAAAGTATAGCCATCTAGATTAAGGACACAGTATCATTTAGATATCTAGGTTTTCTTAAATCTCTTTGTCTCTTTGGATCTGTTTTCTCTGTATAACTTCAGTTCTATCATTTTTAGTTGAATATTAGCTTCCTTGACATATAACATAGAAGTAAAAACAATTGAGAAGCTCTGAAAGCTTTCTTTTTTCCTTTTCTTCCAATATTATACCATCAGTCTTTAACAATTAAATTAAACCTCAGTATTTTGTGTTTTAATCTGGTTGACACTATTATTATAGGTATGGTCCACTCTCTTTTAATCACCACGATTAAATGTCCTCTTCTAAATCTTTTTTACATGTCTTTTTAATTCATTTATTAAAAAAATATCTCTGGTATCCTTCAATTTGCCAGCTCCTTTCTAAGTGCCAATGATATGTTCATGAACAAAACAAAGGGCAAAGATCTGGATTTTGTCGCCTACATCCTGATATGAGGAGAAAGAAAATCAGCAAACAAATATAAATATAATGTCAGGTGGTGAAAGTGTTATAATAAAAAAATAAGATGGTGCAAGAGCATTAATGAACAGGGTAATGAAGAAAGGCCTCTCAAGGTTACATTTGAGCATAGTGGAAGGGAAGAACCCAGCTGTAAGACATCTGCATGGAGAGTTTCATAGGTAGAAGGAATAATTAGGGCAAAGCCTTGAGGTGGAACTATGTTTGGCTTTGTTCACCACAATGAATGAAAGTAGTCTGGCAGGTGAAATAAAATGACACTAAAAAACAGAAAATAAATACAGTAAAAAATAGAAAAAAGAAAAGTAGACAGATGGGACAGATTGAAAACAAATAGCAAGATGGGAGATGTAAATCAACCACATCAATAATTACATTAAATACATATGGTCTAAGCCAATTAAAAAGCAGACATTATCAGTCTGGTTAAAAAATCAGGACAACTGTGTGTTATGTAGAAAAAAACAGACGTCTACAAGAATCTTAAATAAAGATTCAGAGAGATCAAAAGCAATAGAATAGCAAAAGATATGTCATGTAATCACTAACCATAAGAACCCAAGTGTGGCTTTACTAGTATTGGACAAAAGAGACTTCAAGACAAGAAGCATTACCAGATATAAAGAGGAACATTTTATAACATTAAAAGTGTAAATTCATCTGAAAGACATAAGAGTCACTTTCACTGTGGGAGAATATACATAACATAAGATTTACCATTTAACCACTTTCAGGTGTACAGTTCATGACATTAAATACATTCACAGTGTTGTCCAACCTTGGCCACCATTCATCTCCAGAACATCATCATTTTCCCAGATAAAAACTCTTTACCCATTAAATAATAACTTTCCATTTCCCCTTGCCCCAACCCCTTCACTACCACCATTCTATTTTATATCTCTATAAACTTGACTACTTTAAGTACCTCATACAAGCGGAATCATATGATATTTGTTCTTCTGTGTCTGGCTTATTTCACTTTGCACATCTTCAGGGTCCATTCGTATTGTGAAATGTGTCAAAATTTCCTTCCTTTTTAAGACTAAACATTATTTCATTGCATGTATACACCACATCCACATTTCGTTTATCCATCCATCTGTCAGGGGACATTTTGGTTGTTTCCACTTTCAGGCTATTGTGAATAATGCTGTTACAAAAATGATCATACAAATATCTATTCAATTCCCTGCTTTCAAATCTTTTGAGCATATACCCAAAAATGGAATTTCTGGAGGATATAGAAATTCTATGTTTATTTTTTGAGGGAACAGCCATACAGTGGCTGCACCATTTTACATTTCCATCAGCAATATACACAAGAGTTCCAATTTCTCCACATCCTCATCAATACTTGTTATTTTCTGTTCTTTTTAAAATAAGTAATAACTATCCTAATGGATGTAAAGTATCTCATTATGGTTTTAATAACATTCTCTAAAGATTAGTGATACAGAACAGATTTAATCCTTGTTGGTCATCTGTATATCTTCTTTTGAGAAATGTCTATTTAGTTGCTTTGCCCATTATTTTTTTAAGTTGAGATTGTTCTTTTTTATTGTTGAATTGTAGGAGTGCTTTATATACTCTATATTAATCCTTTATTAGGTATATAATTTGCAAATATCTTCTTTTATTCCATTGATTTTTATTCTTTTGAGGTCCTTCAATGCACATATAATAATCTTAATGAATTTCAAAATACAGGAAGAAAAAACTGACTGAATAAAAAGAATAAACTAAAATCTATAATCACAGTTGATTCCTTTGACATTTCTCTCTCAGAAAGTGATGGAAACACTAGACAAAATATCTGTCAAGATAAAGATTTGAATAACAAAGTTGACTTAATTGACATTTATTTTTAATTTTAGTAACAAATGCAGAGTACATCATGAGAAACGCTGGGCCAGAAGGAGCATAAGCGGGAATCAAGATTGCCGGAAGAAATATCAATAACCTCAGTTATGCAGATGACACCACCCTGATGGCAGAAAGTGAAGAGGAACTAAAAAGCCTCTTGATGAAAGTGAAAGAGGAGAGTGAAAGAGTTGGCTTAAAGCTCAACATTCAGAAAACGAAGATCATGGCATCCGGTCCCATCACTTCATAGGAAATAGGTGGGGAAGCAGTGGCAACAATGTCAGACTTTAATTTTGGGGGCTCCAAAATCACTGCAGATGGTGACTGCAGCCATGAAATTAAAAGACGCTTGCTCCTTGGAAGAAAAGTTATGACCAACCTAGATAGCATATTAAAAAACAGAGACATTACTTTGCCAACAAAGGTCCATCTAGTCAAGGCTATGGTTTTTCCTGTGGTCATGTATGGATGTGAGAGTTGGACTGTGAAGAAGGCTGAGCGCCGAAGAATCGATGCTTTTGAACTGTGGTGTTGGAAAAGACTCTTGAGAGTGCCCTGGACTGCAGGGAGATCCAACCAGTCCATTCTGAAGGAGATCAGCCCTGGGATTTCTTTGGAAGGAATGATGCTGAAGCTGAAACTCCAGTACTTTGGCCACCTCATGCGAAGAGTTGACTCATTGGAAAAAACTCTGATGCTGGGAGGGATTGAGGGCAGGAGGAGAAGGGGACGACAGAGGATGAGATGGCTGGATGGCATCACTGACTCAATGGACATGAGTCTGAGTGAGCTCCGAGAGTTGGTGATGGACAGGGAGGCCTGGCGCGCTGTGATTCATGGGGTTGCAAAGAGTTGGACACAACTGAGCGACTGAACTGGACTGAACTGAACTAAACACATTTCTAAATAACCCATGGAATAAATCAGTTTTAATTTAATTGAATAGCAATAAAAATACAACATTTGTGTGATGCAACCAAAGCAGTGTTTAGTTAGGAAATTTATGCATTTAAACATATATCTTAGGAAGGGAAGAATATGTAAAAGTAATGATCTAAATTTCTACATTAAGAATCTAGAAAAAGAAGAGCAAATGAAAACCAAAGTAAGTAGGGGGGAGAAAATGAAAATACTGGGGCAGAAAACAAAGAAATAGAAAACAAACATCAGGGAAAGTCAACAAAATCAAAAGACAATTGCTTGAGAAGAATAAAAATAATGATAAAGTTCTAGTGGGCAGAACAAGAGATCAAGACAGGAAGTATATTTCTGGCTTAGATACAGAGAGTTACAAGACACTATCACTCTCACCATAATAACCAAGACAAGGTAGATCAGATAAACTCTAAAATAATAGGTTTATAAGACCAATCAAAATACTGAGCACAGAAAGAACCCAAACACCAGAAATTGAGGAGCCATATTATGTAGGAAAAGAAAAAGCCTCCAGATGTTCTCATCCCAGGCAGAAATGTGAAAAAGCTACCACAGGAAGTATTAGGATAAAAGGTAATAAATAAAAGCAATTGCATTTTTATATCCTATCATCAAAAACTTAGAAAATAAGTTCTCCACTTCAAAAGCATCCAAAATATATAATACTTTTGAATACATCTAACAAAAAACTCAAGACATGTATGTTGAAATTCAAATCATTCTGTGAAATAATAAAGAATTCTTACATAAATGGATAGAGATAAACCATATTCAGAGATTAGAAGACTCAATAATGCTAAGATGTTAATTTTACACAAATTAGTATAAAGTCAATGTAATTCCAATAAAAGCCCTATAAGAATTTTGTAAAAAAATAACACATATGTCATAAAATTATATGATTCTATAAATGACTTACAACAGCCAAACATTTTTTTCTGAAGCACAATAAAACTATATTGATACCACTATTTGACTTCAAGACTTTAATATAAAGCTACCATGATTATGTGGTATAAATGAAGTGTTAGCATAATGATGACAAACAATCTGTGTAAAGAGAAAAGTGAGGGTGTATATATGATCAAAGGTATTTTTGACTAAAGTATAATATCATGACAATTCAATGAGGAAAGGAAAATATTTTCAACAAACAGAACTGAAACAACAAGACATCCTTATGGAAAAGCAAATAAACTTCATCCCCATCTCACTCAATATACAAAAACTAATTTGAGATGTAAACTAAATGTAAAAACTAAACTTGTAAAACTTGGAGAAGAAAAGATAAAGAATATTTTAGTCACCTGTGGTATACAAGATTTCTTAATAAGGTACCAAAAATCATTAACCATAAAAGAAAATATTGAGTAGATATCATCAGTATTGAAGACTCACCCTTGACAAAATGTACCATTTAAGCAAATAAAAAGGCAGATCAGTGGACTGCAAGGAACTCTTATAGTGTATACACTGAACAAAAGATTTGTATACGGAGTATAAAAGAAACTACTACAATCAATAATAAAAAGAAAAATGACCCAATTTCTTCAAATGGGCAAAAGATTGAACAGACGATTTACTAAAAGATACACAAATGGCCAATAAGCACACAAAAGGTGCTCATCAGAGAAACGCAAATTTAAACCAGAATGTGGTACCATCTTACACCCACTTTTTAAAAATGGCTTAAATTAAAATACTGACAAAATCACATTTTGGTGAGAATGTGTAGCAACTGGAGCTCTCATATACTGCTGGCAGGAGTATAAAAATGCTACAACCACTTTCAAAACTAGCAGTTTCTTATACAGTGAAACATACATTTACTCTGATTACGTAGAAGTTCCTACCCTAGATATTTACCTAATAGAAATAATGATATATGCCAAGACAAACACTTATACAAGAATGTTTGTAGGGACCTTATTCATATTAGCCAAAAAATGGAAACAATGAAAAATCTCAACAAGAAAATACAGTAAAAACAACAAACAGCCATGGTATTTTCATACCATGGGTTAATATTCAGCAGTAACAAAAAAGAATGGATTATTGATACAAGCAACAATTGGATGAATTTCAAATGTCTTATGTTGAGCCAAAAAAAGCTGAACACATACTTTATTATTCCATGAAATCCAGAACAGACAGAACAAATATGGCTATGAAAAATAAGAATGGTGATTGCCTATTGGGTTGGGGAATATTCAGATACATATATATATATATCAATAAGAAAAAAAGTGAGAGTTAGAAAGAGGGAGAGAGAGAAATAAAGAGGATGAGAAACAACATGAAAAGAGAATTTGAGATACCAAGTAGGAATAACTCTTTTCGGAAGTTCTGCTATAAAGAGACTCAGAAAAAAAATGGAGCAGGAAGGGAATATGGGGTCTAAGTCATGTTGTTTTTATGAAGTCAGGTGATATTTCAGCACTTTTGTACCATGATTCAGAAAAGAAGGAGTACATGAAAATGCAGGGAAAGAAGACCCAAACATAAAAGTGGCATTCTTAAGAAGGTGAGATGAGGTGGATTCAGCATTAAGTGCAGGGGCTCTTCAGAAAGGTTTATGAGCAACCATCCTGATCTTTTTAAACACCCCAAATTAATAGAGATAGTGCATTTAAAATATTTAATACAGTGCTGGCAGATACTCAGCTGCCAAACACACACACACACACACACAACCTACTATCACTCTTTTTTCTTCTGGGTGATTTCACAATTTGCACTTCTTCTAGCATACAAATAAAGAAAAGTTTGTCACTAAGGAAGGATGATGAATTTGGGTTAAAGGATTGTCACAAAGGGTTTTCAAAAGACAAACACTGCATAGAGAGGAAATGTAAAAAACTTCTTGGTCCAATGCAGGTTCAAGAGCTGAATTAAGGTTACGGCAAAATAACTGGTAATCACCCTTTTCTCATTTTGAACTCCAACTCTTCCGTTAATGTTACAAATACCCTAAACTGCCTGTGATTCCTGTAAGCCTCACTGGTTTAGAATTAATATCACTATAGCTCCATTCTCACCACTTCGGACTATCTCACATACACACACACACACACACACACAGCCTGTGTTCAACATTCACAAATACCCACAGCTTGAGATTAATAGTCAGGAATTAGGAGGGCAGAAACCTTCGATAAAAGCCACATGTGAAGGCCAAAGTGGATTTTTAATACTGAGGACAACAAGCATTAACTAATTTTTCCTACTGGAGTGCATTGTTCTTTAGTCTCTATTTCTGTTCCTAATTGTTCCTGCAGGTAGTAGGTTAACATGGAACGTACTTAGAGAAGGAAGCAATTGAATATGGCATAGACACTGAAAGAAAGGGCTCAATAAAAGAGCAGCATGCGCTCTAATCTGGCCTTTTACAACATCCACTATCAAAGAGCTTTGGGGGTTTAAGGGGATTAGATACCATAACCCATCTGTCAGGTCATTATGTAAGGAAATGCTCCTGCTGTTTTCAAGGGAAGACGCCCTACTGTATATTATTACCATTAAGCGTTTACAGAGTACTATAGGCTTGCGAAACACCTTCAAGGCATTTTTATTTGTTGTTCCTCACAAAATGCTGTCAACTCCAAGAATTACAAACAAATGACGAAACTGAGGTTCAGGAGGATGATGGCAAAAGTCTCGGTCACCCAGGGAGTATAGCAGGAGCTGCCAGGGGAACTTGGAGCCATGAGAAAAGGCAATACTTCCTGTCTCCCTCTACCTGAAAATATACCAATGGGTTTATTTTTTTGCTTGCTTGTTTCCTTTTTTTAAGCCAAGACCTATTCTCCTGTGTTTTCCTGCAATCTTATGCATTATTTCATAACAAATACTTACGGGTTATTTTCAGTAGACATAAGATGTAGCTTAACAACAGCTGTACATCAATGATTGACATTGTTCCATATGGGAGGAGAAGCAGGATGCATTCAAGCATGAGTACGTGTAAAGATGGCCTGATATATCATAGCTATCGTTTACAAAACTGGAGATCCCAAATCTAAGGCATAATGAGGCAAAAATGAAATACTACATGTCCATTCATCCATATTGCTCATAATTTACTAGAAAAAAACTTAGTTTTCCACTAAACCTTAAGGAAGCTACTTAGTATACATGGAAAAAATATAAAAATGCCTGCTGGAAAATAGCAAAGCTATCTAATATCGGCTTCCTAGAGAGCTGTAACATGTCACAATAATGTGGGTGCAGTTACCTGACTATGTTTGTTTTTCTGAGATTCTCCTCTGCTTTTTAAAACAGAATTATAGGAGTCATTTTTGTGAATTTTGCAATTGAAAGATTGCAGTTTTTCTTTGAAAAGGAATTAATTTCTATTTAAAATAAAAGAATGAATAGGACTTATATACTTAGATCTTAATGTTATAAAATATACTCCTCAATTGTGCCAAATTTTAAAGATACTGATCAAACTGGAAGACAACTGAAACTGTTTTGTATCTTCTAAAAGTTATGTCTTCCCCCCATTGAGAAGTGGGAGGTCATATATTCTTGAGCTAGTAAAAATGATTGCAAATACTAACTTAGCTATTATCTACTAAGCACCTATCATATGCCAGATACAATCCCTTACCTAAGGAGTTCACAGCCTGATCAAAGAGATGAGATATATTCATATATAACTTTACTGCATGGTAAAAAGTGATGGTTCCATCTGTGAATTATAGGCAAACTATTCTGGAGCTTGAGGGAAGGTAAAGCTTCACGGGATTATCATCTCATTCACTGGCGGAGGCAAGAAGAGGGATGTAGGTAAGCTTTACATGATAAATTTCAATCAAGATGGTCCTCCAAGGATGGGCAGATAGGGAAGTAGGATACGGGACATTCCAGAAGAAGGTAATAAGGCAGAGAAGGTAGAGGGACGGAGAAGGGACTTGTGGAGCACTAACAGTAGCTGGTAGATGTTCAGAGTAACTAGGTGGTTAGACAGGATCAGAGCTACTAGTAAAACGAAGTAGGAGAGAAGACAAAGGCAGACCAATCAGTGCTGTTGTTCACAAAGTTGGTTAGTCTTCAGTTTTAAGAAATTCTAACTGAGGTGGCCCAGGGTACAGCCTTTGAATCTATAGCTATAATAATCCACAGGTGATATAATCCACAGGTGATCTGATACACAACCAAGTTGGGAGCCACTGCTTTCAATTTCTTCTCGTTCAGTTTGTCTCTTTTCATATCCATCCTCATTGTCCACCTCATGTCCTCGTTACTCCTCCTAGATGACAGCAATACCTTCTGCCTCACTTTCTTGTTATTGCTGGAATCATGTTCCTAAATTGTATGTATACTCCTCACCACCCTACTTAACACCACTGATAACTCCCTGCTGCCTATTAAACAAAAGACATGGTATGTACTTGGTTAGGCAAAAGCAGACCTCTAGAAGACTCTTGAGAGTCCCTTGGACTGCAAGGAGATCCAACCAGTCCATTCTGAAGGAGATCAGCCCTGGGATTTCTTTGGAAGGAATGATGCTGAAGCTGAAACTCCAGTACTTTGGCCACCTCATGAGAAGAGTTGACTCATTGGAAAAGACTCTGATCCTGGGAGGGTTTGGGGGCAGAAGGAGAAGGGGACGACCGAGGATGAGATGGCGGGATGGCATCACGGACTCAATGGACATGAGTCTGAGTGAACTCAGGGAGTTGGTGATGGACAGGGAGGCCTGGCGTGCTGCAGTTCATGGGGTCGCAAAGAGTCGGACATGACTGAGCAACTGAACTGAACTGAACTGAACTGAACCCACCTTTTATCTGCTTCCAACACGAACGTGCACATACATACACTCACTCCCCCTACACATACCCACATACACACATACACACATACCCACCCACACATCCTCCCAACATTTCCTAAAGGCCATTCAGCCTCTGTTGCAATGTCCTGTGCTCCCCTTCTCTCCCGGAAGACATACTAATATCATTTTGTTCCCAGGAATCTGTTCTAAAGCAGTAATGTAAAGTGGTAAACTGTCTCTCTTTAGCCCCATCTCTGTCTTCCCACGGCCCTCTCTGGCTCCGCTGTACTGAACTACCAGCAGTTCTCATTGTCTTTTGTGGTCTCCCTCTGCCTGATGCCTTCCTCCTGGCTGATTTGCCCCCTTTCTTTTCACGTCTCTGTATTTCATCCTTAAATACCAATTCTGATGCCCCTCCCCTGGTGAGTCCTCTCCATTCCGCTAAGTACGTTGCTCTTCCCCTCACCAGACTGCATAGCAGCTGGACTGTGTCTCCACTATCACACTCACCACATTGCATTGCAATGATTTTCTCACAAGTCCATTGCTCTCTCAACCATGAGGGCCCAGAGAACTAGTAGTATTTCTTTCTAGCTAGGTGCTTTATCAGAGGCCTTCCTACACTTGTGAATAAATCAACAAATGGTTCAATTCAGAAGCAGTAAAGTCTTAAACCAGAGAAGTTTTGAGGGCTGTTGCACAGGTAAATTTATAGGCTTGTTGCCTGTTAAACAGGAATGATGAAGCTGTGAAAATGTCAAAGACAAGGTCAAGCCTGGGTGATGGTGAGGATGATCCTGCAAAAGAAATAGAAAACACAGGATGAACAGGGAAGTAAAAGAAGAATGTTAATGAATGCAGGCTGGGGCTGGAAGAAAACACGGAGGAGAGTCAGTGTTCCATGCAGAGACGCACTAGACATGGATGTGAGCTGCTGCGTCTCTCTCTGTCCACGTGAGCTGAGGAATCTGTCTCTCCACACTCTGCCTGGGACCCTCCATCTTTTGACTCTCACATTTGGGATGTAGTGTGGGTTGCTATTAGTCATTTTATGACTACATGAGAATCGATAGATGTGTAACCAGTCTATCGAAAGGGTGGAACATAATGAGTACAAACAGGAAGCAGCTGTATTTTTCGTCCTACCACTGCCTTTCAACATGTCAGATTCCCCTCTCCCATACCTGAATGACTTTTCAAGCAGCTCGGGTAACTTTCCAGTCATTTTCAGTATATAAAAAAAAGCAGTCCAGTTTCAGTAATTATGACTCACTTCCAGGTAATAAAAGCTTCTGTTAAATGTGAAACTTTAATCCCACATCTCATTCAAAACTTCTCTTCTCCTCCTAGCATGATCAGACCCAACCTGAGTTCAGGATCCTATAATAGAAAAGCTGGACATGATCTGTTCTTCTCCTTTCTCTCCTACCATCTACCATGGCTTTTCTAGAATTAGAGCAGGGAGAGATATGTCCAAAAAAAGGGACAAAATATTATTTAGGCAATGATGCTCATAGTTCTGTACTGGCTCTCCCTAATGCTTTATATGCTATCTGTATATTCACATGTCAGTTTTTTTGCTGGGGTCATTTGTGGGTACTTCAGACTCCCAGGCTGATATGGGCACTCTCCACTAAATTTCTTATGATTCACACACATACACACACACACATGTATCCCATCTAAGCACCTGTATCCTGATTACATGGAGAACCTGCTCTATGAAAAATACTGATTTGTGTGACGCTGACTGATAGGAGCAGAGGCCTGCCTTAATGCTGCCACTTCTCCCTTCACAGGTGGCTCTGTAAGCCCCACAAAACCTTGATGAACCATCACTCAATAATAAATCGTCTTTTTTTTGTCTCTGGGAGATCAGTATTGTTATAACATGAGAAGAGAGAGAGAAGAAAAACAAACAGTCCTCAGTTTTCAAATTTTAAAGATTTGTGAAACTGATAGCAGAAATCAAATTGTGAATGATAAAGCTCTTCCTCGCAAGAACCAGACTTTTTTTTGCAAGAAAGAGACTTTCTTTTTTTAATTCAAAAGCATGGTTTGGGGAATTGGGTAAGAAATAAAAAGGCAAAGCACTTGAAAGAGCTTGGGACATAAAGTTTATGCCATAAACACTAATTAGAAAGACCAAAAGTGAGTCAGGTTACTGCACTCCAGAGGAGATAAAGATTCAGGGGACTGGAAGAGGAAAGACAATAATGAAAGAGGATGTGACTAAGGAAAGAGGTCCCTGAGGCTCAAGACGGAGACCTGAGCCTAGAGGAAAAACAAAATGCACCCTGAAATTGCCCAGTCTTTGCCAGAGCAAAAGGTACAGGTTATCAGCACCATGAGGTGAAACCGCTCAGTCGTGTCCAACTCTTTGCAACCCCATCAACTGTAGCCTGCCAGGCTCCTCAGTCCATGGAATTTTCCAGACAAGAATACTGGAGTGGGTTGCCATTTCCTTTGAGGCACAGAAGACAGTCTCTTGTCCCATGTCCATCCTAAGAGCATCGAGTAGACCCCTACACATCACTGATGCTAAGAAATTCTATTGGCTGCTTTTATTACATCCAGGAATTTACTATTTACTGCAGTCTGCTTATCACCTGATTATCATGCCTATCTGTTCAGCCCTATCTGAATCATCCTTTATGGACAAGCCACCTCCTCCCACTGATGCTCTGGAAGCTCAGGTCACTTGAGAGTCTCCCACAGAGTGCACTGCAGTCTTAGTGTGGTGATACGACAGTAGCAGGAGAGGCTACCTGCCCCCAGCTTCTGTACATGGGTTGTATTGAGGGTTACTCTCACCCAATGCCCTTAGTAGCCTCCATGCTAAAACGCCATCGTTATCATTGCTTCTCTTAGAATAAGGTCTAAACATATCAAGGTTTACCTAGGGGAAAAACACAACAACAGTAAAACCTGACAACCTAAAAAAAAAGCAGAATACTACAAGGTAAGTTTCCATCTTACCACAGGTTGTCACACTAGCTATTGTGACAACTTTCACAACTCAACTATGTGGGGAAATCTGGATAGTGGGCCTTTAAAGTACTTTCTCCCAAGGTCTCAAATATGAACAGTAGTATAACGAGACTTCTTTATTATTTCCTAAAAACTCTAAGTTGTCAGAGAAGTTTCTTATAAAAAACTTGATAAGAGAAGAAGGAGGATGTGCAGAGGCAGTATAACTATAAGGTATTCTAAAATCAAATCAATACAGGTATTTCAAAAGGCTCTATATTGAATTCAGTAATAATCAGTTTTCAAAATTAAACCCCTAAAATTTATCAGGTCATAAAAAGTGTTCATAGTACATTCCATGTTTCTCTAGATATTCACAAGCAAATATCTCATTTCACTTCGAAATTTTTTCGAGATCTCTTGAAATCTATTTGTATTGACCACTTCAGGATCTGTCAGTATTGACCTCAACAATGATAAGTCACAACTCCTTCCATTGCTTTCCAACTCAATAAGCTAAAGCATAATGAAAAAACCTTCAATATTCAATAAATCTCTTACAGCTCTTGGATGAGTGACTACAGTTTATATATTCTATTCATACCTATAGTTGCAAAGTATCTTTATAGACTACAGGGTGAGATATTGCTCAATAAAAATTTGTTTTCTTCTTTTTTTTTAACATTTTAACAAACATTTACTAAGAACTTACTTTGATGTGCTAGGAACTGAAGACACAAAGATAAATGAGAAACAAGCCTTGCCTTTAGGGAGTTCATAATCTCTTTTATTTTGTGTATTTATATAGTGTTCTCTTCTGTTCAATTTATCTAGATAAATGGGGTGTGCCTGTTAAACTTTGCATTCATACTTGCGTTGCTGTGTTTGAGGTGACATCTGATTCTCCCTCCCTCTCTTGGTGGCTGTCCACATGATTGTCAAAGGTTTATTTCTTTTTCTGGTCCTCTCCCTTCTTTCACCTCAAACTTCTTTTTTATTTCTTTTTCTTTACTTAGTGAGTAAAGTGAAAGTATATTTTATTTTATTGTCGTTAAATTTGTTAGATTTTTGTGTCCCCTAATCACAAATCTTAATTTTTACTCTTAAAATGTCTCTTTACTACTTAGGTAGCCCTTAGGTGGGGGGCTTCCCTGGTAGCTCAGCTGGTGAAGAATCCACCTGCAGTGCAGGGGACCCTGGCTCTATCCCTTGGTTAGAAAGATCCCCTGGAGAAGGGATATGCTACTCATTCCAGTACTCTTGGGCTTCCCTGGTAGCTCAGGTGGTAAAGAATCTGCCTGCAATGTGGCAGACCTGGGTTCGATCCCTGGGTTGGGAATATCCCCTGGAAAAGGGAAAGGCTACCCACTCCAGTATTCTGGCCTGGAGAATTCCATGGACAGAGGAACCTGGAAGGCTACAGTCCATGTGGTTGCAAAAGGTCAGACACAACTGAGCAACTAAGCACAGCACAGCACAGCCCTTAGATAAGTTTCTCCCTATACAAGTCAGTAGAACTCAACAGAAAAGCAGGTTTGCTACCCTCTAAGTTCACAACTTTGAGGTTGTTTTCATATTTAGATGCTTGGATTATATCCTCAAAATAATTTCTTATGAAATATAATGATAATAATAAAAACTCATAAATAATAGAGGATGATTACATTCATTTCTCACTTCTACCCATTGTCTGATAACAAATTTCTCACTCTATGATTTTCATTAGACTTAACCTCATTTCTTTCATGTTCTTAGTATGTGGGCCAGAATAAAGATATTTAATTTGAGAGCAGTAAGAAATGCCCATAAAAGAAATAGGAAATGTACAGATTTTGAGCAAGAAGAAAAATACTGTCATACCGAGAAAATAACATAAGAATAAACCTGGCTCAATCACCATTTCACTGTATTTCATGCCTTTACATAATTAACTGCCACATACAAAATGAGATCAAGTTTACATGTACATTAATTACACCCTATCTTGTGAAATTCAAAATTTCAAAAAATTAGATTATGCACCTTATTCATTCTTATTTGGGGACTGTTTATTATGAAGCTTTACACTAGTCTTAGGTCCAGAGTACAGACTGAATATATTATCAACTGGTTTCTCTTGAAAACTTCGCCTCCTCCGATCCACTTTATGCACTCCTGGCCACAGCTGTAAACTGCTGCAGCTCCCTGTCTCTCTAACGCTGCACAACAAGCATGTCTGGCTTCTCTCTGTGGGGACCTTCGATCCTTTGTTCTGACAGCTGCCTTCTCTCTATGTTGTGTGATGGGAGAAGTTTGAAAGCTCTTTGGTCACATGTCTGCATTTGGATTTTATTTTATTTTATTTTTTTGTTTTTCTTTTTTCTTTTTTTTTTTTACTTTATTTTACTTTACAATCCTGTATTGGTTTTGCCATACATTGACATGAATCCACCACGGGTGTATACAAGCTCCCAATCCTGATTTTAAACTGAAAATGGATTGTACCACGTCACCACGGAGGATTGCATCTGTGTAGCTCCAGTTCTCTCGGCTCTCCTTGCCCAACAGTCCTTACTGGCTTCATGCTCAACTCACACCATGGGACTAAAATGATTCAATTCAGTTGAAATATTTGGAATATACTCTATGCCACACAATCAGATAGGTATTTAGAGATACAAAATGAGTATTCAGGTTATAAGTCGTTCTACTCTCTATCTGCCTTCATTTCCAAAGTGAATTTATTCCAACACCATGGTTTCAAATATCTCCAACTTTAACCACCAAAATGACAGAGAAGTGGCTCACAGAGTAGACAGGAACCTTATTTTAATTAATTGTCACACAATTTCCTAGGAGTGTAGAGGTTTTGACTTTAGAAATGCATATAAGCATTATCATAAAGGAAAAAGGCAGTTTGTAACGAGGACATTAGGGGCAGGTGGAGATTTTGACAGATTTCAAGTAAAGAAAGAAAGAAAGTGAAAGTGAAGTCACTCAGTCCTGTCTGACTCTTTGTGACCCATGGACTGTAGCCCACCAAGCTCCTCTGTCCACGGGATTCTCCAGGCAAGAATACTGGAGTGGGTTGCCATTTCCTTCTCCAGGAGATCTTCCCGACCCAGGGATCGAACCCAGGTCTCCCACATTGCAGGCAGACACTTTAACCTCTGCACCACCAGGAGGGAATAGCATTTTACAAAAGGCAAAGCAAGGAGGTAACCAGCAGAACCTCTTCCAAGAATTGCACGAAACAAATGCTACAGATAAATAAAGAGGCTCAGAGAAGCTTAAGATAAAAAGAGGCTTAAAAACTCTTGTAAAAGGCTTAAGATGACAGAACGAGTATTAGATTTAGAATTAATACTCAGGTCTACCAGACTCCAGAGCCCAAGCTCTCCATATTATTGCCCCAAATAGAATGAAATTCACTATCCATATTACACATATGTAGCAATAGGATGTGTGAGAATCCTAGGGACGGCGGAGCCTGGTGGGCTGCCATCTATGGGGTCGCACAGAGTCGGACACAACTGACGCGACTTAGCAGCAGCAGCAGCACCAGCAGCAATAGGATATGCCTTCTTAATTCTTAATTCCTTGAAGGTATTGTACCTCCCATAATATAGTCACTCTAATTTAAACCAGCTTCCTTTCCAACCACTCTAGTGCTTGTGAAGGTCAGAGACAGCCCCGTGGTGACCAATTCACCTCTCTGCTCATCTCACTCCACATTGCCTATGCAACTTTCATCTCCTTGAAACAATTTCTCCTCTTGGCACCTATGACCCTTCCTATCCTGGTTTTCCTGAGACCTCAGTGGCCGCTCTTTTTCAGTCTCCCTTGCTATCTTCTTATCTCCTGCACTACCTCTACTGCAGGAGTATTCAGGTTATGAGTCTTTCTCCTCTCTATCTGCCTTCATTTCCAAAGTGAATTTTTTCTAACGCCATGGTTTTGAATATCTCCAACTTTGACCACCAAAATGACAGAGAAGTGGCTCACAGAGTAGACTTGGAGCCAGACTTCCTGGATTGTAATCCTAGATCCACTGACTAAACTAAGCTGGATTATCTTGGGTTAGTTGCTTAACCTTTGTGTGCCTCAGTTCTCTCATTTGAAAATAGATAGGAAAATAGTAGCTATTTTTATATACAACAATCTTCCTAATAATTCCACTTGAATATTAAATCTCACATGATAAAAATAAATTCTATATTCCCCAGTCCCCCACAAACCTTTCCTCTTCATGTCAGTAAATGTCAATAAACCATACACTCAGGTGTTCAAGTCAAAACAATCTAAAAGAATCCTTGATTCTTTCCCTTTACTGACTCCCAACACCAGCAAGTCTTCCTGCTCTACATCCCAAATATTTTAGATTTCTCCTGTTTTCTTCATCTACATCTTCTCTTTCATCCTAATGAAAGCTACTAACGTTAGCAGCTTCCCAAACGTCTTCCTATGTTCACCCTTTCCATCCTACAATGTCATCTACAAAGCAGTAAGAATGATCTTTCTTCGAAGGTATACTAGCACCTCACTTTTCTGCTTAAAGGCATCCAGTGGCTTCTCATGGAACTTAATAATAAATATCCAGCCTGCACACCATGGCCTATATAGCCCATGTGACTAGTTCTTTTTTCCCCATTCTCGTTTGCACTGCCCTCCCTGACCTTCACGGGTCAATCCCTGCCTCTTGTCACAGCCTTTCTCTGTTTCTTAAACATACCTTGTACTTTTCAAGGACTTTGACTTTGGTGGGCTGTCCCTTCCACTAGCAGAGATATTTTACCTTGAATCTCCAGTACTTATCAGACTGCCCGGAACATAGTGTGTGTTCTAGTAATAGTTTTGTCATTGATTGACTGATTGATGGGTCTGCAAGTCAAAAGTTTATTCTTATAATTTGTATTTTAAATTCTTTAGGGCAATTTTCTATATAAAGAACTCTGAAGTAAAATATTTTTAAATGTGCAGAAGAATTCCTAGGCTATAACTTTAAAATAGGGATTTTGCAGTTATAAGTATGTGTGTATGTGTGTGTACATATATACATGATCTAGGGATATTTTTATGTATATGTTTTAAAAAGTAAATGACTCACTGAATACATGAAATTTGTTATATTCTGAGGTAACTGTGTGTAGTATAGAGTTAGTCCCAGAATGTTAAATATAATTACTGTTTTTTCAAAATTAAGTACGAAAGGACAAGAGCAGTACCAGACCTCAAGGGCACAGCAACACAGGGCAATGCCTCCTTGTGGCATTAACATTCCTAACACATGCCTGTCAACAGTCCCACCAGCAAGCTACAGAAAGCATGCAAATATTTACACAGAATCCATAAAATCCACAAGCTTCTTCCTACAAAGACTTCTAGAAGTAAGTCTTATATAAATAAATGCTTTGGGTGTATTTTTCTTTCTGAATTTTCCTAAATTTAAAATCACATGAAAATAACTTTCCTAAAAGCATAGAACTGATGCATTTATTTGTAGCCATGACCTTTTTTTTTTTTTTCTGCTTCTGCCCTCACCCTGGTAAATGCCCCCCAGAGGTTGACAAGTATCTAAAGATCCATAAAACATGAATTTAATAAGTATAATAAATCATTTGTCACTGACATTTTTAAGATTTGGCCTTATCGAATTTTAACTGATAGGTTTTGCAGGTCCTCCTGCTGTTATATGGAAGCAATATAAGTTTAATATTTAGTTACTGCAACCTAAAGACACTGTCTTACTCAAGTATGAAAACTTAAGAGGAAATAGTGTCCTTAAGATATTTACGGCAAGACTTTAAGCCACAAAATCCAGCAAAATTTCCAATTAAAGTTAATCACAATTAATTCTTTGAAAGTTCCACTTTTTGTCAAGTGTCAATTGTTTGCATTCAGAGTTGCCATTCCATTTAATAGTAGTAAAATCTCCTTGAGGAAAATTTCCAGATATGCCAGTTCTCTTAAAGTCAGATATTACACACCTTAATTATTTTCAAACAATATAAACATTAAAAATCCACCATTCACACATGTAAAACTCTTACAGTTTTACTTAAATGTCATTAAATCAGATGAAGCAAATACATCCTGCTGAAAATTATTTCTGACAGGGCAAACAATGTCAATATTTAGAAACTCAAACATGGATGATAAATGAAATCATAATGAAGAAACATATTGTGCATAGAAAATATCTGAAGGCTAAATATGATCTCTATAAAACTCATCAACTGCCATAACCCTAACTAATCACCGGACCTCATCCATCATGTTTAGAGGTAGGTAAAGTAATAGATTCCTAAGTAAAGCACGGACATGATTCTACCACTTACAATGTAAAATGGCCACTTAATGTATTTTTGTAAAATGTGCTTATGTTGCTCTCTCTTGGCGAAAAAGTGGTACTGTTCAAATTGATTGCCACTGATTTTTTTAAAACTTTTTAAAAAGGTTTTCTTGTTAAGAGAAACAGTTTGTTTTGAAACAGCATTTTCAGTACCATTTGCACAAATTGAAGTGCTAATTGCTAACCTTAGAACAGCTAGGACTACTTTAAATAATTTTGAGTTTCTAAATTGACATGAATTAAAAGCCAGTTGGAGCACACAAACATTTTCATTTATGGACTCCCAGGAAATTTCACTTTGTAATAAACAGAGTACCAAAGAAAATGAATAGGAGGGTACTAACTACTTAAGAAATTGTACTTTGAAAATCTGATTTACTGAAAGGTGAATGTATTTGCTAGCTCCTAAGTGCTCTATCCATTTACATATTTGCAGAAACAAATTATGACCCATTTGAAAAGAAAACTTACTGTATAAGCACAAGTAGTAGCAAAAAGTCCAATTGATTGGTATAAAAAAAAAAAAACTGTGATTACCAGTTTTAAAATCAGAGCCAGTGATCTGGAGCCAACGATTGTGGTTGTTGTTCAGTTGCTAAGTTGTGTCTGACACTTTTGTGACCCCATGGATATTAGCCTGCCTGGCTCTTCCATTCATGATATTTCCGCAGCAAGAATACTAAGTTGCCATTTCCTTCTGCAAGGCATCTTCCCATCCCAAGGATCAAACCCATGTCTCCTGCATTTCAGGGGGATTCTTTAACACTGAGTCACCAGGGAAGCCCCAGAGCCAACTATTACCAACTTGCAAAAGTTAACTGTGAATGTAATGTCCCAATTTCAAGTTCACTGACATAATTTTGATATTAGAAATCTGTCATGTGGAAGTATTTCCACTACAGAAACTGGCAAAGACTATAAATGAAGGTTCCATTTTTCTATGTGTGTATTTACCAGCATATCATTAGAATTGCTGAAGAGCGTGCCAAAACCATCTTTTCCATTGGTCAATGACAGTTGATATATAATTAACAAATTGATACAAAACAAAAATTTTCCTAATTGCAACGAGTATAAATACTGAATAAGGAACCTGTCAGGGTAAGTCTACCTACTAGACACTGTAAAAGTTAAAATAATGCTAAATTAAATTATAGAATCTTGGAATAACCAAGCATATTTTTTTCTCTCTTTAATTCACTTATAACTCAAGCAACATATAGCATTTTATTATCAGAATAGAAACTTCACAATTACCATTTCCACATTTCCACTCTTCCAAATCAAGAGTCTTTCCAGAGAGGCCCTCTAGTCATACTTTAACCCGCATTAGTCAAATAGAGCTCAGTAACCTTTGAGAAGGCAATAGCAACCCACTCCAGTAAATCCCATGGACAGAGGAGCCTGGTGGGCTGCAGTCCATGGGGTTGGACATGACTGAGCGACTTCACTTTCACTTTCCACTTTCATGCATTGGAGAAGGAAATGGCAACCCACTCCAGTGTTCTTGCCTGGAGAATCCCAGGGACGGGGGAGCCTGGTGGGCTGCCATCTATGGGGTCGCACAGAGTTGGACATAACTGAAGTCACTTAGCAGCAGCAGCAACCTTTGAGAAATTTAACTTACCAAAATACCACACTCAGCCAAAGTGAAAAAACATTTTATGTGCTTTTGTATTTTAAATATGAAACAGAATAAAGTAGATGTTCAATCATGTAAATGAAGACATCAAAGATACAGGTCAGTTTGTTTGACAAAGGCTTGAAAAAGGTGTTCCATCAGCCAAGCCCCTCATCTGCTGATTGAGTTCCTCATCTCTGGAAGGCAATACTCATGGACTTCTGAGAGCTGTCCTTTCCTTTAGAAGACATACCCATAAGTTTAGAGAAATAACCTCAAGAACTGTTATGGTGTTTAAAACCAGAGAGCAGGACCTTCACTGAGCCACCAGAGCAGCCCATCTATGAGATAAGAAAACTTAACTTCTGAAATATCAGTCTTCGGCAGCTCACAGATGTCAAAGGCAATGCAAGGAGCTCACAGAGCATGGTCTGGTAGCCTGTGCCTGCATTAGGTGCAGCTCACTGTGTAGGGAGGATTATCAAGTGGAAGTTTGATTGATTATTATAATTCCAGTTCTGCCTCTGCCCCCAGCATCTGTTTGATGATATTATACCTCACGGTGACTATTTTATTGAAAAGGATATAATATTAATTAATTAATGATTACATATAAATAATGAAGAGACTAATTGAGCACTAGTTCAGTTAAGTAGCTCTAACAATGTCTCTAAGAATGACAGCAGAGCTATGGAATTGATAAATAGTACCAGAAACCGAGGACAGAAACACTGTCTTTTAATTTAATCTTTCCATGTGTTTCCTCATAATGAAAACCAATAACAAAAGCATATTTTAGATGAAAAGATTCTAGAGAAGATATAACCATTAAAGCAGCAAGAGTTGTCTCTCTATCATTTAAACTTCAGAATAGAATATCTAGTGATGTAAGACTGCTGCTAATGTTATTGACAGAAGAGTAGGAAGATCATCATATCAGTAACACAGAAAGAAAGAATTATCACACTGCAAAGAACAATCAATGGGAATGCAATTTTCACTGTTACAAGTCATTAGGTTGAAGATATATGAGAATCAGCTTTAAATACAACATATAATCAGAATTTATTTTGGAACCATACAATAAAAATAACTTTTGAAACTGCATCAAATCAATAAGGTATTTACTTAATAAAATGAAAGCCTGACCTCCAAACACCTGTTTTGAAGGTAATCTATCATAAGCAATGAAAATAAGACTTTATCTCTCTCTTTGATGACTTCAGAAATACACACATCAATCTTCACAAACACTCTATCAACACTATCGTTATCATCCCCATTTTACAGATAAGGAAAATGAGAAACACTGTGTTAAGGAACTTACTCAAAGGCAGGCCATTAGGAGATGGTAGAATTGGGATTCAAATACTGACCGTTCCACTCCTGAGTAACTCTCATCATTTGGACTAAAATGAAACTGTAGAAAATCCAGGAATCCTTTCTGAAGAAAGATTTTATATTTTCCTCTTCCTACTAAATACTCTTATTTGTAATCTAGATATTAAACATCAATTCTGCTTTCTGTTAAGCAAAGTACTTATTGTACCTGGATGCCTCTAAGGGAATTCCATCAGGAACCAGAGCTAAGCCCTCACATTATAGAGATCTTCCATGCTAACAAAAAGAGAATGCATTTCATAGAGTTCCTTACATATCTTTCTGTTATTTATCCTTATTACATTTCATTATAATTATTTGCATAGATGACTTTTCTTGTCCTGGAATTGCAGCTCATGAAAAGTGAGCACGCTGTCTTATTAATCGTTTGTTTCTCTGGTATCTAGCATAGCTTCTGACATAACAGCTGATACTTGATAGCTGTTTGTCAAAATGGAATTACATGTCACAGCCAACGAAAGCAGGCTTGAAAGGAACAACTTCAGGCTGCAAATTAAATACACAATCACTTTTTACACTGAATTTTTCACAATGAAGAAAATGTAGATAATTCCTTGATTTCTCTCCTTTATTCCTCATATAACATAGGTCCAAAAGTCTGAAAGACTCCCCTCAGAAATTCTCTTGACTCTGGATCCACACGCCTCGGCTGAGGCCCTGGTCCTAACTCCAGTCATAGTCATAACTACCTTCCACCAAACCCAATCTGCCTCCTTCCACCAGGCCAGCATAGCCAACTCCACAAATTGCAGACCCCATGTTCTTACTACTTGATTTTTTTTTTTTTTAATGCCCATTGTCTCTGCTGTGTAAAGGAGAAAATCCAAACTCTTAAGTGCAGCATCTAAGGATTTTGCCATTTGGCCTCAACTTACCTCTCTTTGGACTTTCCTGATGACTCAGGCAATAAAGAATCTGCCTTCAATGCAGGAGACCTGGGTTTGATCCCTGGGTTGAGAAGATCCCCTGGAGAAGGGAATGGCATCCCACTCAGTTATTCTTGCCCAGAGAAGCCCTTGGACAGAGGAGCCTGGCAGGCTATATAGTAATGGGGTCACAAAGGGTCTGACATGACTGAGCAACTCACACACACACATACATACACACACCTCTCTTCATTCACTCAATACCCCAACCCACATTGAGCTACACTGAATTTCTCAGCTCTGTGAGTCTTGCCCTCTCACCTCTGATGCTCCCTGTATCTGGAACCCTCTTTTTGGCTGTTGAAGTCTTGCTCATATGTCAAGATCTAACTCCACTGCTCTCTTGTGACTCCATTCCCAGTTCTCCCACACAGGATGCACATGGTTTCTGCTATTCTCACACACATAAAACCCTCACATCTTCCTTGTACCACCTGTCTGCCTTAGTGCTACCTAGCAGAGACCTGTGCATCTCCCTACCTGGAATGTGAGCTCTGTATACCCCAGAGCTCCATTCAGCGGCAACTGGCCCATAGGAGACCTAGTAACAGCATTCATCAAGCTCTGTTGAGCAAAACCAAGAGCAGCCCATGGTTTAGTCACTAAGTCATGTCCGACTCTTGGGACCCCGTGGACTGCAGCCTGCCAGGCTCCTCAGTCCATGGGATTCTTCAGGCAAGAATACTGGAGTGGGTTGCCATTTCCTTCTTCAAGAGCAGCCTATATAAAGCCTTTATTTATTATGATTTTTCTCTACACCTGTTTCAGAGAAGGCATGTGCATGGTAATTCTGTGATGTTTATACTTAGTATTTCCAAAAAGCAAATCTTAAGTCTGTTCCTTACAGAAAACTTAATTTCCCCTTCTATTAAATGTTTCCAGAGATCTCAATGATTAGAGGATTTTGGGGGGAACTAAACAGCCACAAGGTTTCCTTGTTCAAAACTGACCTGCCGCACAAGAGGAGGAATGAGCTAGACTGCAAAGCTGGAAATAGGTGATGGGAGGACCTTGATCATGGCCCAGAGTGCCATGATCGGTTGGGGAGCTTGCAATCCTAAAATGTCTCCACAGAATTGTGCTTCTCTGGGATGGTGGAGAAAGGCATCACATGGAAATAAAATAACAACAAAGAACATTTATTGGGGGGCTTGTACCAGGCTCAGAACCTTGCATACAGCTGCTGCTGCTAAGTCGCTTCAGTCGTGTCTGACTCTGTGTGACCCCACAGACGGCAGCCCACCAGGCTCCCCCGTCTCTGGGATTATCCAGGCAAGAATACTGGAGTGGGTTGCCATAACCTTGCATAGACTAGGCCAATTAGTTCCCTCCCAGCACTGTAAGGGAAAGCCTTATGCTACTATGAAGAAATAGAGACTCATAGGCAAGGAAACCCAGGTCATCTGGTATCTGAGGCCACTCTTTCAACTAGCATCTTACTTTACTGAGGATAATGATATCTAGGGATTTTGGTTTTGTTTAGTCTAAAATCCCTGTGTAAATAATTTTAACGTACTTGTTATCTTGAGAGGAGATTTTGTGGGTACATAATAGGTGATTTTACAGAATGGATGAAGATGATCACCACTTGCTAACAAGCTTCCTTCATCCCATTCCTACAGATACTGACATCCTGATGACACCCCGACAGACTCAGATCAAAAGAAGAGTCTTCTGATCATCGGTGCGATTACTTTTTTATACAATGAGAAAATGACAGTACTACATAGTTTAGTGCTTCCTATATTCCTCACAAAAAAAACTCTCACATAGATAAAATCAGTATTTATTTTTAAGAAACGAAGACCCTGTCCCACACAGCAGAACCAGGATTGGAACTCACACCATCTGTTTCTTGTTGCAATGGATGTTCTCTTAGGTAAGAAAAGTAAACAAGACAATAGATGAGAGAGAAGAAGCTAAGGGAGATGATAAAGCAGACTCCAACCTATATAAGGAGCTTCATTTTATTTTCCCAAACCTTGGGATTACTTGGAACGGTGTTATGGTGCCATGGAGTTCTTTGCTGCTGCTGCTAAGTCACGTCAGTCGTGTCCGACTCTGTGCGACCCCATAGACGGAAGCCCACCAGGCTCCTCTGTCCCTGAGATTCTCCAAGCAAGAACACCGGAGTGGGTTGCCATTTCCTTCTGCAATGCATGAAAGTGAAAAGTGAAAGTGAAGTCGCTCAGTAGTGTCTGACTCTTTGCGACCCCATGGACTGCAGCCCACCAGGCTCCCCCATCCATGGGATTTCCCAGGCAAGAGTACTGGAGTGGGGTGCCATTACCTTCTCTAAGAAATCTATAATCCCCTATTTAATAATGAAGTACCTAGGTCAGATGTGCAAACTGGTGTGAAAAATTCTAGTATGTATAAGAAGATCAATATTAGAAATTTCAGCTCTAGAAGTGGGCTTCTCGTGGTTTATCAGGATGCACATTCTCTGGAGATTCTGAGTACCCACAGAACTGAGAGAAGTGAAACCATTTACTTGCTACTCAGAGAAAATGGATATTATGTGGACCAAAATGCTGGGAAAAAATATCAATCCAAAGTATAGATAATAATGCAGAAGTAGAATCTGCCTTTGCTCTTTCTACACATTTATGATAAGAACTTGATCTTTTAGTTAAAACAACCAAACTAGGCAATGATTACTTAGTATTTTTAGAGTGAGCATAATCACATGGGAATAAGTGTAACTAGGGAGATGAAATATAAAAAATTAAAAGTGATCAGGAAAAAAATTAAAAAAAAACAAATATAAGTAATCTTTGACTGAGAAATGTGAGGCTAAAATAAAAAACCAAGCTAATTCTAACGAATTTACTTATTCTTTATTTGTAGTAAATGTTTTGCAACAACAAGACTATTGTTTCAGTTTGAAAGAGTAAAAAACGTAATGGAATTAGCTAGATTTGCTTTTTAAAAAATTCCTTCATTTTGTTCCACAAATTTGAGTTTTCCTTTGTACATCACACTATGATGCAGAACATTTGTTGAACAAATACCAATTTGAGTTAAAATGATATTAGGTTTTGATGATATACCTAGTTTTAGCCTAAGTGATTTTCTGAATTTACATTTTTATCATTTAATGAAAATGAGGTATTATGTGAAATCGTATTTTCTTAGGTTTCAGGTTTGTATTCAGGTTTATATAGTCTATATATTTTCACCTTCATTGTCACATACTTTCCCTCAAATAAGATATATTATAAATATAACAATATATTAATGTTTTTACTGAAAACAGCATATCGTAGTTTAAAAAAATAAATTTTGTGTTTCTTGACCTTTTAAAAGTTATGTTATTCTAACACTAAAAACAGCAGCATCTGTAATAGAACAGAGCTTGGCTAAATTTACATAGTTTTGTTGTTATCCTTGAACGCTTTTGTCACAACAGTGCCAATTTAGGGGTTTGTGCTCATCTGCACCTGTTCTTAGTACAAAATCTGGAATTCGCTTACTCTTACTGTATATTTCTATTACTACATAAAATACTATAGGCTGCCTTGCTGTAAAACTATAAAAATGGTGAGTGTCATTTCTGTGCAACAGTCTAGACACTACTTTCCAAGCCAAAGTTTCAGTATTTTTGATAACTACATAAAATAGTTCAGTTTAGGTCATTATAGTACCATTCAGTGTATAACTCCATAAATATACTGAATAGCAGTATTCTTTCAGTATTTGTAAAGAGGGAGGCTCATTTGGCAATATTTCCTGAAGGACAAACAACTGAGAGATAAAACTCCTGAAGGCTTTTGAAGTGTCTACCATACTGCTTAAGGAAAACTGACACACTAGGAAAAAAGGGATCAATAAATTTTGTTTCTCACAAATAATGTAACACATTTTTAATAAATTCTAGCTTTGTAGGAAATCTATCAGTCACAAATTGACCTTTTTTTTTGTTTATATAAGAAGATTCTTTCAGAAGGCCAGCAAGGGCTTCTAGGTATTAATATACTGTCTGTTATATAAAGCTCATATCATCCGCAGATGGGTGCTGTTAGAATCCCACTGAAGACAAACTTTTATCATGTTAGCTCCTCCAGAAAACTGAAGTGGGTAGCCTATCCCTTCTCCAGCGGATCTGCCCAACCCAGGAATCGAACCAGGGTCTCCGCATTGCAGGTGGATTCTTTACCAACTGAGCTATCAGGGAAGCCACTACATCATTAATAGTTTCTCATAAAGACTTGAATCACATTCTGAACTACATCTTAAGCATATTACTTTTCATATCATGATTACATTTCAAATATCTAATATACCTCATGTTTACCATTAAGACTATTTATGTATGGCCATCTTTCTCGGGTCAAGACATTTCCTCTGGAAATGGCCAAATTCTCAAGTGACAAGTGCAAGTAAATTCTTGCACTAGATTTGTCAGTGTTCATAATTATACCACAGTGTATATTTAGTAAATAAATAAATTGCCTGATTCCTTTATTAGTGAATCACTTCATTTAGGTAGTTGTTTTTCAAATGTTAGTCAATAAGAAGAATTGTCTTGGGAGGTGCCTTTCAATAAAAGATCCCTTAGTGAAATTAGTTTAAAAACTACTGTATGTTCCAGTCCCTTGCTGGGGAATTTTAAAGCATCTTAGAGCACTAAAGACTCTTGAGAGGTTCTGGAAGTAAAAAGAAACATTCCCATTTATATACTCAGTGTTTTCCACATTTACTAGACCCTGGTGATGGACATTTTTGTCACCATATTCTATATTTCATCACCATATTCTATGTGTATATGAATAGTCATTAAGAGAGAACTTTCTGATAAATCAGTTTAAAGATCTATTAATATTAATCTTACTTTCTACAATAGAGCTAAGTGATAATTTTGTTTTAAGGCACTACACAAATTCTTCTAACACTTGGGATTATTGTTGTTGTTCAGTCGCTAAGTCATGTCTGACTCTGTGACCCCATGAACTGCAGCTCACCAGGCTTCCCTGCCCTTCCCCGTCTCCCAGAGCTTGCTCAAACTCATGCCCATTGAGTCAGTGATGCTACTGAGCTATCTCATCTTCTGCCACCCTCTTCTTTTGCCCTCTACCTTTCCCAGTATCAGGGTCTTTTCCAGTTAAGTCGGCTCTTTGCATTAGGTGGCCAAAGTAATGGAACTTCAGTACTTTTTTAGAGATTATTTTAGGATGACTTATTTAGAGTTTTGAAAGATTTTCAATCATTTACTATATGTATGTTGATCTTACAAATTATTTCATAAACTAGGGGGATACTGAACTAACCACATTGGCCTCATGTATATCTGTCATTCATTGAAAAAAAATAAAAAATTCAAAGTTTAAATCTTTTACAGAATATTTTTACTTTGTAAAAGAACAAATTTTTAAAAATATATTTTAAAAGTCAATGTCTATGTCACTTGGTTGTCAACTCAAAAAAAATAATGTAACATGCATTAAAGTTCCTGTCATATGATAAATTTTTCAATTTCTTTATATATAATCATGTTATAGACAATGGTAATAGTGGTAATAAGACTAGGATATGCTTCTTATTGAGGATCAGTGTTTTAATCATGACAAAATTATAAATTCCTGAAAAAAATAACATCATAGCTGAGATGCTAATGTACTTCTGTTTGGGTTAGTAATCCTACTGTCATTATTAATGATTCTAGAAAGATGTTATGTCATATTCAGTGATACTAAAAATGCCATTTATAAATTTTAGGCCAGTCTCCTTTCAGCTAACTAAGAGAGGAACTGACACCAATTTTGTTGACTTGAACTGACTTTAATAGCAGGTAAAGTTATCCCTGACTTCCCAGGTGGTGCAGCGGTAAAGAATCTGCCTTCCAATGCAGGAGCCATAGGAGACACAGGTTCAATCCCTGGGTGGGAAGATCCCCTGGAGAAAATGGCAACCCACTGCAGTCTTCCTGCTGAGATAATCCCACTGACAGAGGAGCCTGGTGGGCTACAGCCCATGGGGTTGCAAAGAGTCAGATATGACTGAGCACATGTGCACAAAGTGATCCTCACAGAGCTACTGTCGGTGCAGCAGCAGAAATTTACTGTGAAAATATGTTTCATCACCCTGGTTAATTGAGAACCAATCTCTTCTACTACTTAAAACTGTGTGTGTGTGTGTGTGTGTGTGTGTGTGTGTGTGTGTGTCAAACAGAAATAAGCATTTGATGACATATGCAGCTTTCTTATGTTAAACATTTTTATTACAGTAACATATCTGAGAAGTTGAAATAACGTCATCATACAGGTATCACATGCTGAAGCATGATGATGCAATACTAATTGCACACTGTGTTGACATTTCAAGCATATTTTCTGTAACAACATTTGCATTCATATACAGGCAGTAAAACACATGGGGATAATCTGCATCATGATTCACGGGAGCAAATGTATTGCTTTCAAACTAATCTTCAAACCTAAAATCTTCAGCCAATCTATTAATATTCAAAGTTGTAGTATGTATATTAGTTAATATATGAACCAACCAGCTCAGGACTAAAGCTGTTGTTTTAGTCTTTGAAAGAGAAATATCAGCATTATCTGATAACTTTTGTAAGGTAAGTCTTACTAATTTAGAAAATATTAGCCTATTGAATAATGATTTTACCAATAGTTTTCAAATTGGCAGGTGAGGATAAAGTAAAAACTTTGTGTAGCTCTTTTTAGTTAATACAGTCCAGTTAATAGAAACTGTTTCACCTGCATAGTTTTCCTTCAATACCATATACTCACTCATAATAAGGCAAAAAGGAATAACACCCCAAAAGGCAACAATCTCAAAGTGTACAATTAATTTTAACTTAACATTTTTGGTCACAAGAGCCATGTGTCTTGGTTCATATAGATCCAAATAATTAATGCTTTTTGGACATTGAAACATCAACCTTGTTCTCAAAAATCTCAGCAGAAAAACTGAACTTGATCCAATAACACATCTTATCTAAGTTTTATTATTGCTGAGGCAAAAATATACCACTATAGATCAATATTTTAAAAAGCAGGATTTCTCTTTTCTTGACTTTGTCTATGCAAAGGTCAAAACTTTAAATGGTGCTTGAAGTTTAAAAAAGAAGAAAAGAAAGAAAAAAAACAGTGTAAGGAA
Organism: Budorcas taxicolor; assembly: GCF_023091745.1. Taxonomy (NCBI): domain Eukaryota; kingdom Metazoa; phylum Chordata; class Mammalia; order Artiodactyla; family Bovidae; genus Budorcas; species Budorcas taxicolor. Next base: position 60,116,167 of record NC_068912.1, on the reverse strand, counting down.
TAAACTTTGATTAATACACTTTCAAAATTTATTTGTAAGTAGCACTAGTCCAAAATATTTAGATAACTAATTCAGTTCTGGAAAGCTTTATTAGATTTCTCAATCTCAAGATAAAAGAAAATTTCACAAATCACCAGGTCACAAGAACACAGCAATTGTACTTATACTTTTTATCGTTTAACCCTTAGGACCAAGTAAACTAGGACTCAAAATGTTAAAAAAGTATTACAGAACAGAAAAGGAAGGTATTTATTGTCACTCTTCTCAACATATTTGCTATTATATTTTAAAGAATATACATATAAAAATTAATCAAATGCTTTATAGAAAACTACAAATAATAGAGCTTATGCAACTACCAATTTTTTGGTACTTTTGAAAATGTCAAGTAATGTGGAAGTTTCGATTTAAAGAGAATTTTTAAGTGGAATGACTTTGTCATGCTAAAGAAGAGCATTTGGATTAATTTATATTAAAACATGAAATTTAAAGTTAGATAACTAAAGTCTATAATCATATACTTTCTAATGAAAAAAGAATTAGAATGAAATCTTTTTCTTGATGGCTACAAGCCACTAGCATCTAGCTGTGTATAAGTACTGGATGAGAAGACTGGGGTTTTTTGCTTGAGTTTGGTTCATATTAGTTTTAGGGGGAGAACTTAAAAAAGTTTTGTATATTTAGACCTAATTCAGATATATGAAAAAATGTGTATAGATCTTTGCATCTAACATTCCTATTGCCATTTTCATATTTGATCTTACTATAATTTAATTTTTATACATGCAAGGTAAAATAAAAATTGTTGCTAATAATCATAATATGAATCACAATAGTTCCTTCCACAAAATACATGAAGCAAATACTATTACAGTGCTGGATTATTACAGTGAAAACTAATCTGCAATCTCATACAATATTCATATATGATAATTTAACATTAAAAGGTTGTTTCTTGGACAGTTCTGGAATAACTTCAATCATGTACAGTTCTGGAAAGCATTAGTCACAGAATGATCAGGGATGTATCTTTTAATAACAGAATGAAAATATGCTTTCATCACAAGTAAACCAAACTCTCTATTAAAAACTCTGGTAAGACTGAACAGTTTCTGGAGTTTTTCAGATAAAAAGGTATGTTTTCTCTTAGAAGAGAGTCAGGCCCATACTATCACTTACACTGATATATTTTAACTCTATGAATAAAAAATGTATAATAAAAACTAAAGAATATTTTATATTACTAAAACATTTCTATGGCCTCTAGGGACTTTCACAGTTGATTACTGTGTCTTCTTAGTTTCTCATTAAGGAATAAGCGTGAACACAACCATAGTCCACAGGGTACCAGGTAGTATACATAAATAATGGGCACATGGCTTTTATTCACATCTTCCTCATATCAGAACCAGATGAGTCTAGAGAGGCAAATGTGGGCAAGAAAATTCTAGCACTCAAAAAAAGTCAGACTTGGATAGCTAGAGGAATCAAATTTGATTGTTAATAACTAACTGGGTACTTTCATACATTTAAAGTTACTCTTTTTAAAATATTTTTTTTCCTAGGGAGAGACATGTTAGACATTCTTTTCACTCTAGCAAATTAAGTCGCCTTTGTGATTTAAGCTAATGCAAGTGAGCGGCCAAGAAACGGGACTGATATCATACATCAGACCTTTGCAACTGTGTCTCACTCATGAACAAATCACGAATCTGAACCCCAAAAATGACTTAAATTGCTCCATGAAAAGGCCTACTTGCTGAACATTCTTACAATGATTTTATTAATATCCCAATTTCAGCATTATTTATTCTCCAAACTTCTAAACGTATTTAGGAATTCACAAAATGGTGTCATAAACACTCAGAGCTACACTGTGATTTCCTTCATCCTGACATCCTTATCCTCTTTTCCCACAAACACAATAACTCTCCTTTGGGATGCAATTAGCAAGGAAGAGTATCCATTGGAATATGAGTGGTTGGTAGTCATAAAGAATCCAGTAACTAGCAATAATTTAGGGAAGAACCTATTTTATCCAAATACAGCCTCAGATTATGGCTTTAAAAGCAAAACATATCTAACTTACAACTTTGGGTTGTCAGTTATCCAACTGGAAAAAGCTTTCAGGATAGTAAAAGGAGGTAAAACATTCATGAATGTCGCAAATAATTACCATCTGTGAAAAATAAAACTACTGGGAGAAATCAAAATAAAATTCTAAAAGGTGAATATCACCGTCTCGAAGGATATCCATGGTATTTTTTATATTTGTATAGAAAACTGAAAGCTCACTCATAGTTTTTGAAACTGTAAGCAAAAAAGGAAGTAAACTGCTATGAAAATTATGCATAATAACTTTGGACAAGAAGAAAACTTCACACTCTATTTTGATTTTTTTTTTGAAATTCTCAAGAGAACATCCATAACTAATCACATTTAGTAATCAGAATCTTCTTTTTGTAATAATTTAGATGACTTTCTATGGTGCAATATGAAACTCTGCATTAGTCTTTGCAACGTACGTTGGTCTCAAAGTTGAGAGACTTACAAAATAATGTGACACGTTCATTCTGTAACATTGAAATAAGTTTAAATTATCAGCTCTTCCCCTTCTGAAGAAGAGAAGAAATTGTATTTGACCATATGTACCCATCAGAGGTATACTTTCAAAAAAGAAAACATAAGTGGTATGAGTGGTAAGAGACACAAAAGCCATATGGAAAGATTTTGCTATTACCACCATTTTCTGTTCCCTTTATGTGACTCTCAATAAAAAATAAAAATATAAGCTAGTAAGTTTAATTTTTAACCCACTGGATTGTCTTCCATTTTAGATAGTTATTGTGATCTTACTAGAGCCTTACTGAAAATTTACATTATCATTTTCACAAGTAGCTAGATTACCACACTGAGGAATACAAATATTGGAGAATCCAGGTGGGATTTTTATATTAATAGCATGCTACTGTGTGCTATAGTAATGACACACCCATTTTATACTTAATCCTATCATCAAGCAACACCAAGCTTCTAATTTTTGTTTTCATTTTAAATGGCTACTAGATATATATATAAGAGAATTAATAAAGTAATATACTGTTAATTCTTTTTAAGTCAAAAGTATTATCTAGAAAATAACATTGTAATGGGATCCTCAAGATCAATTCTGTTTTATATACTCTGCAGCAAAAATAACATTTCTAGTAGGAAGGTATTAATTATAAACCTAGCAAATTCTAGACATTCACATATTTGTGTAAACAATTTTAACATGGTTTATTACATATCCAGTTTCCTGCTATTTTTTCTTTCATATATTATATTAAATATATGTGTTATTTGAGTGCATGTGTGTACATATTTTCCACACACATATATATCATATATACATAAAACAGTAGTCAATGGTCACTGTCTTTTCAATGTTAAATTGGGAAAAAAATGAATTGCTATTATGCATAACCCATGGCGATCTTCCCTTCTGTTTCACAAATGGCCATATCGAGATGTAAACAAAACATTGGAGCGAGCCATTCCAGGTGAACTGTATTTCAAGTTGTAGTTTGGTGTTCTCATGAAGAATTGTGTACTTCCTGGTAGTAAATACCTAAAAGTAATAGTTTAAAAATTAGACTTTTACAAACAAATTAACATTAATATCTCCCACTAAAGTGTTATGTGGTTAATAATTTGTACATCTTACATGAGAAATGGCACTATAACAATGCAATCCACATAAAAAGATTTCCTCTCTTGAGGAGGGGAGGTAGGAAAGGGTCATACAGCCTCACTCAAAGAGCTGAATATATATGCAAAATGTGGTCTTAGTATCCCAAGATATCCCATAAACAGCCATGAACTCACAAGCTAGGAAACTGTTTACATCACTCATGTTAATTTGGAATTCATTAGTAATCTCTGTAAATAATATGTATAGCCAGTCAAGTATTTCTTAAAAATATCATGTAACATCATGTAACATGAGAATTTAGCTAACCACATTAAAATAATTATTTCAAGGATGTTGAAACCATTTAATTTCATAATATATCATTGATGTATTATGACTGTAGTTAATCTGAAAGAAAAGTTAAAGATTAAAATGTATAACTAAATTGTAAATTTTATACTCCTAGACTACTGGGTGCTTAGATTACCGAATACCAAAAACAATCATGATTACAGGTTGCATGCAACCTTTGCACCCAAATGTATTTCAGAATATATGAATTTTCCAGATTTTAGGACAATATGGTGTATAGACTATACATAATGCAACATCTTCATCAGAGTCTTAGGGCAGCATTGTGCAAACCATTAATATTTCTGTAATAAAATGCAGAAATATTCACCATAAATGGGAAACAGACTATATAAACAACTTTGTGTCAATTCAGATGTGCCAATAAATGGGTTATTTTTATTTCTATTAGTCTGAGTTTTCAGAGCTTTGAGATTTAGGAGTTGCAAATAAGAATGTGTGCCTGTATAATCTTATTCCTTTGGAAAGCCTTTGATTGGCATTAGGCCATTCCAATCTATATGTTGAGAGAGAAATGATTAAGGAAACCGACATGAGCAAACACACGTATCCCTATTAAAAGCCTAAGTCCAGATGATGACGAGGACATGCTAGAAAGTCAGGACAAAGATATTTATAAAAAATTTCTAAAAGAAGAAGTAACAACAGAAGGAGATTGATAATAAGTCTTAAAAAGAAACAAAGGTAGAGATCAAATCATTTATTTTCTTCATGTGACTGCAGAATCTTCCAGCCACAGTATCATACTTCCAAAGACAAATGAAGAAACTGAGGACCAAAGATATTATTAGCTACCAGTTCTTTATTAAATAATACTGGTACTAACTTCTGTGTCAATGGACAATTACATTTATGTTGTTGTCACATGAATTTTGTAGAAGAATACGAATTCATTATGATAGAACTGCATACAGTACTCAGATTAAAATGGCAGAATTCCACATAATATTCATAGACATCATTCCATCGTGAATTATCTGATAATATCCCCTAAATCTCTTACTTAATATCACAAACTATAAATAATTGCTCAAATCATTATGTTAATAGAGCAGTAAAATAATCTACAACAAACTAAATTAAATCAAAACTGCACAATGGGTGATGAATAATGAAACAATTGATTTCTCACATCATAGATTATATAAATCATTTTCTTAATATCACTTGGGTAATTCATATGAATTAATTATTATGTCAAGAGCTAGTGTTTCATGATGACTGATCTGATATATTCTGTAAGAAACAGGCTGCCCTTCCGATCTAAGGCAAAGGTGCAAAGGAAACTAAGGTGTTCACCAAAAGCCACTATTCCATACTACTTGAGAGTTATTCTCTCTCCTACTGAAAATTGGTTACATCCTGGTTACATTGGTAATAATTATATTAAACAGTAACTTTTACCAACTTTCTTTTAAAGAATCTCCAAACAAAAGTTATTATTGGCATTACAATAACATTCACATTGCCTTCTGAGCTAAAGATTTCCATTTACACAGGTGAAAAAATAAAAGTACAAAGTCCAGGGTTACAGTGAACTTATACTATTTTATTTAACACTATTTTGTGTTTAAAAAGAATTTGTGTGTGTGTGTCTGTGCCAGCACCATTATACTTGCTTTAAAAATATTATTTTTAATGATTCTCTATGGTATATATTATTATCAGCTCCATTTTATAGATGAATACACCAAAGTGTACAGGCGTTAAATGCCTTGCCCACAGTCACAAAATGACTAGAGCCAAGATTCAGATCCATTTGGTCTCACTCCAGAACTATCACTCCCCCAAAATACTATATTGCCATTTCTGTGTATGAATTCCAATTTTAAAACTGACAAATACAATGATTGCATTTATTTTTCAGAAATATGAAGTATACAAACTTAGAAAGTAGAAAAATATTATCCACAAAACTAAACTTTTTAATAGAAGCAGAGAAGGCTAAAATGAAACTAAAGACGTAAAAAGGAAAAGAAATTCAGTATGAATGTAAAAAAGCATATAAAATTACATTGTAAGAAACACTTTGCTTCCCTAAAGCAAGGGCTGTGCGATATTTTAAAGGATTACAGTGAAACACTATGGATTATTTGCCTTAATATCTCCATTAAGATCTCTTGGGAGAGCCCACACTAGCTGAATATCAAAGATTATTTTTAAATTTTCTCTGCAATGAAGTTAAATAACAATTTGATTTTTTAGCAAGAAGAATCTCTAGAAAGTGGATTTATAGATAGTATCTAAAGAGTGTCTGTTAAAGCACAAAAACATCTGAAGTCTCCAGCTTTATTTCTATTTAGCTTACTCTCGAAGTACAAATATAGCTAACTTGTAGCTAACTCATTCCAAGAAGAAATAACACAAACTATCCTCTTTGTTTCATACACATACCCTTATTCCTCAATTCTAAGATGAGGTATACACATCTTCACATATCCATCATATAAATGTAAACTATGCATTTATCTAAAACAAGACCAGGAGCTGACTGTGGCTCAGATCATGAACTCCTTATTGCCAAATTCAGACTTAAATTGAAGAAAGTAGGGAAAACCACTAGACCATTCAGGTATGACCTAAATCAAATCCCTGATAATTATACAGTGGAAGTGGGAAATAGATTTAAGGGACTAGATCTGATAGATGGAGTGCCTGATGAACTATGGACAGAGGTTCATGACATTGTACAGGAGACAGGGATCGAGACCATCCCCATGGAAAAGAAATGCAAAAAAGCAAAATGGCTGTCTGGGGAGGACTTACAAATAGCTGTGAAAAGAAGAGAAACAAAAAGCAAAGGAGAAAAGGAAAGGTATAATCATCTGAATGCAGAGTTCCAAAGAATAGCAAGAAGAGATAAGAAAGCCTTCCTCAGCGATCAATGCAAAGAAATAGAGGAAAACAACAGAATGGGAAAGACTAGAGATCACTTTAAGAAAATTAGAGATACCAAGGGAACATTTCATGCAAAGACGGGCTCGATAAAGGACAGAAATGGTATGGACCTAACAGAAGCAGAAGATATTAAGAAGAGGTGGCAAGAATGCACAGAACTGTACAAAAAAGATCCTCACGACCAATATAATCATGATGGTGTGATCACTCACCTACAGCCAGACATCCTGGAATGTGAAGTCAAGTGGGCCTTAGAAAGCATCACTACAAACAAAGCTAGTGGAGGTGATGGAATTCCAGTTGAGCTCTTTCAAATCCTGAAAGATGATGCTGTCAAAGTGCTGCACTCAATATGCCAGCAAATTTGGAAAACTCAGCAGTGGCCACAGGACTGGAAAAGGTCAGTTTTCATTCCAATCCCAAAGAAAGGCAATGCCAAAGAACGCTCAAACTACTGCACAATTGCACTCATCTCACACGCTAGTAAAGTAATGCTCAAAATTCTCCAAACCAGGCTTTGGCAATACGCGAACCATGAACTTCCAGATGTTCAAGCTGGTTTTAGAAAAGGCAGAGGAACCAGAGATCAAATTGTCAACATCCTCTGGATCATCAAAAAAGCAAGAGAGTTCCAGAAAAACATCTATTTCTGCTTTATTGATTGTGCCAAATCTTTCACTGGGTGGATCACAATAAACTGTGGAAAATTCTGAAAGAGATGAAAATACCAGACCACTTGACCTGCCTCTTGAGAAACCTATATGCAGGTCAGGAAGCAACAGTTAGAACTGGACATTGAACAACAGACTGGTTCCAAATAGGAAAAGGAGTATGTCAAGGCTGTATATTGTCACCCTGCTTATTTAACTTATATGCAGAGTACATCATGAGAAACGCTGGACTGGAAGAAGCACAAGCTGGAATCAAGATTGCCAGGAAAAATACCAATAACCTCAGATTATGCAGATGACACCACCCTTATGGCAGAAAGTGAAGAGGAACTGAAAAGCCTCTTGATGAACGTGAAAGAGGAAAGTGAAAAAGTTGGCTTAAAGCTCAACATTCAGAAAACAAAGATTATGGCATCTAGTCCCATCATTTCATGGGAAATAGATGGGAAAGAGTGGAAACAGTGTCAGACTTTATTTTTTGGGGGCTCCAAAATCACTGCAGATGGTGACTGCAGCCATGAAATTAAAAGAAGCTTACTCCTTGGAAGAAAAGTTATGACCAACCTAGATAGCATATTCAAAAGCAGAGACATTACTTTGCCAACAAAGGTCCGTCTAGTCAAGGCTATGGTTTTTCCAGTAGTCATATATGGATGTGAGAGTTGGATATGAAGAAAGCTGTGTGCCGAAGAATTGATGCTTTTGAACTGTGGTGTTGGAGAAGACTCCTGAGAGTCCCTTGGACTGCAAGGAGATCCAACCAGCCCATTCTGAATGAGATCAGTCCTGGGTATTCTTTGGAAGGAATGATGCTAAAGCTGAAACTCCAGTACTTTGGCCACCTCATGCAAAGAGTTGACTCATTGGAAAAGACTCTGATACTGGGAGGGATTGGGGGCAGGAGGAGAAGGGGACGATAGAGGATAAGATGGCTGGTGGCATCACCGACTCAATGGACGTGAGTTTTAGTGAACTCCAGGAGTTGGTGATGGACAGGGAGGCCTGGCGTGCTGCAATTCATGGGGTCATAAAAAGTCGGACACAACCGAGCAACTGAACTGAACTGAACTTCCTATTTGACATAGAATTGTTTGGTTTGTCATATACCAATTCACTGCTGACCATGGAGAATCTCTAGAACATGAAGAATGTCAAGACTGTTAAGTTAATTAGCCTTGAAACTTAAAATACACACACCTCTGAGATTTTCCTGGAGAAAGATCCAGGACCCCTAACCATAGCCACCCCCCCAGAGTAAACTCAGCTTCCTGGTTTGGGGAACACAGGGTAAATAAATTTTATCACTTTATTTAAGCTGTGTTCTTTTTAACTATTTTGATTGTGGTAAAATAAATATGTAACATGAAATTCCTTATGATTTTTAGGTATTCATGTTCAGTGTAAATATATTCACACTGTGTAATATTGGCTGTGTAAAATGGTTGTGTAACCAAAACTATAACCTGGTTCCAGATCTTTTCATGTGAAGCAGAAACTCTGTACCCATTAAGCACTAAATTCCCATTTCCTCCTCCTCCCAGTCCCTGGTAACCTCTATTCTGCTTTCTGTCTCAATGAATTCATTCTAGATTCTGCACATAATTGGAATCATACCATGTTTGTCCTTTTATATTTGGCTTATTTAACTTAACATGCTTTCAAGGTGCATCTATGCTATAACATGTATCAGAATTTCATTCCTTTTTACATAGTATAATATTTTTACACTTTTATATTTTTATACATAGTATATATTTTTATACTAAGTATAACCTTTTAACATATAATAATATTTTATATTTATAAATTTTATATAATACTATATTTATATTTACAATTTTACATAGGCATAATAATAATACATGCAAGTAGCTCAGTGATAAAAGAATCAATCTGCCAATGCAGGAGATGCAAGTTCAGTCCCTGGGTCAGGAAGATACTCTGGAGAAAGAAATGACAATTTACTCCAGTATTCTTGCCTGGAAAATTCCATGGACAGATGAGCTTAGCTGTAGTACTTGGGATCGCAAAGAGTCAAACACGACTTGAGTGACTAAGCACAGCACAGCACAAAGAGTCAGGCAGAACTGAGTACACAGCCGAAAAGGGCAAAGAGTAGTGATGTACATGTAAACAGATCACATTCTATTTATCCATTCCTCTGTTGATGGACATTTGGGTGGCTGTCACCATCTGACTATTGTGAATAAAGTTGCTATGAACATTGGTGTATAAGTATTGGTTTGAGTCCTTGTTTTCAGTTCTTTGCGGTGTGTACCTAGGAGGGGAAATGCTGGGTCATATGGAATGGCTACCCATTCCAGTATTCTTGCATGGAGAATTCCATGGACAGAGGATCCCGGTAGGCTACAGTCCATGGGGTCACAAAGAGTAAGACACAACTGAGTGACTAATACTTTCAAACTTTTCATGGTAATTTTATATTTAACTTTTTAAGGAACTGCCACTGTTTTCTACAGCACTCATACCATTTTACATTCTGAACCAGTACTAAATTCTCAATATACTTACCAACACTTATTATTTTGTATTTTAAATACAACACCCAGAACATTGTACTGTGGTTTTAACTGCAAATCCCACCTCTCGTCATTTGCTAACAACATGGATTTGGATGAGCCATTTCACTTCTTTGGGCCTCAGTTTTCTCACTGGTGAAAAGAATCCAATAGTTTCTGCCATGCCTGTCTTACAGAGTATGGACCAAATGGAATAGTGCATATGGGTGAAATATTATTATTTATGTGTTACTAACATCAGCCTTGCTTCCCAGGTAGCAAAGTGGTAAAGAGTCCGCCTGCCAAGACAGGAGATGCAAGGGGCACAGGTTCAATCCCTGGGTCAGGAAGATTCCCAGGAGAAGGAAATGGCAACACACTCCAGTATTCTTATCGAGAAAATTCCATGGATGGAGGAGCCTAGTGGGCTACAGTACATGGTGTTGCAAAGAGTTGAACATAACTGAACAACTGAGTACTCACTCAACATCAGCCTCTTTAGCAAGACCATGCCTGTTTTAAGATAGATGTGCCAAGCTATCTTAAGATTAAAATAGTATCATGTATATAACTTAATTTTTAAAACTTTTCAATCAAAAAGTACATAAAATAAACATCTAGTAAATGAATATTATAAAGTGATCACTCATATAACTGCTACCCAGGTTAAATGACTGAATATTCTTAGCACCCCAGAACCACATACTGCTGCCCCATAAACTTACCCACTATCCAGACTTCTGAATAGCCATGATGGTGTGATCACTCACCTAGAGGCAGACATCCTGAACTGTGAAGTCAAGTGGACCATAGGAAGCATCACAAAGCTAGGGGAGGTGATGGAATTCCAGCTGTACTATTTCAAATCCTAAAAGATGATGCTGTGAAAGTGTTGCACTCAATAGGCCAGCAAATTTGGAAAACTCAGTTGTGGTCACAGGACTGGAAAAGGTCAGCTTTCATTCCAATCCCAAAAAAAGGCAATGCCAAAGAATGTTCAAACTACCGCACAGTTGCACTCATCTCACATGCTGGCAGAGTAATGCTCAAAATTTTCCAAGCTAGGATTCAACAGTATGTAAACCAAGAACTTCCAGATGTTCAAGCTGGATTTAGAAAAGGCAGAGGAACCAGAGATCAAACTGCCAACATCTGTTGGGTCATAGAAAAAACAAGAGAATTCCCGAAAAACGTCTACATCTGCTTTATTGACTATGCCAAAGCCTTTGACTGTGTCAATGACAACAAACTGTGGAAAATTCTTCAGGAGATGGGAATACCAGACCACCATACCTGCCTCCTAAGATCTGTATGCAAGTCAAGAAGCAACAGTTAGAACCAGACATGGAACAACAGACTGGTTCTAAATTTGGAAAGGAGTATGTCAGGGCTGTATACTGTCACCCTGCTTATTTAACTTATATGAAAAGTACATCATGCAACATGCTGGACTGGATGAAGCACAAGCTGGAATCAAGATTGTCGGGAGAAATATCAATAACCTCAGATATGCAGATGACACCATCCTTATGGCAGAAAGCAAAGAACTAAAGAGCCTCTTGATTAAAGTGAAAGAGGAGTGTGAAAAAGCTGGTTTAAAATTCAACATTCAAAAAACAAAGATCATGGCATCTGGTCCCATCACTTCATGGCAACTAGATGGGGAAACAATGGAAAGAGTGACAAACTTTATTTTCTGGGGCTCCAAAACCACTGCTGGTGGTGACTGCAGCCATGAAATTAAAGGCGCTTGCTCCTTGGAGGGCTTCCCTGATAGCTCAGGGAAGGGATAGACTATCTACTCCAGTGTTCTTGGGTGTCCCTTGTGGCTCAGCTGGTAAAGAATCTGCCTGCAATGTGGGAGCCCTAGGTTCGATCCCTGGGTTGGGAAGATCCCCCAGAGAAAGGAAAGGCTACTCACTCCAGTATTCTGGCCTGGAGAATTCCATGGACAGTCCATGGGTTCACAAAGAGTCAGACATGACTGAGTTACTTTCACTCATTCACTCACTGCTCCTTGGAAGAAAAGCTATGAAAAACCTAGACAGCATATTAAAAAGCAGAGATATTACTTTGTCAACAAAGGTCCATCCAGTTACAGCTATGGTTTTTCCAGGAGTTATATATGGATTTGAGTTGGACCATAAAGAAATCTAAGCCCCGAAGATTTGATGCTTTTGAACTGCAGTGTTGGAGAAGACTCTTGAGAGTCCCTTGGACTGCAAGGAGATCCAACCAGTCAATCTTAAAGGAAATCAACCTGAATATTCATTGGAAGGACTGTTGCTGAAGATGATGGCCCAATACTTTGGCCAACTGATGCAAAGAACTGACTTATTGGACAAGACCCTGATGCTGGGAAAGACTGAAGGCAAGAGGAGAAGGGGATGACAGAAGATGAGACGGTTCGATGCATCACCGACTCAATGGAAATTGAGTTTGAGCAAGCTCTGGGAGTTGGTGATGGACATGGAAGCCTGGCATGCTGCAGTCCATGGGGGTCACAAAGAGTTGGACACGACTGAGTGACTGAACTATCCAAACTTCAGTGGCAATTACTTCCTCCTGTTTGCCATCTACGGCAAACAGGAAGTACATATTCTGTAATACTATAATTCAGTTTTTTTTTTAATTTAAATATAAATGAAATGATGTATGTAGTCCTTTGCCTCTGGCTTCTTTTGCTCAATTTCTGTTTGAGATTCTTCCATATTGCTGTGTATGCATGCAGTTTGTTCATTTTCAATGCTGTAAAATATTCCATTGAGTGGACATTACAAAAATGTCCATTCTTCCGTGAATAGACATTTTCAGTTCAGTTCAATTCAGTCGCTCAGTCATGTTCGACTCTTTGTGACCCCATGAATCACAGAACGCCAGGCCTGCCTGTCCAACACCTACTCCCAGAGTTCACTCAAACTCATGTCCATCGAGTCGGTGATGCCATCCAGCCATCTCATCCTCTGTTGTCCCCTTCTCCTCCTGCCCCCAATCCCTCCCAGCATCAGGGTCTTTTCCAGTGAGTCAACTCTTCACATGAGGTGGCCAAAGTACTGGAGTTTCAGCTTCACCATCAGTCCTTCCAATGAACACCCAGGACATTTTAGGTATTTCTAATTTCTAGCCATTATAAGTAAATGCTACTGTGATAATTCTATAATGGTCTTGATGCACATGGGCATACATTCTGCTTAGAATCATTAGGAATAAAATAAATGAGAAAATGCTAAACTTTAGTGGGTTATCCAAACTTTTTTAAAGGTAATGATGTTCATTATTATCAGCAGTGTGAGAGAGTTTCCATTACTCTACATTCTCATCAACTCATGGTCTGAAAGATGGGTTTCACGTCTCCCTGAGTATGAGCTTGAACACTTCAAATACTTACTGCTTTTAAAAATGCCTCTTCAAGTATCTTCCCCATTTTTCCATGGAGTGTCCTATTTTCTTCTTAGAAATCTGTAGGAGTTCTTACACAGTCTGTACAACAATCTTTTGTAGGTTAAACAGGTTGCAAATATCAACTTTCATTCTGAGGCTTGCTCTTTCATCTTAATGGAGTCTGCTAATAAACATATATTCTTAATTTTAATATAGTAAAGTTTATCTTTTCATTTATAATCTGTACTTTCTTGGCCTGATATTTTACACTCTTTGCATACTTAAAGGTCATGAAAAGTCTATATTTTCTTCCAAAAATCTTTACTTTTGCCTTTCACATCTGTGTACTCAATAATTTGGAAGTGATTTTGTATATGGTGTAGGTAAATTAAGTTTCTATTTTTATTATTATTTGGAAACTCAATTGCCCCAGAACCATTTGTTTAAACAAAATTTTAACCCATTTGTTATAAGTTAAGTGTCCCCCTTTTGTCATAAATCAAGTCTCTATATAAACCTGGGTCTATTTATGGCCTTTCTGTGGTGGTTTTGTCGCCAAGTAGTGTCCAACTCTTGCAACTTCATAGAGTGTAGCCTGCCAGGCTCCTCTGCCCATGGGATTCTCCAGGCAAGAATACTAGAGTGGGTTGCCATTTCCTTCTCCAGGGGATCTTCCCAACACAGGAATTGAACCCGAGTCTATCCTGCATTGCAGGCAGATTCTTTACCAAATGAGCTATTAGGGAAGTCCATGGCCTTTCTGAATGCTTCTATTGGTCTATTTGTCTATCCTTTTGGTACAAGTGCACGGTCTTAAGTTCAGTTCAGTCGCTCAGTCATGTCTGACTCTTTGCGACTCCATGAACCACAGCACACCAGGCCTGCCTGCCCATCACCAGCTCCCGGAGTTTACCCAAACTCATGTCCATTGAGTCGCTGTGCCATCTAACCATCTCATCCTCTGTCATCCCCTTCTCCTCCTGCCTTCAATCTTTCCCGACATCAGGGTCTTTTCAAATGAGTCAGCTCTTCGCAACAGGTGGCCAAAGTATTGGAGTTTCAGCTTCAACATCAGTCCTTCCAATTAACACCCAGGACTGACTTCCTTTAGGATGAACTGGTTGGATCTCCTTACAGTCCAAGGGACTCTCAAGAGTCTTCTCCAACACCACAGTTCAAAAGTATCAATTCTTCTGCCCTCAGCTTTCTTTATAGTCCAACACTCTCACATCCATACATGACTACTGGAAAAACCATACCCTTGACTAGACGGGTCTTTGTTGGCAAAGTAATGTCTCTGCTTTTTAATATGCTGTCTAGGTTGGTCATAACTTTCCTTCCAAGGAGTAAGCGTCTTTTAATTTCATGGCTGCAATCACCATCTGCAGTGATTTTGGAGCCAAAAAAACTGTTTTCACTGTTTCACTATCTATTTGCAATGAAGAGATGGGACTGGATGCCATGATCTTAGATTTCTGAATGTTGAGCTTTAACCCAACTTTTTCGCTCAAACACTATAGCTTTATTATAATTCTGAGCACACTGTAGTAAATCAGTCCCACTATTTCAAGAATGTCTTGTTTATTCTTGGCCCTTTGTTTTTTGTATAAATGTTAGAACAAATGTTAGTCAAATTCTTCACCTTGCAAAAAAATTGTTAGGATTTATGTGAGGAATATGTTGAATTTATAGATATGAAGAACTATTTGAGAAGAAATGACATATTGATATTGATTTCAGTATCAATATAAGGCATAACTTTACATCTTTTACATTTTTCTGCATAAGGTTCTTACATGTTTTTGTTACTTTTTATTCTGAAGTATTGGTTATTCTTTGATGCTATTAAAAATGACATTTTATCTAATCTGTTTATTATTGATATAGAAAAAATATTGATTTTATTCACATTTTGATTTCATCAAAATTGGTAGGTTTACTTAGTAATTTATCTGTTGAGTTATTTAGATTATGAATGCTATGAATGTCCTCACAACCATTAGTAAGGAGTTTTATTTCTTTCTCTCAAATCCAATACCTTTTACTTTCTTGACTGGCTTCCTTGATTAAGCCAGGTCAAGTATAATGATGAACAGAAGTTGTAGTTAATAGGTAATCTTGTCTTGTTTCTCTTCTCAAAAGACTTCAACATTTCACCATTAAGTATATGCTTGTAGGGGTTTTGTAGTTACTCTTTATTAGATTAAGGAATTTCCCTTTTGTTTTTAACCTGTCAATCATTTTTTAAAGCAAAAATGTATATTGAATTCTATCAAATGACTTGTCTGTGTATTTTTAATGATTTTTTATTCTAGTAAAATTACACTGATCACATTTTAATTTTATTGTATCTTTAAATAGATTCAATAAACAAAAGTTAGTCATGATACATTATCCTATTTAAGGTTTCTGGGTTCATTTTGCTAATATTTATGTAAGATTTTTGCATCTATGTTAAAGAGTGAGACTGAACTTTCATTATCCTTTGCCATAATATCCTGGTCAGATTTTAGCATCAAAGGTATGGTAGCCTTTGGTATTGGTAGCCTTCTATATTGTCTTCTGTCATTTTGGTAATATGTGTTTTTCAAGGAATTTTTTTTTTTAATTTTTACTTTATTTTACTTTACAATTCTGTATTGGTTTTGCCATACATTGACATGAATCCACCACGGGTGTACATGCGTTCCCAAACATGAACCCCCCTCCCACCTCCCTCCCCATAACATCTCTCTGGGTCATCCCCGTGCACAAGCCCCAAGCATGCTGTATCCTGCATCGGACATAGACTGGCGATTCAATTCTTACATGATAATATACATGTTTCAATGCCATTCTCCCAAATCATCCCACCTGCTCCCTCTCCCTCTGAGTCCAAAAGTCCACTATACAGATCTGTGTCTTTTTTGCTGTCTGGCATACAGGGTCATCATTGCCATCTTTCTAAATTCCATATATATGTGTTAGTATACTGTATTGGTGTTTTTCTTTCTGGCTTTCTTCACTCTGTATAATCAGCTCCAGTTTCATCCATCTCATCAGAACTGATTCAAATGTATTGTTTTTAACGGCTGAGTAATACTCCATTGTGTATATGTATCACAGCTCTCTTATCCATTCATCTGCTGATGGACATCTAGGTTGTTTCCATGTCCTGGCTATTATAAACAGTGCTGCGATGAACATTGGGGTACATGTGTCTCTTTCAATTCTGGTTTCCTCAGTGTGTATGCCCAGCAGTGGGATTGCTGGGTCATAAGGTAGTTCTATTTCCAGTTTTTTAAGGAATCTCCACACTGTTCTCCATAGTGGCTGTACTAGTTTGCATTCCCACGAACAGTGTAGGAGGGTTCCCTTTTCTCCACACCCTCTCCTGCATTTATTGCTTGCAGATTTTTGGATCACAGACATTCTGACTGGTGTGAAGTGGTACCTCATTGTGGTTTTGATTTGCATTTCTCTAATAATGAGTGATGTTGAGCATCTTTTCATGTGTTTGTTAGCCATCCATACGTCTTCTTTGGAGAAATGTCTATTTAGTTCTTTGGCCCATTTTTTGACTGGGTCACCTATTTTTCTGGAATTGAGCTGCATAAGTTGCTTGTATATTTTTGAGATTAGTTGTTTGTCAGTTGCTTCATTTGTTATTATTTTCTCCCATTCAGAAGGCTGTCTTTTCACCTTGCTTATATTTTCCTTTGTTGTGCAGAAGCTTTTAATTTTAATTCGATCCCATTTGTTTATTTTTGCTTTTATTTCCAGAATTCTGGGAGGTGGATCACAGAGGATCCTGCTGTGATTTATGTCAGAGAGTGTTTTGCCTATGTTCTCCTCTAGGAGTTTTATAGTTTCTGGTCTTACATTTAGATTTTTAATCCATTTTGAGTTTATTTTTGTGTGCGGTGTTAGAAAGTGATCTAGTTTCATTCTTTTACAAGTGGTTGACCACTTTTCCCAGCACCACTTGTTAAAGAGATTGTCTTTTCTCCATTGTATATTCTTGCCTCCTTTGTCAAAGATAAGGTGTCCATAGGTGTGTGGATTGATCTCTGGGCTTTCTATTTTGTTCCATTGATCTACATTTCTGTCTTTGTGCCAGTACCATACTGTCTTGATGACTGTGGCTTTGTAGCAGAGCCTGAAGTCAGGCAAGTTGATTCCTCCAGTTCCATTCTTCTTTCTCAAGATTGCTTTGGCTATTCGAGGTTTTTTGTATTTCCATACAAATCGTGAAATTATTTGTTCTAGCTCTGTGAAAAATTTCGCTGGTAGCTTGATAGGGATTGTGTTGAATTTGTAAATTGCTTTGGGTAGTATACTCATTATCACTATATTGATTCTTCCAATCCATGAACATGGTATATTTCTCCATCTATTAGTGTCCTCTTTGATTTCTTTCATCAGTGTTTTATAGTTTTCTATATATAGGTCTTTAGTTTCTTTAGGTAGATATATTCCTAAGTATTTTATTCTTTTCGTTGCAATGATGAATGGAATTGTTTCCTTAATTTCTTTTTCTACTTTCTCATTATTAGTGTATAGGAATGCAAGGGATTTCTGTGTGTTGATTTTATATCCTGCAACTTTGCTATATTCACTGATTAGCTCTAATAATTTTCCAGTGGAGTCTTTAGGGTTTTCTATGTACAGGATCATGTCATCTGCAAACAGTGAGAGTTTTACTTCTTCTTTTCCAATTTGGATTCCTTTTATTTATTTTTCTCCTCTGACTGCTGTGGCCAAAACTTCCAGAACTATGTTGAATAGTAGCGGTGAAAGTGGGCACCCTTGTCTTGTTTCTGACTTAAGGGGAAATGCTTTCAATTTTTCACCATTGAGGATAATGTTTGCTGTGGGTTTGTCATATATAGCTTTTATTATGTTGAGGTATGTTCCTTCTATTCCTGCTTTCTGGAGAGTTTTTATCATAAATGGATGTTGAATTTTGTCAAAGGCCTTCTCTGCATCTATTGAGATAATCATATGGCTTTTATTTTTCAATTTGTTAATGTGGTGAATTACATTGATTGATTTGTGGATACTGAAGAATCCTTGCATCCCTGGGATAAAGCCCACTTGGTCATGGTGTATGATCTTTTTAATGTGTTGTTGGATTCTGATTGCTAGAATTTTGTTGAGGATTTTTGCATCTATGTTCATCAGTGATATTGGCCTATAGTTTTCTTTTTTTGTAGTATCTTTGTCAGGTTTTGGTATTAGGGTGATGGTGGCCTCACAGAATGAGTTTGGAAGTTTACCTTCCTCTGCAATTTTCTGGAAGAGTTTGAGTAGGATAGGTGTTAGCTCTTCTCAAAATTTTTGGTAGAATTCAGGTGTGAAGCTGTCTGGACCTGGGCTTTTGTTTGCTGGAAGATTTCTGATTACAGTTTCAATTTCCATGCTTGTGATGGGTCTGTTAAGATTTTCTATTTCTTCCTGGTTCAGTTTTGGAAAATTGTACTTTTCTAAGAATTCGTCCATTTCTTCCACGTTGTCCATTTTATTGGCATATAATTGCTGATAGTAGTTTCTTATGATCCTTTGTATTTCTGTGTTGTCTGTTGTGATCTCTCCACTTTCATTTCTAATTTTATTGATTTGATTTTTCTCTCTTTGTTTCTTGATGAGTCTGGCTAATGGTTTGTCAATTTTATTTGTCCATTCAAAGAACCAGCTTTTGGCTTTGTTGATTTTTGCTATGGTCTCTTTTGTTTCTTTTGCATTTATTTCTGCCCTAATTTTTAAGATTTCTTTCCTTCTGCTAACTCTGAGGTTCTCCAATTCTTCCTTTTCTAGTTGGTTTAGGTGTAGAGTTAGGTTATTTATTTGACTTTTTTCTTGTTTCTTGAGGTATGCCTGTATTGCTATGAACTTTCCTCTTAGCACTGCTTTTATAGTGTCCCACAGGTTTTGGGTTG
This sequence comes from Budorcas taxicolor, assembly GCF_023091745.1. Taxonomy (NCBI): domain Eukaryota; kingdom Metazoa; phylum Chordata; class Mammalia; order Artiodactyla; family Bovidae; genus Budorcas; species Budorcas taxicolor. The sequence continues at coordinate 60,096,735 of NC_068912.1, read as the reverse complement.
TTGTGTTTTCATTTTCATTAGTTTCTATGCATATTTTGATTTCTTTTTTTATTTCTTCTGTGATTTGTTGGTTATTCAGAAGTGTGTTGTTCAACCTCCATATGTTGGAATTTTTAATAGTTTTTCTCCTGTAATTGAGATCTAATCTTAATGCATTATGGTCAGAAAAGATGCTTGGAATGATTTTGATTTTTTTAATTCAAGGAATTTTTTAATGTAAATTACCAAATTTAACAGCAATTAATTTTTAATATTTGTAGTATCTGTAGTTATGTCTCTATTTCTATTCTTGATGTTAATTGTTTCTTTTATATTCTTGATCAGTCCCAACAGTGATCAATTTTATTAGTCTTTTTAAAAACCCACTTTTGCCATGTTGATCTTTATTCTGTTTGCTTCATTATATTATTAATTTCTGCTATTGTTTTTATTATTTACTTTTTCTGTATTTGGGTTTACTTTAATGTTATTGTGTCATCATTCAAGATGATAGATCATTTAATTTTTGCCTTACCCTCCGTAATATGTTGTCTATAAGTCTCCCTGTGATAATGATTTATGTACATACTGCAAGTTTTTATTTCTAATATTTTTGTTACCTAAGTACATTTACATCCATTATGATTTTATTTTTTATCTTTCTAAAAAGGATGGATTTTGTTACTTTTAAAGACTGCAAGGAGATCCAACCAGTCCATTCTGAAGGAGATCAACCCTGGGATTTCTTTGGAAGGAATGATGCTAAAGCTGAAACTCCAGTACTCTGGCCACCTCATGCGAAGAGTTGACTCATGCGAAGAGTTGGAAAAGACTTTGATGCTGGGAGGGATTGGGGGCAGGAGATGAAGGGGACGACCCAGGATGAGATGGCTGGATGGCATCACTGACTCGATGGACGCGAGTCTGAGTGAACTCTGGGAGTTGGTGATGGACAGGGAGGCCTGGCGTGCTGCAATTCATGGGGTTGCAAAGAGTCGGACATGACTGAGTGACTGAAATGAACTGAACTGAAAGGCCTGTGATGATATACAATACTTTGCATGATTTCAATTTTTTGAATATGTTTCATCATTCCACTAGTTGATTTTTATAAAAGATTCAGGTATGCTTACTGTATTGTATTCTGAGGTGATTGACTTCACTATTAAGTGACAGTTAAATCTGTTAATCATATTGTTACAATTTTCTTTGTTTTTAATTCTTCTGAGAAATATACATTAAAATCTCCCTCAATTGTTGTAGATTTGTATATTTTCCCCTGTAATTCTGTCAACTTTTGCTTTGCAAAATGTGTTGGATATTATTACATGTAGGAATCTATGCTGTTTATCAGTGCCCCAATCTTTGACAGGTCCTGAACTCCTACTTTTTCCTCTTAGGTCCGTGTGTCTGTCAAAAGCACTATTCAGTACTAAAAAGTACCTGGTTTTACCTCTCTGATGTTTTCACAGCAAATGTTTTGTTGGTATTTTGTCCAGCTTTTCCTATCAACATCAGAGGGAGGATTTGTCCAAACACCTAGTGCTCTTCTGCTAAAGGCAGAAGCTCTAACTCAGAGGTTTAAAACATGACTTTAGCCACAAAAATGAGCTTATATGAAGGCTCAGTACATAAAAGATAGAAATACAGAGATGCTGAGACTAAAAATTGTTTGGCAATCCCAAAGCCTTTGAAATAAGGTTAGCTATAGTGAAATATTGAGCTGGTCCTAAAGACTCTAGTATCCTAGATATATGGATATAGATATAGATACGCATACAGATATAGAGACAGAGGTAGATTTAATGATCCAGGTGTGAATATCAGTTAGTTTTGCTTAGTTATGAGTCCACCTCTGAGAAACAGCTTCTCAGTTGGTATGGCTATTTTTTTTTCTTTTTTTGGTCACACCATACAGCATGCAGGATTTTAGTTCCCTGACCAGGGATGGAACCCATGCCCCTTGCACTGGAAGCGAGGGGTCTTAACCACTGGACCATCAGGGAAGTTCTTGGTGTGTCTATTAAATTGCTATTTTTCTGAGACTGCAAGGTTGAAGGCCACTCTCTTCCATGTAACCGGTGCTACATATACCTTTAAGCCACATATACCTTTAATATATTCTTAAGAAATATTAATATCCTGCAGATGTGTGGCCAAGATAAAGATGGTCCATTAACCTGACTGATGCACGCTTTATGTTCTAATTTTACAGATAAATCAGTCAAATATATGTTTCCTCATGAAATATTTAGCTATACACTATTCATTATTTATATTAGGCATACTTATGAAAGTGAAAGTGAAAGTGAAGTTGCTCAGTGTGTCTGACTCTTTGCAACCCCATGGACTATAGCCCACCAGGCTCCTCCATCCATGGAATTTTCTAGGCAAGAGTACAGGAGTGGGTTGCCATTTCCTTCTCCAGGGGATCTTCCTGACCTGGGGATTGAACCCTGGTCTCCCGCATTGCAGGCAGATGCTTTACCATCTGAGCCACCAGGGAATCCCTATACTTATACTTACTTATAAATATAAATTTATACTTTACTAGGTATACTTTATAAATAAAATGTATCAATCTATTGTTGTTATTGTCATTCAGTTGCCCAATCATGTCTGACTCTTTGTGACCTCATGGACAGCAGCGCATCAGGCCTCTCTGCCCCTCACCATCTCCCAAAGTTTGCCCAAGTTCATGTCCCTTGCATCAGTGATGCCGTCCAGCCATCTCATTCTTTGACACCCTCTTCTCCTTCTGCCTTCAATCTTTCCCAGCATCAGGGACTTTTCCAACGAGTCAGCTGTTCACATCAGATGACTAAAACACTGGAGTTTCAACGTCAGCATCAGTCCTTCCAATGAGTATTCAGGGTTGATTTCCCTTAAGATGATTGGTTTGATCTTCTTGCTGTCTAAGGGACTCTCAGGAATCTTCTCCAGCATCATAGATTGAAGGCATCAGTCCTTCAGCGCTCCGCCTTCTTTACAGCACAGCTCTCACAACCATACATGACCACTGGAAAGACCATAGCCTTGACCATATGGACATTTGTTGGCAGAGTAATGTCTCTGCTTTTCAACACACTTTCTAGGTTTGTTGTAACTTTCCTGCCAAGAAGCAAACGTCTTCTGATTTCATGGCTGCATCATGGATGAAGTCACCATCCACAATGATTTTAGAGCCCAAGAAGAGGAAATTGATCTCTGCTTCTACCTTTTCCCTATTTGCCATGAAGTAACTGGGCTGGATGTCATGATCTTAGTTTTTTTTTTAATATTGGTGTAGTCTATGAAACAGAGGTAGATATTTTTGGTAATTTCCTAGCTTTCTCTATGAACCAGCAAACGTTGGCAATTTGATCTCTGGTTCCTTTGCCTTTTCTAAACCCAGCTTGGATGCCTGGAATTTCTTGGTTCATGTAATGGTGAAGCCTAGCATGCAAGATTTGAAGAATGACCTCACTAGCATGGGAGATGAGTACAATTATCTGATGGTTAGTGCGTTCTTTAGTGTACCTTCTTGGGAACTGGGATGAGGATTATCCTTTTCCAGTCCTGTGGCCACTGCTGGGTCTTCCAGATTTGCTGATATATTGAATGCAACACCTTGATGGCATCATCCTTTAGAGTTTTGAAGAGTTTACTGGAATTCCGTCAATCTATTAATAAATATCAAATTAATTGACTCCTATATATAAAGCAAAATGCTATAGGTTCCCAATATACAAGGGAAAGAATATGTAGCCACTTTTCCCATTTTTTAAAATTAATGTGACATTAACTTGGACTTTAATAGCTTGATATTAGATGTGCTCAGTCAGTCATGTCCAACTCTTGGCGACCCTATGGACTTGGGTCCACCAGGTCCTTCTATCCATGGAATTCTCCAGGCAAGAATACTGGAGCAGGTTTCCATGCCCTCCTCCAGGGAATCTTTCTGACCCAGGGATTGAATCTGTGTCTCTTGTGTCTCCTGCATTGGCAGACAGATTCCTTATCACTAGCGCCACCTGGAAGGACATGTTCATTTCTCTCTGTGTTTCCAACTAAAACTTTGACCAGTATACATTTTCTGGGCTCTAACCAGAAGTAAATTATTTGATTTGCAGGTTTAAAAGAAGGAATCAGTCAGGCTTGGCTCAGCCCCTTTCTCTTTTTGTATTAGCCTATCTGCAGAAAGAATGCATTTTTACTTGCTCTCCTTCCAACACTAATTGAGTAAGACTTCATAGATAATGCTAGTGGAAGGTTTGGGTTGATAGAGTTTTTTCTTTGACTGGATGGATACACTTAATTCTAGAATTCAACATTAGAAAACACATGACTCTCATCTGTATCATGTCTCTCAATAGCTTTTTTCAGTAATGAAGCTACATTTTCATGACCATCTGTATGACTCCTACATTTCTCTCTCAAATGGTTCTGAACTTAGCAAGGAATGAAGGATGTGTTTACTGACCTCTCTCCCCTAAGAAGCTTATAATCACTATACTGGGGTCATGCTGAACATTTATCAGGGTCCATAACTCAAGATCGCAAGGGGAGAAATATTTCTTCCAACCAAAAGAAGGGGAGGAAAATTTTAAAAACTGAAGCAACTGTAAGGTATAATTTCTTCCTCCAGAATAGCCAGCAAAACTCATCTTATTTTGCTTAGCCACAAAAGTAACATGATCCTTCAACAGAAAATAGGTTATGAAATCTGGATTTTTAAGAGTGATATTAGAGTTTGAAACCATCCTTCTTAGAGCGGAATTAAAGGTTTTCCTGATCATGATCCCAGAGTATCATTCTTAAAGTGAAGGCCCTTCACTTATATGTTGTAATGTCTTAAAGATGGCCATCATGTTTTTAAAATCATATGAAAATATTAATAAAAGTAATATGAGCTTTATTCAATAATTTGCTTCTGTCAAACCATTAAAACTACAAAATACAGCTTTGGTATTTACATATTTTAAATATTAATATCTAACTTTACCTCTACCATTTTTAAAATTAATCAGCTTCTGTTTGCAGGGGGAGAGTTAAAGACACTGCATTATACCTCGACAGTGTAATGACAGGTACATGACAAACAATGGTTAAACATATATCTCTCAATACTTTTTGTGAAAAGCACTCCAAGCCATTTTGCTGTTGCAGGTGAATTTTGTAGAAAGTTAGCTATATTATATCTCCATGATCTTTTTAATAAACAGATCAATTTCTAGATGTTTCAAAAAGAAAACCCAAGCTATGGTAGTTCATTTTCCTCACCATCTATTCAATTACTGCTGTTTGTTGCTTAATAAGTCATGTTTGACTCTTTTGTGACCCCATGGACTGGAGCCCACCAGGCTCCTCTGTCCATGGGATTTCCCAGGCAAGAACACCAGAGTGGGTTGTCATATCCTTCTCCAGGGATCTTTCCAACCCAGGGATTGAGCTGACGGTCCCTTCCCAGGTGGCACTAGTGGTAAAGAACCTGCCTGCCAATGCAGGAGACAAAAGAGACTTAAGTTCGATCCCTGGATTGGGAAGATCCTCTGGAGGAGGGCACGGCAATCCACTCCAGTATTCTTGCCTGGAGAATCCCATGGATGGAGGAGTCTGATGGGCTACAGTCCAAAGGGCGGCAAAGAGTCAGACACGACTGAAATGACTTAGCATGCTCCTGCATTGGTAGGTGGTATGGTTGCCACTGAGCCACCAGGGAAGCCATTCAATTGTTACCAGATCCTGTTATCTTTTGACTACCACTTAGTTTCTCAAAATCATGGGTTATACTCTTCTCTCTTGATAACACTACAAAAACTTACACATGCTAAAAGTCACAGGAAAGCGAAAGTGTTAGTCTCTCAGTCATGTCCAACTCTTTGAGATCTCATGCACTGTAACCCACTAGGCTCCTCTCTCCATGGAATTCTCCAGGCAAGAATGCTGGAGTGGGTTGCCATGCCCTTCTCTAGGGAATCTTCCCTACCCAAGGATCAAACCTGGGTCTCCTGCACTGCAGGCAGATTCTTTACCATCTGAGCCAAGACATTTGTCTTTAATTCTAATGGGAACTACGATTGTCTTGAGAAGTGCTAAAATGTACTTCTTGTTTACTCTGTGTATCTTTGCAATAAACAATATCTTCATATTTTTTGAAAACTACCTATTTTAACTGGACAATATTTATAAAAGTCCAATTTTTAAATGGATCTTAACAAAATCCACCTCTCACAGATCTATTTGGTGATAAAAGGAATAGCAGAGGCATACTGAACATTAAAAATGAAACTAAAAGCATCTTCTCAACTATATTAGGATTGAGGAAAAAGACAAAATATCCCTGCTGAGGGAAAAATTAAATTTATTACCATTTTGTATGCTCTTACTTGGCTTTTGAAAGAAAAGTATGTTAAGTTAAATAATATCATTTCCATGTAGGTTATCTTTGTCATCTTCAGGTTTGTGATGGCTGTTCCTGTTCAGTCTTTTAAAGGTAAAGATTGTTCAAGTTAAAAGAATCTTGTAGATAGTAGCAAGCATAAATTTTTAGTCTTTAGCTTTCCTTTAGCCATCTAGACAAAAAGAGACTTTCACTTTCAAAGTGCGTTGCAGCATTACTTTATATAAAACACACAGGACCTAGGAAATGTAAAACAAGTACCTGGAATTACCCCAGTCAGTACCAATGCCTGAGAGTGATCCTCTTGAGTCACTTGCGTATTTGTAAACCACTAGCAGGCACTGTTTACAAAGCTCAACCAGGCGCTGGCAACATTGAAGCTGCAAAGGAGTCACCATTTCCGGGCTTTTATTGAAAATACTCTCCCAAGAGGATCTGTTGGCATGGAAGCAGACATGATCTCATGTGGCTGTTAAAAATGGCAACCAACAATATCACTTACCTAGCAACAAACCAATAAATAAAAAAGTATAAATGGCCTCACACATTTGAAGTGACTACATATGGTTAAAGTTATCCAGTAAATATGCAAAATGAAAGGTAATCTTTCATTATGTTATGTTAAAAAATACAACACAGAATTCCTATCTTTAAAGACTTAACTGATGCCAGCTCTGAGTAGCAACAGGATGGTTTCCCCACAGCTCCTAAAAACTGAGTTACTTTACATTGAAGGAACTGGAAAACACTGAGCTAGTTTCTCAAAACTTAGGTATTCTAGAAATACAGATTTTCTAGGAAGCTATATTTATTTTTATATTAATGATGATTCCACAGATTAAAAAGTCACTGTAACTTAATTTGCGATCTCTCTGAACCAACAAAATTTAGATTAATCCCATGATTATGACCACCCCTTTCAAAACATGTTCATATGTAATTATGTCCATGATATTCCTAGAGCACACGCTCTATACTGTAGAAGTAATGTAATCTCAACAAGTGCTGCCCTGCCGCAGTTCCAAAGGCAGTGTCCTTCAGCACATTCAGCTTAGCACACAGCACGCAGTAGTACACAGTGCCTTGGTAGACTTGAGTGAGAGCACGTGTGTGTGTGTGTGTGTGTACACATATATATTTGTTCACAATTCCTAAGCTGACTGATATGACCCAAATGAGAAAACATGTTACTACCCCACCAGCATCGGGAAAGAGAGAGACTGATTTCCTTAGTGTAACTGAAACTCCTTTCAAGCTTCAAGGGGAAGTTTGCTTTGAGACTTGGTAATGGTTCAAGTCCCATTTTACATAAACCAATTCACTTAATCCTCAGAGAAAGAAAAGACTAGATTTTAAGAAAAAAAAATGTTAAGAAAAATATTTTTTCTGAAGAACTGCATTTCCCAATGGGAAATTCAAAGACTCCATTTTCAATCTTCTGTGGATATTTGATATCTTTGGAATTTTTAAAAAATGCTGTAGGCACTCATAAAGGTATTTTTTACCAGAAAGTCTATTGTTTATTTTTTCAAGAGAAACATGGTCCCAAAAAGACAGCATGTCATCAGTGAATGACATATTTTCTTAAAGGGAATAAGATTCAAATGAGTAGACTGAAAGGAATAAACTTTCTTCTATGTTCTGAGATTTTCAGGGCTAATTATATTATACTGTTTTTATTATTTAAAAGGGATTAAAGGTTATTTTCATTCAAGAAACAGTAATGTGTTAGTTAAATTAACTCTAAATTTTTATTTTATTACTAAATATAAGAAAAACTAGATATGACATACATGTTTATATATCTATATTTGTATATATATATACACATATATGTCACCAATTTACTTTGTGTGATCAAGAAAAATATTGGAGAATGCCAATTAATAGGGAATTTTTTTATAATATGTCTTGGCCTAGCAAGTCTTACATGCCTGGGTTCAGAGAAATTAAAGTTTCATATGAATGTAAATACACAAAGAAAATGTTCTGACTCTTGACTGGGCACTTTTACATTCTCCTCCCTGGGGTTCTAGTTATTTCCATAAAAGTCTACCTCCATCACCACCCTCTCTTCTGAATAAGAAAATATTTCTATTTTAATACTTTGGAGCCATTTGATTAGATTCACTATCAGATCACTTACATCATGGTAATTTTTGTTTTTCTGACTTGAAGTAAGAAAAGAACAAACAAAATGGAAGAAAGACAAATGAGCTTCTTTTATCAATATAACACCTTAATTTGACATAACATTCTGAGTAACATGTGAGTTATAATATGGGCAGATTTGGCTTTTCATTCTGTCATTGTTTCTTAAATACTGAAAATAAACATGACAAGGTTCTCTACCTAATTTTGCTGTGTATGTTCACTACCACTGACCAAAGGCTACCTTCTACACTATTAATCCATATTTAACTGTCAGAATGCCAGAATCACTCATAAAGAAAAAAGAAAATGACCAGGACTTGCTTTGTTTGGCACTAGGCTAATGGTACCCCCTCTGCAGAAAAGAAACCTATTCTTCAACAAGTGTTTAAGAACTGTGTCCCCAATCTCCTAACCTGCCACCTGGCACAGCTGAGTAATGTGAAATCTCTCTAGAACACCACAGTATCTCAATTTTCAATACTAACAACATAAAAAATTTGAAGTAACTGAAAGGATGGAGAATAAGTTATAACACTAATGCCTTATCAAAGAACCCAGGGTCTTATCTGCCTGCTTTCTGAATCAAAATTCCAAGGAAATGGGAGGACCAAAATCCACGAATTCAGACAGAAAAATTAAATGGTTAAAAAGTTCTCTCTGGCACTCCTGAATCCTCAGAGAAATATGAAAAGTAACAACTTCAAATGACATTTTAAAATAATATAACAATAAGATACAGAATACTGAATAACCTCCTGGTAACAAAGGGGAATCATTAATGAAATCCAGAAACTTGAAAAGCCACATGTTATCCAGTAATCCAATAATTTTCACCACCTTTTTCATGAAAAATTTTTAATAAAGCAGCTATCTAAAAAATAAAACATTCATTTCTTTTTCTTCTGGTAGGAGCCCTAGTGAATGATCGAGGAGCCCAAAGTTAAGTACCAGAAAGAAGAAAGTGAAAAAAAAAAAGAAAAACTGGACATCACCAACTGGATATCAGCTCAGAAAGATTAATGAGCTGCAAAGCACTAACAACACAACATCCAACTAGATGATAGAGAACAGTCAGAGTCACATCATTTTATTAATAAGTAGCATATATGATATGCATACATTTTCACATAGGCATATAATTCAGCCTAGAAGCAGACCCTTGCCTTAGAATATTCCTTACAATTTCTTCCCCCAAGATTGTTAAAAAATAAAACAAATAAAAATAGAACGCATTTCTATGATGAATTTCCATAAGAAAATATCTTTCACTAAACGGTCTAAACTAGATTCTTTTCTCTGAGGTTTGCATATCAGGATTTTGAGTGAAGACGGGGTTTTTCCAAATAATACGTTCCTTCTCCCATGGGCCCCTGTCTCCTCTCTTCCCCCTCCTGCAAGTCTAGGCTGCAATGTTCCTTCCCTTGGACACCTCTTGTGAGCTCTATGGCCCAAGTTTAAGTCCCATAGCTCCCAGGCTTGCCCTATCTCAGTAAAACGTGGTGGATAATTTTATTCATGAAAATTCCAAGAGCGAGTCCCTTGGAGAGGACACATTCAGAACGTGGAGCATCATTCTGAATAGCACTCCCAGGAGGCTGCATGTGATTAAAAAAGTCCCTGGGCATGGGCTTCAGCAGCCTGAAAGAGCAAGAGAAAAGGGTGAACATGTTTTCTATTCAGTGCATCAGCAAAACCCCTGGGCCAACTGTCAGCAAACCAATGACAAACATCCACATTATTTGATGTTTTGAGATGTGGACAGGGAATGGTTTATTCATTTTGTTTTATTATTGGGAGTTGAGACAGGCAGTGGCAGAAATCAAGATGGCTCAGAGTTATTTGGATTATATTTTTTTTCCAAGAGTTTTATACCTAACTGTGAAAGCTGCACCTTTTATTAAAATCATTCCTTTAGAACTAAGAGTAGATTTTTTACCTAGACCGCTAGGTTGTTAGATCAAAGGCTAAAGAAGTGTACATTGACTGGACATGATTCAAAGAAAAAGTAGAACTATTCTGGATTCAAAGTGCCAACCAAACACACACACAGCATTATCTGACTTCATTAAATTAAGGAACCTGAGGAATGTCACTTGTAAAGGTATAAAATAAAATCTGGTATAAAACTCATCTTTACAAACCACCAAGTTTTTAAAGAAATGGTTAGAGAGAGGAGGTCAAATCAGATACAGAGCTATTCCTGCTCCATCTGCTCAGTTTGATGGGTTGAGGATTTGGCTAGTGCTACAGGGCTTGCAATATAGTAAGCTTGGCAACCACTGGCAATGCTGCTTTGAGAAGAGTGAATAAAGCACAGAGTTAAGAATGTGGACTCTTGACACACATCCTGAGTTTAAATGCAGGCTCATTATGAAAATTTGGGCAAGTTATATACTTTATGCTTGAATTTCTTCATCTATACAACGAGAATAATAATAATAGTTTACTCAAAATATTGTAGTGGCAATTATAAAAATACTTAATATATAAAACAGTATCAGACACTTAGTAATCCTTCAAAAAAATGTTATTTACTTTCATTATCATTAGCAGTAGTAATAGACACCACCAGAGAAATGTGAGTGGAGTACTGTTCCAGGAACAAGAAGAAAGGATTCTGAATGGAGTCAAAGTAAATTACCAAAATAGAGTCACCAGCACCCATTTCAGCACCTGACTATCTCACTGTCTTCCATTTGTGAAAAGAAGCTGAAATTCATGTCCAACATTCCAACCAATGGAATCAACAAACAGAAAGAAAAAACTCTAATTATGATTTAAAATAAGAGAAATTCTGTCGGTAGTCAGCAACTAAGGGTCATGGAGTACAGCTCAAATGTTTCATTTAAATCTCAGTAGAAATAATTTATAACCGAGACCTTTCTCAGATTTCATCACAATCCAGAGCACCTTATGGATTCTCCCTGCTGGTGAATGGTAGCTGAGAAAAATTATGGTGGTGAGAGTAAGTCTACAAATGGTATAAACGATTCAGTACTAGATGATGTGAATATTTAAACAGAGGACATTCAGATCATCTCAGACTAGAAAGGCTGTTAAGGTTTTACCCATAAAAGACGCAGTCTGGGTCTTTACATAGGATTCAAATAATGGAGAGGAGATTGGATAAATGGGTTTGTAGAAGACAGTCCAATCAGATACTCATTGACATTAATAGTTGGAAAAAAGAAAAAAGAAAAATTTTAAGATATTTGAAAAAGAATCAATTTGTTTGGGGGGAGCAAAGTTTAACTAGGAGAGTAATGAGAGAGACGACAGGAAAAATGATAAGAGACTTAGCATATTAGAGAGTCTTGTATCTTTAAATAAGAAATCTAGACATTAACAATAAATGAAGGAAATGATTACAGATTTTAGGAAATGACTGTGACATTAGGATGGATAAGGGAAACAAAAAACTAGAGGCAAAAATGCCTAGGAATCTATCAATTTCACTTAGCCTTTCTCCCTTAAAGGCTCATCATATCTGAAATCCTACAATACTTTGTGTCTCTTTCATAACCATGACTTTTCATGTATCTTATTTTGTCTATTGGAGACAGCAGAGTTTATTGATTAACAGAATGAAGACTGGGACTAGGCTGCCTGAGTTCAAATCTCAGTTGCACTAGGTCCTTAGTACCTATCTGTGCCTCAGTTTCCTTATTTCTGAAGTGAAGATAATCATAAAACCTGCTTCAAAGTGATGTTATGTGGATTAAATCACATAGCACATACACAGTGCTTAGAACAATGCCTGGCACATAATAAGTGGTACTGCATTAGCTATTACCGTTTTTAAGTTTCTTGAGGGCAGTGTTAGTCACTCAGTCATGTCTGACTCTTTGTGACCCCATGCACTGTACCCTATCAGGCTCCTCTGTCCATGGGATTCTCCAGGCAAGAATACTGGAGTGGGTTGCCATTTTCTCCTCCAGGGGATCTTCCCAACCCAGAGATTGAACCCAGATCTCCCGCATTGCTAGCAGATTCTTTACCATTTGAGCTACCCCTGGAAGCCTCTTGAGGGCAGGGACTGTATCAAATTCAGCACTCCAAAAGTATTTAAATTATCAAGTAAATACTAGATAATTGTTAGGAACAATGAAGAACAATCATGAATTAAATAATTGAGAACTGTTAAGAAAAATGAAAAATAATCTACAGTAGCTACGGTGGGGATATGATAGAAAAACTAACAAGATTAGCCCATGGCTGAAAAGACAGTGAAGGAGAAAAAGGACATGGATGCCCCTGAGATACCAAATCTGTATGACTGGGAGAGCAATAATGGGAATTTGGGAAGTCCAGAAGGGAAACCATTTCAGAATAAAAGGGAGGTATGGAATGCTTGGCTTTAGATACCTTGAAGACAAAATGACAGTGAGTCACAAGAGCTTTGACAGGATTGAAAGTCTGGAAAGGAGCAGGAGTGTAGCCATGATTTTGGAAGATGTTTACATAAAGGAAACAGCAGAAGAACCATAAGGATACTGATGTAATTTGAGTTTTTTCATTAGGAATACTTTCTCTCCATTGAATTCAAATTAGTTAGGTGGTATTGTGTTCACAGCCATCATCTCATCTACATCAGCTTAAATATTATAAATTATAGTTAAGCACTGAAACTTATATGCAGTTACAAAACCACATTTTAAGAGAGTGAAGAAATTCAGCCATTTCATTGGGCTATCTTTATAATTAAATAGTAAAAGGTTAAAAAAATAACAGTAATAGAAAATAACTTAAAACTTACCCTGAATCACAAAAACAGTTCCATAGACCTTGGCCATGACTCCAGAGTAAGCGATTAAAAACTCGGTTGAAAATCCTATACAAATTCACTTCTTCAACATCAGGTACCTTCCAGATACGTGGAAGAACTGCACGGATACTTGTTTTTACTATGTCCAAAACCTAGTGCAAAAACCAAAATATTTAAAAATCTAGGTGTATATGTATGTGTCTAAAATTCAAAGATGAATATATTTAATTCAAATATGACTACACACACACATACTGACTCACTCATTCACTAATGGACAGTACAGAATGAAAAGTCCAGAAATAGATTCAGTATTTATGAAACTTTGGTATATGACATAAGTGGCAAGTCTGACCATTAGAGTAAGAAGACATTAAATTTAAGTCAAATTTAAGTAAATCAATAAACAGATTTTTTTAAATAGTAATATTCATGAAAAAAATAGCTGAAGCTGAATTCATTACTCAATCCACAAAAATCAACTCTACAGTGATTAGGGCTTTAAGTTTGAAAAATAAGCCATTAAATATCTTAGTGGAAAGTGTTAGTGAATATCTTTTATCATGGGTTAGAAAAAGATTACTTAAATAACAAAAATGTATAGAACATAAAATATTAACAGATTTTGATTATACTAAAATTAAGAACTCTGGACATCCAAAGATATCTTAAAGGCAATAAAAGATCAAGTTACAAGCTAGGGAAATACATTCAAAACATATACATCTAACCAAATAATAGTATCAGGAATATATAATGAATGCCTAACCAATTGTTAATATACACACCAACAAATTAACAGAAAATAAAATAAATAAAAATACATAATTCACAAAATATGCCCAATAAACATAATGAATAAAAATTGAGACTAAAATTAGATATCATTTTCTATCCATTTAATTGACAAAAATTAAAAGTCTGACAATACCAAGTATTGGAGAAATATGGATCTGTAGTATCTCAAACAAAACTGGCAGGAGTACAAACTGGAAAATATTAACTGGGCATTAACTCCTAAAGTTGAAAATGCATATATCCTATGACCCAGCAAGTTTATTCCTAAGATAATATCTCTCATAGGTTAAAAGCAAGAGCATGTACCAGAATGTTCAAACAACTGGTCACAATTGTAGACACCTGAAGAAGACCTAACCCTCCCTCAGTGAGAAAGTGAATAAATAAATAGTCATAGGCTCATTCCCTTAAGACTTTTATACAGCAGTTGAATGAAATAAAAGGGCATATAACATAGAGCATCTTAATTATTAATGGTTAAGTTTTTAAAAAATACATACCAGTCAATACATACAAGGTGCAACTTTTTATATAAGTAAAATGGTTAACTTTTAAAAATACTTATGAGGAATAAACATAGATATAATAAGATCATATTAAAAAAAGGGGGGGGGAGTGAGGAATATTGAATTCCAGAAAATGGCTACCTGAGACATGAAGGGCCAGGGGGATAGGAAGGGAGTCATTGGATAAGATAATAGGTTATCGCCAAAATCCTTGATTTGGGTGTTGGGTTCACAAATGGTACAGTAACTTAAGAACACTATTTAATAAAAGCAGGCCGTATATGGACCAGTAATGAGAGAGTATCACAAAACAATGGCTAGGATTAATCTAATTCTGGGCAACTAAAATCCTAGATATTCTTAAAAAGTATAAATCCCAGAAAGCTACTTTGTCTAGTTTGACATATTTAATATTTTTGCAATTCATGAATTTCCAATGAAATGTTTTCTTAAAAAGTAAATATCACAAATATAGTATCCTAATTTCAATTCACCAAAGTAGATTTTTCATTTCTTATTTTATTCATCTAATATAAGGAACTGATTGTAAATATGACAGTAAAAGATGAAAAAAGAACAACTTTCAAACATAAAGGCTGATAGAAGATATGATTTTTATCCATAGGCACAAATGTATAAGAGAATTGGAAGCAGATAGAAGAATTTAATTTGTTTCTCTAAAACAGCCATATTTATTTGCATTTCTCTAATAATGAGTGATGTTGAGCATCTTTTCATGTGTTTGTTAGCCATCCATACGTCTTCTTTGGAGAAATGTCTATTTAGTTCTTTGGCCCATTTTTTGATTGGGTCGTTTATTTTTCTGGAATTGAGCTGTATAAGTTGCTTGTATATTTTTGAGATTAGTTGTTTGTCAGTTGCTTCATTTGCTATTATTTTCTCCCATTCAGAAGGCTGTCTTTTCACCTTGCTTATATTTTCCTTTGTTGTGCAGAAGCTTTTAATTTTAATTAGATCCCATTTGTTTATTTTTGCTTTTATTTCCAGAATTCTGGGAGGTGGATCATAGAGGATCCTGCTGTGATTTATGTCGGAGAGTGTTTTGCCTATGTTCTCCTCTAGGAGTTTTATAGTTTCTGGTCTTACATTTAGATCTTTAATCCATTTTGAGTTTATTTTTGTGTGCGGTGTTAGAAAGTGATCTAGTTTCATTCTTTTACAAGTGGTTGACCACTTTTCCCAGCACCACTTGTTAAAGAGATTGTCTTTACTCCATTGTATATTCTTGCCTCCTTTGTCAAAGATAAGGTGTCCATATGTGTGTGGATTTATCTCTGGGCTTTCTATTTTGTTCCATTGATCTATATGTCTGTCTTTGTGCCAGTACCATACTGTTTTGATGACTGTGGCTTTGTAGTAGAGCCTGAAGTCAGGCAAGTTGATTCCTCCAGTTCCATTCTTCTTTCTCAAGATTGCTTTGGCAATTCGAGGTTTTTTGTATTTCCATACAAATCTTGAAATTATTTGTTCTAGTTCTGTGAAAAATATGGCTGGTAGCTTGATAGGGATTGCATTGAATTTGTAAATTGCTTTGGGTAGTACATATACACAACGGAGTATTACTCAGCCGTTAAAAAGAATTCATTTGATTCAGTTCTGATGAGATGGATGAAACTGGAGCCGATTATACAGAGTGAAGTAAGCCAGAAAGAAAAACACCAATACAGTATACTAACACATATATATGGAATTTAGAAAGATGGCAATGACCACCCTGTATGCAAGACAGGAAAAAAGACACAGCTGTGTATAACAGACTTTTGGACTCAGAGGGAGAGGGAGAGGGTGGGATGATTTGGGAGAATGGCATTCTATCATGTATACTATCATGTAAGAATGGAATCGCCAGTCTATGTCTGACGCAGGATACAGCATGCTTGGGGCTGGTGCATGGGGATGACCCACAGAGATGTTATGGAGAGGGAGGTGGGAGGGGGGTTCATGTTTGGGAACACATGTAAGAATTAAAGATTTTAAAATTAAAAAAATAAAAAACTATAAAAAAAAAGATTCAATGAAATAAAAAAAAATAAAGAGAACATCTGTATATTTTCCAAAAAAAAAAAATAATAAAACAGCCATATTTAAAGAAGTGATATTAGTTCTCTCTGATGAAGGCAAATTTAGAATAAACATATGTTTAAAAATCAATTTAGGAAAAAATATCTCCAAATAACATTTTATTTATAGAAGAATATCAACTACAGCTTCTCAAATTAGTTGTGTAAGCACCACGGTGCCATCCCTTCCTGCTCCAGCTTCTTTCACTGTGAAGTGGGAACAGTATGTAAATCGAAAAGGGACCAGGGGTATGGGGTTGAAGGGGAGAATAAGGAAAGATAACACCATCTGTAATAAAGCAGCCCGTGAAAAAAATTGTCCCAGAAAACCTTGTTATTACAGATAATGAAACCTTAATTATGAAGAGGGATTTTAAATTTTTAATATGAATTATTCACAATAATACTGATAAAATATGCACATAAGACATTCATACCTTTTTTTTTTTACAATTGCAGTTGAGCTAATAGTTTAACCTCTTATATTTTTAATGTGGAAAACAGGACTTATGATTGATGTGATACAAGAATCAACACTAGCAGTAAATGGTGAATTTTAGTCAATTCTCTTCTCAATTTTTCTTCCTCCTTTCTATGTATTAGTGAGTAATAATTTACCCAAAAGTCATAATGCAGGAAGAATTTTAAAAAGTAGCAAAGATAATCCATAAACTGGTTTTAAGAATAAATATGAGTTCTATATAATACATGAAATTAAAGTGTTAAAAAATGTTATCTTCATTTTGTATTCTATTATTAATTATTCAACTTTAAAGTGACACAGGGCTTCCCCACTAGCTCGGTGGTAAGAGAATCTGCCTACAATGCAGGAGACATAGGAAATGATAGGAAATGCAAGTATGATCCCTGGGTGGAGAAGATCTGCTAGAGCAGGACAAAGCAACCCATTCCAGTATTCTTGCTAGGAAAATTCCATGGACAGAGGAGCCTAGCAGGCTACGGTCTATGGGGTCACAAAGAGTTGGACACAACTGAAGCGGCTAGGCACCCACGCACACAAAGTGACATAGCGTCTGAGATGACAGGTTCTTCATTTCTTTCTGAATATGTGCACAGTGAACTGCATATGATGCATAGGAGCCAAAGAGGAGGGTGAGTGGCACGTACAGGCTGCGTGCTCCGTGCCGGGTACTGCACCAGCACATCGCTCAGCGGAGACTCTCCTGGCCACTACCCGGTTTATGTTTTATTCTTAATGTTGATGGAATTTTAAATCATGATGGCCTAATATACTAGCCTTGCTGTTATTATTTGTTGTTTTAGTTAATAAGTCATCTTCAATTCTTTTGCAGCCCCGTGGACTATAGCCCACCAGGCTCCTCGGTCCATGGGATTTCCCGGGCAAGAATACTGGAACGGGTTGCCATTTCCTTCTCCAGGGGATCTTCCTGATCCAGGGATCAAACCCGCGCCTCCTGCATTGGCAGGTGGATTCTTTACCACTGAACCACCTGGGGAGCCAAAACACATGGCTAAAAGCAGCAACTTCAGAAAGTGGTCAGAGAGTTAGGGGTGGGGAATGCAGCTGTTCCACTCCTAATGTTTCCTCCAACATGAAGATGGATAGACCTTCAGGCCTCTTGCAAGCCAGCAAACATCACTGCCTGAGGAGTGATTTCCCTGACTGTGGGACTAGCATGGTCTGGGCAACCCACAGATTTGTTTCTTCTTTGCCAGAGTGCCTACTGGAAAGATACATTCTCTTTTGTTTCCTTTGCCTTTCAATTTCAAGCTCTGGTCCTGGAGAAAGGAGTGGTTTAGAGACACCTGTAATTTGGAAACCATAAGAGAATAAAAACCAAGGGATCAAGAGCCCAAACCCTTCATCTCTCCTCTGAGTCTTCATATAGACTCTCCACTGCTTGTGTTCATCTGGTGAATTTCCATGTTTTACCTCATACATCACTTCTTCAGGGAGACCTTTCAGTTCAGTTCAGTTCAGTCGCTCAGTCGTGTCCGACTCTTTGAAACCCCATGAATTGCAGCACGCCAGGCCTCCCTGTTCATCACCATCTCTCGGAGTTCACTCAGACTCACGTCCATCGAGTTCATGATGCCATCCAGCCATCTCATCCTCTGTCGTCCCCTTCTCCTCCTGCCCCCAATCCCTCCCAGCATCAGAGTCTTTTCCAATGAGTCAACTCTTCGCATGAGGTGGCCAAAGTACTGGAGTTTCAGCTTTAGCATCATTCCTTCCAAAGAAAGCCCAGGACTGATCTCCTTCAGAATGGACTGGTTGGATCTCCTTGCAGTCCAAGGGACTCTCAAGAGTCTTCTCCAACACCACTGTTCAAAAGCATCAATTCTTCGGCGCTCAGCCTTCTTCACAGTCCAACTCTCACATCCATACATGACCACAGGAAAAACCATAGCCTTGACCAGACGGACCTTAGTCAGCAAAGTAATGTCTCTGCTTTTGAATATGCTACCTAGGTTGGTCATAACTTTTCTTCCAAGGAGTAAGTGTCTTTTAATTTCATGGCTGCAGTCACCATCTGCAGTGATTTTGAGACCTTTTACCTGTCACTAAACACCTTGCTGCTGCTGCTGGTAAGTCGCTTCGGTTGTGTCCAACTCTGTGCGACCCCATACATGGCAGCCCACCAGGTTCCCCCGTCCCTGGGATTCTCCAGGCAAGAACACTGGAATTGGTTGCCATTTCCTTCTCCAGTGCATGAAAGTGAAAAGTGAAAGTGAAGTCACTCAGTCGTGTCCGACTCTTCATGACCCCATGGACTGCAGCCTACCAGGCTCCTCCATCCATGGGATCTTCCAGGCAAGAGTACTGGAGTGGGTTGCCATTGCCTTCTCCAACTAAATACCTTATGATCCCTTAATGCCCAATTCTTCTACTATTAATAATTATTTCACTTCATTTTAATTTCCTGTGTAGTTAATGGAGATTGTCAGCTACATAAAAATAAGAATTATACCTACCAGGTCCCCAAGGCTCAAGACAGGTCTAGCACTTAGTAGGTATTTGTCTTAGTGAAAGTGCTCCTTGCAAGGAACTGAAACCTATGTCGACAAGGTAAAAATCAGAGCTAACACTTATTGAGGGCTTACAATGGACAAAGCACTGTTCTAATCACTTTTAAAGACAGCAATTCATTTAATACTCAAAATAAAAACACTGAGATAGATATGACTTGTCCATAATTTCTTTCCAAAAATCTTGAGGCTAGATTCCACAACCATAAACATCATATTTCTACAGGAAAACATGTGAATACTCAAAGCAAGAGACAGACAAAAGTACTTCCTGTCATGTCATTGTCACTGAAAGAGTTCAGGTGGGTTAGGTTTTGCTGCCTAACAGTTTGGAAAAATGTTTTAGTTTTGAAAATGTTTGGATCTCATTTTATAGATGAGAAAATCAGGCATAGAAAAGATAAGTAACTTACCCAAGATCACACAATTAGGTAATGGATAGCATTGTAGCCGGACCCTTGTTCTTAACCACTACCCAGCAATACTTCACAATTAATTTTATCTGTCCAGGGGACAACAGCAAAATCAGAAGATAATTAAATTGTATCTGCTTAGATTCAGATTCACCTTCAGTCAAGTAATACTTGAAAAGATGGGTGGAGTCACTGCGTACCTACAAGGCTACTCAGGCATGCCCTCCAGCAGAGCCATGGAATCCATCAGGGACCAGTTTGCTCAAAAGGCCACACAGATGGGGTGACAATGCCTGCACCTCTAGCAAAACACCAACTGAATAATTTTAGGAAGGCAGAAAACAGGCAAGAAATCAGACTGGAAAGAGGTAAATGAGGGTCAGTACTATTTGCAACGCTATTTGGTTTTCTGGGTGCTTTGGAGTTAGAAGCAAATGGATGCAAGATGAATAATTTGTGAAACACAGAAACAAATGGTCAGCAAGGTGCCCTTTGTGTTTATCTGTGGACTCAAGTGAGGCTAACTTATAGAATATGGGTATCCGTTTCCTGACACTGTGACTTTTAAAAGCATCATGATCCAACATTAAGCTCTTCAAGGGAAAAAATAAATGGGAAATTCAGTCAATGAAGGCATTAATAACATGAAAAGATATGTCTTTCCCATATGAAATATAGCACATTTGAAAGCATAAAGCATACAGACAAATTCATATTTTGCAAGTACATACAGATGTTGAATGACAAACTGCTCCATATGGCTGAACAGTTGGTCCTAAATTAAAACAATGGCATGAGGTGAGGGGGGTTTAGAAATAACATTAAAATCACTACATGCTGCACTAATGATGCATGCAGCAGCCGAGGCTACAGGGTAACGGCATCTTTGCTGATGCAAAATGAACGGCCCTGTATCACATCCACGTCAGCCCAAGTGAAAAAGAGACAGAAAATAATAACATCAAAATCCATGCAGAAGCAGCTCCTGTAGTTTAAAAACTGTTATTTAGAGAAGAAATACTTGATAAACAAGGATTTCTTAGAACCCTAAAATAAATGTAAGTATAATACAACCTTATTACCACTACTTGATATCAGAGAAAAAGCTCTTCAGAAAATTTGGCATTCTTCACCACCCACTATCACTGTAATATTTTCACACTTCAGGTCTATTCCTTACAACTGCATTCTTGGGAGAAGGCTAAATTATGCTAGTGTGAAGTTACCATAACATGACATTAAGTAAGATTAGCTGATTCAATTTTCACCTAGCGAGGATTCTTTTCAGTAGTTTAGCCCCACATCATTGACCTTTAAATTTTACACCCATTAAGGAAGTTTTTAAATAAGGTATGTGGAAGCGTTTGTGTGTGTGTGGCATTCTAATCTGAGAGTTTTACAACATTCTAATGAGCAACTAGCAAAAGCATTGATACTAGAATGGAAAAAGTAAAATACCTATTTCAACAATGGTTTCTAACGCAATTAAGAGATTTAAGTGAGTCTTGTGCATGCCACATTTAGAACTGTGCTCGGGACACTGTAGTCTCTCAATCAATATCGTTAAGTACATGTTTTGATGAGCAAATAAATGAATGAATGAATGAATGAACAACTCTCAAAATCCCCACCAGTGTCCAGTTTAGTTCTTGTACAAAGCTGGCAACCAATAAATGTTTGTCACACTAAATGTTATCACACACAACCACTGTGGTAACCTTGGAGATATGCCATTTGAGTCAACTAATCTCTAAGAGTGCAATTGGCTGACAGCATCCCCACTGAGGATCAATGATTTTACAACTTCAAGCCAAGTTTAGGTGTTCCCCTGACTGCTCTTGGCCAAGGATTGAGCGTGGCTGGGATACCAGAGGGAAGATACTTCTGCCCAGTGTGATCGCTCTCACAAGCAACTTTTGTTCTGGGCTCCAAATCAGCCTGACAGGCTTACTCAGAACTTCTCTAGTCTGAACTTCTTCCTCCCCAGTCCTCCTGTTTTCCATTCACTGGTGTCAGACCAGTTGCTGTCAGAAGGCTCTTCTTGCCTGCTCAAACTCTCTCCACTTTTATCTTTCTTGTGTGTCTTTTCTCAAAAATTTCTTTCACTTCTAACTCTGTCATTTGTCTGCTTTCCAGGGGACTGAACTGATATAGCCATCCAATAATTATTGACTATAATCATAGTCCAAAGAAGGATAGTTCTGATTAATCCACATCTAGATGCTAAATTAGTTAAGTTCTTGGCCCTCTAAGTGGGTAACTTTTAATAATACCTGATTCTACTTGGGCTCAAAAAACACTACGGACAGTGACTGTAGCCATAATATTAAAAGATGCTTGCTCTTTGGAAAGAAAACTATGACAAATCTAGACAGCATATTAAAAGGTAGAGACATGATTTTGCTGACAAAGGTCCATATAGTCAAAGCTATGGTTTTTCCAGTAATCAGGTACAGACATAAGAGTTGGACCATAAAGAAAGGCTGAGTGCCGACGAATTGATGCTTTCGAATCGCGGTGCTGAAAAAGACTCTTGAGAGTCCCTTGGACTGCAAGGAGATCAAACCAGTCAATCCTAAAGGACATCAAGCCTGAATATTCATTGGAAGGACTGATGCTGAAGCTGAAGCTCCAATACTTTGGCCACCTAATGCACAGAACTGACTGGAAAAGACCATGATGTTGGCAAGATTGAAGCAAAAGGAAAAGTGGGTGCCAGAGGATGAGATGGTTAGATAGCATCACCAACTCAATGGATATGGGTTTGAGGAAACTCCGATAGAGGAACCAGGTGTGCCCCCAACCATGAGGTCGCAAAAAGTCAGACATGACTTAGCGACTGAACAACAACAATTCTACATTCCAAAGTTGATCCACATTTCTAGGTTTCTTTTTATTTTTCTTGGATGCAGTTTCTTAAGCAATAGCACATGTATCAGATAGTCCAATGAATGGTTAGCATGTTACAACCCAACAGACAAATTTTCAGACCCCTTCAGTCTAATATCAACATGTAAAAGCTTTTAAGTTTTTTTCAATAGTTTGCAACTTATTATTATTACACTGGCTTTCTTGTTGTCAAATATTTTTACTTGAAATTTATAAACACAATTGAGCATGACAACCTTAAAACACAAAATAGTTTCACCTAATTCATAAATAGTACTACTATCAGACACATACATCATTTGATCACTCTGTATAATCATATCACATGTAAAAAAAACAGAACAGCATTTTCTGGAATTTATTTTTGCATAGGGTGAGAGATAATGCTCCAACTTAATTTTCTTACAAATCATCAATTGTTTTAGTATCATTTATGGGAAAATTTATCTTTACTCCATTGATTTGAAATGTCATATTTATCAGGTATTAATATCTTATGAATATTTTAATCTGTTTCTGGGCTATCTGTTTTCATTACCAACTTACTTTATCATCTAGGTTAGAAAAAGTACATTGTACTTACAAAAAGATTCAACATTCCAGTAAGAGGTTTGTTTTTTAATGAATCAAGGCTACGTACAGTCAGTGACTCAGAGAACAGAAATTCTGGGCTTACAGAATGTTTCCAACCTACCTCTGCTACCAGCTTTGCTACACTCTCCTGAACAACACTTGGCACGTGACAGGACACTAAATTGTCCTTTGTTGAATGAGTTAATGCTTAATTATGGTTTCAGTTTACTCAGAGGAAAGTACCTAATTTCAAAGTCATCATTTGATCAGTGTCAACTTTCACCTTATTAGCAACACATTTCAGAAAGGGGAAGTGATAGTTTGCATTATTTAGGAATATAACAGCTTCACTATAGCTACTAAAATAACAGCTCCCCCAACATAATGTTGCAGTCCATCTATGGGCCCCTCAGGCTGCTGGCCATTCTCTTCTCCTACTCTGTGAGATACTGTACTATGTCCTCAAATTTCCAAAGCCCCTCCCCACCAGAAGAAAACTTTCACATCTTTCCACCACAGTGCCACAGATTCTACCTTCCCTATTAGAATAAATGCTCCTAGTTAGGACAAACCTTTCCTAGATTACTTGCTGGAGGATTTCCTATCACCACTCTTTCCTGTACCATTCGTCTCTCCTGGATCCTTCTCATCAGCAACTAACAACTGTAGATAGCTGCATCTTTTTAAAAAACAAACAAAAAACACCTTGTCATTAACCCACATCCCTCTCCAGCTACCACTATATTTCCCTTTTCCCTCTCCAGCAAAATTCCTTGAAAAAATGCCTGGACTAGCCATAATTTTTCCCATTTCTTGAACCTCCTCCATCGAGGTTTACTCTGCACCATTCCTCTGAATTTGTTATGACCTTCCCTGGTAGCTCAGCTGGTAACCACTATCCTCAAAGTTACCAAAAACAGTCAGGGCATGGTGCTCATGTTATAACTCTCATCAGCAACATCTAGTTCAGTTGCCCACTCCATCCCTAAAGTGATTAGCTGATTTCAAGGTAACCCAGTTCTCATGATGTTTCAGACTTTACTCGCTGCTCCCTCTCAGTCCCCTTAGATTAACCCCTCTACCCCATTTCTCTGATTTCTATACATAGAACTGATCCCAGGCTCAGCCCTCAAAACTCTCCTGTTCTGTAATCACACTTACTCTTGAGGTAATCTCATCTAGTCCCGAGGCTTAAATATCTTCAGTTCACTTCAGTTCAGTTGCTCAGTCAGGTCTGACTCTTTGTGACCCCATGGACTGCAGCACACCAGGCTTCCCTGTCCATCACCAACTCCAGGAGCTTACTCAAGCTCATGTCCTTTGAGTCGGTGACGCTATCCAACCATCTCATCCTCTGTTGTCCCCTTCTCCTCCAGCCTTCAGTCTTTTCCAGCATCAGGGTCTTTTTCAGTGAGTCAGTTCTCTGCATCAGGTGGCCAAAGTATTGGAGTTTCAGCTTCAGCATCAGTCCTTCCAATGAACACCCAGGACTGATCTCCTTTAGGATGGACTGGTTGGATCTCCTTGCTGTCCATGGGACTCTGAAGAGTCTTCTCCAACACCACAGTTCAAAAGCATCAATTCTTCAGTGCTCAGCTTTCTTTTTAGTCCAACTCTCACATCTATACATGATTATTGGAGAAACCATAGCTTTGACTATATGGACCTTTGTTGGCAAAGTAATGTCTCTACTTTTTAATATGCTGTCTAGGTTGGTCATAGCTTTTCTTCCAAGGAGCAAGCGTCTTTTAATTTCATGGCTGCAATCACCATCTGCAGTGATTCTGGAGCCCCCAGAAATAAAGTCTGTCACTGTTTCCATTGTTTCCCCATCTATTTGTCATGAAGTGATGGGACCAGATGCCATGATCTTAGTTTTCTAAATGTTGAGTTTTAAGCCAACTTTTTCACTCTCCTCTTTCACTTTCATCAAGAGGCTCTTTAGTTCTTCTTCACTTTCTGCCATAGGGTGGTGTCATCTGCATATCTGAGGTTATTGATATTTCTCCCAGAAATCTTGATTCCAGCTTGTGCTTCATCTAGCCCAGCATTTGTCATGATGTACTCTGCACATGAGTTAAATAAGCAGGGTAACAATATACAGCCTTGAGTTACTCTTTTCCCAAATTGGAAACAGTCTGTTGTTCCATGTCCAGTTCTAACTGTTGCTTCTTGACCTGCATACAGATTTCTCAGAAGGCAGGTCAGGTAGTCTGGTATTCCCATCTCTTGAAGAATTTCCCACAGTTTGTTGTGATCCACACAGTCAAAGGCTTTGGCATGGTCAATAAAGCAGAAGTAGATGTTTTTTTGGAACTCTCTTGTTTTTTCAATGATCCAGTGGATGTTGGCAGTATGATCTCTGGTTCCTCTGCCTTTTCTAATAGTGACTCTTACATTTTGTATCTCCATATACAGCCTTAGCTCTGAACTCATCTATACAATGACACACTCAACATCTGCATTAGATGTCTAATCAATGTATCAACTTTAGTTATGTTCAAAATCAAAGCAAAACAAAACAACGGGGAAAATAAAGCCCTGTTCTTTCTCCAGTATACACTCAATTCATTTATCAACCTAGCTAAGCAACCATTAGTTCTCAGCTTAGTTACTCTAAAAACCATAGAGTACCTAGTCTCTACTTCTGTTCTGCCATTTTCCATTTACCCTAGTTCTGTTCTTCACAAGTAGCTCTCATGATCCCTCTAAATTAGAAACCATACTATGTAACTCCTCTGTTCAAAACTTCCTGGTGGTGTTCCATCACTTGGAATAAAACCCTAAGTATTTCCACAACCCGTAAAGCGGTGATCTGATCCCTGCTTATCTATTCAACTTCAACTGTCACCAACACATCACTCATGGACAGACCAGGCTAACTTAAACCCCAGGCCTCTGTATCTGCTCTTCCCTCTGTCTGATGCAATGTAGCTATAGATGTCTGCATATTGTTTTTCTCATTTCATTTAGGTCATCTTCTCTCAATTTTTAATCCTGATTTATTTTTCTCCACAGTACTTAATACCACCATACATTCTGTTATATATTGATTTATTATCAAACACCTTAACTAGAATACAAGCTCTATGAGACCGTAGGATTTTTTTCAATCTGCTTGTTTACCCTCAGAACCTAGAACAGCACCTGAAACATAGTTGATAACAAATGTTTGTAAAGGAAACTAGTAAACAAATGAGCATGTGTATAGTTTATGAATGTGGTTTAACGATCCTAGGTTAATACATAATCCAAAAGAGCAAAAACCTGTTTTGGGGTATTCATTACTCACTTTTCGTTGTTTTACAGAGTCCAATTTTATGAGCCAATATGAAGCCACTTTTGTTTTATGATACTTCCAGTTATCAATGATCTGTTTGAGGGAAGAAATATTAAGAAAGTTAATGCAATTAATTTGTGAAATGAAAACACTATAATACTGTTTGAAATAAAGGATGCCTACTTTCATTAAAAAAAAAAGAGTGCTAAGATTTTTTTAACATAAATAAAGAAGCCATCTGAATTTAAAGTTTTTCTCTTCTTGCTGTAAAAAGCAAACAATCTTTAATTAATGAAACTCAAATGTCTTCAGGAATATATGGACTGGGAAGAAGCCAAAAATATAGATTTTTCATTTTAATTCCAAGAACTGTATTTACAGCATCATTCATAATAACAAAATATTGAATAGCACATTAGAAAATAGCTTATATATAATTAGGATTGTATTATCCCCTTTTATTTTTTGGTGCAAATATGCAAATTTTCTGAATATATATTCTAGTTATATACACTATAACAAGTAGATTAAAATAGTTGCTGCATAAGAAAACATGTTGTAACTAACCTAATGTCTAAAATATTATATCAAGTATATAAGCCTATACACATGTTCTTTACAGAAGAACCACAGTTATCCACAAACATTAGTTTTACTCTAAAATTATCTAATTTTTCATCTACTTGACTGAAAAATGTAGTATACAACTTACATTTAAGAAATATAAATAAAATGTCTGGTGCAAAAACACAACCTCTCCTCTATTGAATAAGATAACAATATCAATAGAAATATATCTAGCATAATGTTTTACAACTAATGTTCATTTTTCTTCCTTCTCCCTTGATGTAACAAATAGCATCTCATTTGTAAACAACATACCATTTTCACTTTTTAAAATATATATATAACAAACACAAAGCATAAAATTTGGGGGTTTTGGTTATAACTATGATTGCAAAATACAAATTGCCATTATTGATTTTTAACTACAAAAGTCTTTTTTATTATTGTTTTTGGTTGTTTTGTTTCTAGACAGTGCTTTAGATAAGTCTGCTGCTGCTGCTCCTGCTAAGTCGCTTCAGTCGTGTCCGACTCTGTGTGACCCCATAGACGGCAGACCACCAGGCTCCCTCGTCCCTGGGATTCTCCAGGCAAGAACACTGAAGTGGGCTGCCATTTCCTTCTCCAATACGCTACTTCAAATACAACTAACGAAACAGCAAAAAACTCAAATCTAATTGTATAATACATTAATATCACAGATCGTCAGGATAGGTCTGCTGCTGCTGCTGCTGCTAGGTCGCTTCAGTTGTGTCCGACTCTGTGCGACCCCATAGACGGCAACCCACCAGGCCCCCTCGTCCCTGGGATCCTCCAGGCAAGAACACTGGAGTGGGTTGCCATTTCCTTCTCCAATGCATGAAAGTGAAAAGTGAAAGTGAAGTCGCTCAGTCGTGTCCAACTCTTAGAGACCCCATGGACTGCAGCCCACCAGGCTCCTCCGCCCATGGGATTTGCCAGGCAAGAGTACTGGAGTGGGGTGCCATTGCCTTCTCCGCAGGATAGGTCTAAAGTACTGCTAAAAAGTGAAAAAAAGCCAACTGCATGGCTGTGGTTTCTGTCCTACAACTGGCCACTAGATGGTGCCTTCTCCGGGTGAAAAACGAAACGAAAAAAAAAAAAAAACAACAACCCAGAAAACAACATTCTATTACTGAGAAGTTATCTAAGAATGACAATTTGAAAGGATGTTTTAATGAAGAAATATCAATAGAACTTTGAGTGAAGAAATGCTATTCCGCTCGAATATTTTAATATCTTGGACCTTCTTTCTAAATCAGGAGTAAGTTACATACTTTAATGTGACTTTTAGGACGCTGCCATTTTAGAACGTTCCACTGGGTGGCGCAAATGCATATGTAACAAGAAAACACAACGTAAGCCATTTCAAAATTCGACTAATACCATTCAAGGTATCATATTCAAATATTTACTTCATGCCCATGGCCCACTTTTTTCCTTATTATCTCATTCCATATTAAATCTTTTAAAATCTTTATAGAAGCAAGCTTAACTTGATGTGTCTTTAATCATTAAGAACAAATAACTACTTAACACTAATTATTTTCAACTTGATGAAGCATCATTAAAATAGGACTGTACACTAAAAGATATTTTGCATTGCTGATTATAAATGTGATCTAATTGCTCATGAATCATAATAATTCAAATAACCTCTGTATCTTCTAAAGCTTGTGGAGGTCATTTAAGTTTGCTATGTCACTGAAGATAATGACATCAGGAATAAATCTTAATATTTTAAGAAGAAGAATAAAAATGTATGAGCTCCTTGGAATTTTATGTACATCAAATACTCACATCTTCTATCAGAATTAATGATTCTGCATCTGATTTTCCTGGAAACCGGATCTTCATATCCTTGAGAACAAATAAGGTCTGACTTGTTAGATCATCTTCTTGATCTTTTGGTCTCAGTTTCCGCAAAGACTCACTCTTAAATTTGAAAAAATACAGATATTTGGAGGGGGTCTTATTTCACTGTGTCACTATAATCTAAAAGATTTTTCTAGGTAAAAACGATGCACTTTCAATTGAAAAAATAACAATGAAAAAGGAAGAAAATAACGTTTTTGCATTTGTTCTTAGCATTAAAATCTTAGGATTAAATGGATATGATTTTCCAAGAGTGTCTTTCACACTTCCACACAGTTGCATTTTATGTAGCTCAAAATACCAAAACAAAAATATGAGTGTTTAAAAAAGTTTCATTTTCTACATATGTCTCAGGCAATTCATGATTAGCAAAAAAAAGAAAAGAAAGAAACTTGTTACCAAGTGAAATTCATTCACTTATACTTTTCAGACTCTTTCCTTTGGAAGCATACCCACATTAAATAAACAAATTAAATAAGTCATTGGTCTATGTAAATGAACATGGAGGTATCTACTGAGTTGGCCAACAAGTTCATTTGGCTTTTAAACCTTATTGAACTTGTTGGTCAACCCAATATTTGAGCATTTAATAGAAAACTTGATTGCAAAAAAATTCACTGACTTCCTCAATACTGAATCTCTAGGATTTATGCTAAAGGAGGAAATATTATATATATATGTATATATATAATACTGTATGCTAATTTAATATACAGAAAACATTATTTAAAATTCCATACTTCAGTGTTCTAAAGATAATTTACCAATAGTTAATTTTTTAACTTATTTATCAATAGTCCCATTCCATAAAACAAAATTCCCCAAATTCAGACACACTGTACAATCAGTGCAAAATTACCCTACTCCATGAACAAATGGAAAATAAATATATTCTCAGTGTTCTTCCTCAAGTTCTGTGATACAGTGAAGCCAGCCTTTCAAGAATCCATACTTGGTTATAGGTGAAGAAAGACCATGAGTTGAATAGAAAGGATTTGATGTTCAATCTATCCTCCTCCCAGCTAATCCCTCTGCCACCTAAATCCTGAGTACAGCCCTCATCGCAGGGGAGCAAAACAGAAGACTTACCGTCAGAGAGTCAGAGGAGCTGGCATCATTACTTTGAGGCAGATGCCTCGTGTAGGAGGAGGCACGGTTTAAAGAATGTGACCGAGACCCTGAAATCGGCCGGGATGCTGATATCACTTGTTGAGCAGAAAAGGGGCGGATGTCTGCACAGGATGGTGACTGAGAAGAGATGGACCGAGGACAACTGACTGAACGCCTTATGGAGCCTACGGATGATGAAGAAAAGGGATCGCACAGTGGCAGAGTTAGTAGAAGTCCTCCACTGTATTGTATCTATACAAACTAATGATCAGTAGGGTGACTTCTTGTTGTTTTAGTTCCTAAGTCATGTCTGACTCTTTCTGACCCTAGGGACCATAGCCCACCAATCTCCTCTGTCCATGGGATTTTCCAGGCTAGAACACTGGAGTGGGTTGCCATTTCCTTCTCCAGGGGATCTTTCCAACCCAGGGATCGAATCCACATCTCCTGAATTGGCAGGCGGGTTCTTTACTGCTGAGCCACCAAAGAAGCCCTAGAAGGGTGGCAGTAAGTGTCAAAGCATCGGCATCATCATGAGAATATAAATTTGGAGTTATTTATTCTATTTAAACAGTGAACATAGTGCAGAAACCCTGTCATGTATAAAGAATGGCTCTTGTGAGAATAATACTTAAACAGTACTTTAGTGTTCTATTCTTGAAACTTGACAAAAGGACCAGAAGAACAGAAAGCTAACATGTATGGAACACAGTCTACAAACCAGGCATCATGCTAGGTGGTACTGCTAGGTGGTACACTATTATCTTTGTTCTCACAGAAACCCTCTGAAGTACAAATCTCTATCATGTGGAGACTCAGAGAAAGAACTTGTCACATGACAAGAAGATTGCCAGGTTCAGTTCTAAATCCTGACTTAATGCCAGCATGCTCCCTTTTTCTATAATGTAGACTGGTCACTTATCAGAATCTGTGCAGATGTTAGAAACAGAATATTTTACAGTAGGATTCACAGGGGAAAATGAATAGGGGAGAATGGTCAGGATAAATGGATGTTATCAAATTTAGGGCCCATGAAAATAAAATAATAATAATAACGTATGATTGCGTGCTCAGTCATATCTGACTCCTTGCGACTCCATGGACTGTAACCTGCCATGGCATTTTTCTGGCAAGAATACTGAAGCGGGTTGCCATTTCCTACTCCAGGGGATCTTCCCAACCCAGGGATTAAACTTGCATCTCTTGCGGCTCCTACATTGGAGGGTGGGTTGATTATCACTGCACCACCTAGGAAGGATGCAATTATTGCAATAATAATAACATAACAGAAGAAAAACAAAGATTATATAGCTGGTTATTATAAGAGCAGTACTAGACAGACAAGTCTTTATTCACAGGACAGACGAATTTTAAAAATTAGATTTAAATTACCCTAGTAAAATATTTAAATGAAGAAAAAAATGTCTGGATCAATGATTGTTATCAGAACAACGAGCAAAAATCATAGACTATCTTCTATGCTTGTACAAATTGAGAACATTTAAAGGGAGAACCAATTATTCTTGACAAATTTTAATGCCTGACACAAAGAGATAGAACATTATTCAATACTATGAACACACATATGTGCCATATACCCTCTGTTGTATATTTTCTCTCTGCTGAGGAAATATATCACTCTTCATTAATTAAATAATTTCATAAAACTCACAAAGGCAGGTTCAATACCCAAATGTTTCCCTTCAATAGCTGAAAAAATGTAAACCTTTATAAAGGCAATGGACTTGAGCCTTATATTTAGAGATGTAGTTCTAAAGGATATTTTGAATTGATGATAAGTCTATTAGTCCTATTTAGTTCTGCAGAGTATAAAAAAGTAGACTCATTCAAGCTATAAAAGATGTCAAACAAACAACCAAAACAAGCTTCCATTTGTTCCAACTGTTAATCTCCTTCTGAAAGTCAAACTAGTTTTTGAAAGAATGGCACTTCTGAAAAGGGCTGTGTGGGAAACACACCATTGGTCAATCTTCTCCTAAGGAATACTCATAAAACATGTACTAATACGTACACCTTGGCCCTCTTCCTTCAAGGGCTTATGATGATGGTTTGGATAGATATAATCTGATTATAGCTGCAGAAGGAAAACAAGACTTTCTCTTGAATCACAAGAGATTTTCATTTTTTCTTCTGCATACATTAGAATTCAGACAGAATAACTAAGTAGTTAGATGTGTCAATGATATTTAGGTAGACTAACAAAAAATGGTTGAAACTTTCATGCATAAATTATCTGAGAAAAAATACTTCATATAGTTTTGCATGGGACTACCATATATCAAATCAAAATATATCCTTTGATACTGTAACAAGTTTAAATTTCCTATATTAACCCTCTACAACAGAAAGCATTGTACATAATCTGAATTTTCATCCTCAGTTATCAACATCTCTTTGGAGAGAAAATTCAAAGAAGGCTTGTGGCCATAACATTCCTTAGCGTAAGATTAAATAGAGAATATAAGAAATTGAAACCTTTGCTGCAATTCTCAATGGCTACCAAAACAAAATACAACTAATAAGGAGAAAGGTGTTAATTGAATTAGACAAGCTTTAAAATGTGAATTTATACTTAAAAACACTTTTAGTATACTCTTTGTCTAATCTCAATTTATTAAAACTCCTGGTCTTAGAAGAAAAAAGAATCTGAGTACAAGAACACTAGTAGTTTTTCTCATCCCTATTCCATCCTCTGTCAGTTCATGTTGTTAGGGATATACACATTAGCCAATAGGAAAGGGGCTCCAAAACCAATTAAATCTGGGCAGAACAATGTCAGCTTCCAAAAGAGAAACAGAGCCATACTTACACAGAGACATACTGAAAGTACTTAAGGAGTCCTTATGATAAAGGAAATAATGGATAAAAGAGCTTACAAACTCTGAAACAGGTGCTCAATAAACATACATTAAAAGAGTAAATAAAAAATGAAATGTAATACGCTACTTCCCCTCAAAACATACAAGCTCTCAAAGACAGGAAGTATTTTTATGGAATAATTTGAAAGTAAAAGAAAGATCATTAAAAATCTTCATATATTAATTCTGCAATTCTTATGCATTTTTCCCATAAGTATGGATGGCCGAGTTTATCAGGAAACTACCATAGTAAGCCATTGCTGGGGCCAGAGCAACAGAGGCTCAGAAATGTGTTTACTGAGTAACTGAACCAGCCCCTTTGTGGAGCTCTGGGACAGTGGAGGACGAGGCAGTCAGAGAGATGAGTGACAGAGGCTAAGAGAAGTCCTGCATTGCAGACAACATCAGGAAGGGGTATCCGACTGAGCCTGGGCAACACCAACACCAAGCTGGACATCTGGGGATGAAAGAGGAATCACAGACACAACACTGGACATTTGGGATTGAAAAAGGAATGAAAGAGAGAGAAAATGGGGAAAGAAATAAAGGAAGAAAGCAGAAAACGGCAGCAGGAAAGAAGGAAACAGAGAAGCTGGTTGGTTCTTCTCCTGAATACTTCCTGAACACCAAAGTCCTGACTGAAGTGCTTACCCATGATGAAAATGAGAGGGAACAAAACTTCAACTATTTCACAATTGTGTGGCTCACAGATACATTCAAGTCAAATACCTAGAGAGACACACGTTTTTTGAAATAGGGGAGAATATAAAACAAAATGAATGACAGAATGTGGAACGGAATGAGAGAATACTGGGGCTTAAAAGAGAATGCCATCAGCAGATCAACCATGAGGCACAGTTTCAAAGATTCATGCAGAAATTTAGGACTTAACGAAGACTTTGAAATATGGAACAAAAGACTACAGAGATCCTTACGTCAAACCCCTTTTGTTTTCCATTTGCAGACCCTGAAAGGGTTTGTGGGATCCAGACCTAACTGAGGTCTGGCTGGGGAAGGAAGTGGGGTAGAATCTAGGTCTCCTCACACAGATTGGTTCATTTGGCCCAAGGTCTTTTATTGAGTTCAGTGATTTCAGTTCCATACGTTTTCACATAAAAACTAAGCTAGCAGAATTTAACTTACTGGATGGTTGGATTAATTTGTAGTGGTTGGACTGTTTAAGATTATATGTAACTTGCTTTCCTCTTTTCTTGTTTTGGTACTCGTCTTTCTCATTTTCGTCGGATTCTGAAGAGCTGTTGCTACTGCCATAGCTGCTGTCACTGCTGTAGTACTTCTGTCTTTTCATTATCTCGGTACTCTCAGGCATGGAAGACAGGGGCTAAAATGGAAGGAAATGTTTATTTTGTTAGAATTCAGAAAGTCTTATGCACATGATTAGTTTAGTATTTCTAGTTTCCCACTTGGCAAAGAGATGAGGAAAAAGTGGAAAAGGTGGCAGATTTTATTTTCATGGGCTTCAAAATCACTGCAGATGGTGACTGCAGACATGAAATTAAAAGACACTTGCTCCTTGGAAGAAAAGCCATGACAAACCCAGACAGTGTATTAAAAAGCAGAGACATCACTTTGCTGACCAAGGTCCATAGAGTCAAAGCTATGGCTTTTCCAATAGTCATGTACGGATGTGAGAGTTGGACTATAAAGAAGGCTGAGTGCTGAAGAATTGATGCTTTTGAACTCTGGTGTTGGAAAAGACTCGTGAGAGTCCCTTGAACTGCAAGGAGATCAAACCAGTCAATCCTAAAGGAAATCAACCCTAAATATACATTGCAAGGACTGACGCTGAAGCTGAAGCTCCAGTACTTTGGCCACTGATGTGAAGAACCAACTCATTGGAAACGACCTTGATGCTGGGAAAGATTGAGGTCAGGAAGACAGAGGGTGAAATGGTTGGATGGCATCACCAACTAAATGGACATGAGTGAGCAAACTGCGGCAGATAGTGAATGACAGGGAAGCCTGGTGTGCTGCAGTCCACTGGGGTTGCAAAGAGTAAGACTAGAGGCTGACCAACAAAATGTTCAAAATCACTCAATAAATGTGTATATGTGTATGCGTGCATGTGAGTTTGTGAGAGAGAACGGAAGAGGAGAGAAGGAATAAAAAGAAAATCAAAAGAGGCAAAAAACAAAATAAGAAGGCAGCAGTCCGATAAGCCATTGTAAGTAAGATAATTCACTATAAACAAAACAGGCCACATCTGAAAACAGTCTATGAGCCTATCCATTTGAATAATGTGCAACAAGAAGCAAGATATTCCTCACATGTCTAACTTCATTATGGACACTTCAAGAAACGAAATTTTTAGTTAGGTTTCCACGTTCCAAATGGCTCATGTCTTTTCTTGGAGGATTCCTACCTTTGACACATAGGGTCTGGTCATAATGGAACAACATTGCTTTTCATTGCCCACGCTACATTTTAAAAGGAGATATAATATAAAAACTTCAGTATTACATAATTTTTTAAGAAAATAAGTGCTATGTAGATGGATAAGTTTGTAAAGATTCAAAATGCCGTGATATCATGTTCCAGTATCTCTATCAGAATCACTTGTTGCTGAATCTCCCAGTCAATGTGTTTCCAATGATGACAGCTGAAGGAATAAAATGTAAGGGAAGTGGAACATCTCCACTTCAGAAAGAACATGAACAGCCAAGTAGAGTAACATGGTTTCGTAACCTAGTCATTTTAAGAGACAATTAAACGTTCTATATGCCTCTTACTCCTGCTAGGGAAGGTTCGTGCAATTGTATACTAGTTTCTTGTTCTCTGTTAAATCAAACAAAAATGTTTTGATGTTAGCATACACTGTAATGAAATCCTTGGTTACCCTGGGATTTCATGGAAATGGGGTATGTCCTCTCATGTAGCAGTGTAGGATGGAGAGATAACGAAAGAAAAAGCACTTCACAAAGTGCCTAGAATACACAGTAAGCCAAAGCACAGTCTTAAAGTCGCTGTCTTAGCAAAGGATGAAAAAGAAAGCAGGGAATTAATTTAATATACTAAAGTACCAACTTGTATTTAAGATATGTTCTTCTTTTGATAGTCTAATATTTACTGAGAGCTAACAATGTTCAAAGGGATACACAGAAAAACATTTACCAGTAACACAATCATCAAACATTTTGATAGTCTTGGGGAATACGAATTCTAGAGAAAGGATGTTTCTTCAGAAGTGTAGCATACCCAGAAGAAACAATGGCACAATGAAGCTTGCTAGTAGTACCTTCCTTCAAGTAGGCAAACAGCTTTAAAGTTTCTTAAGGAACTTGACTACATAATGGTTATTTGAGTCTACAAAGAGTCGCAAACAGAAATAGACAGCTAAATCTTTGTTTCATACATGCATTTGGGACTAGTTAAAAATACATTATTTAAGCAGTAATTAATAAGAAGTCATAGCAAATAAACTCCAAACAGTGCCTTAACTACAAAATGAAATTTGTAAACTGGTATTGAGTTCTAACACAAGCCATATCATTCATTTTATGTCCAACTGTATTATGAACTTGGTTGCATATTAAAACTATATAAATGGTATAAAGAATAATAAAACAAATACCAAATACATTCTACTTGACAGAAGAACAATGATAATACTTTATGTGATATTATTTATGTATACACAACTGAGCAAATAAGCACACCTTTATGTATATAATAGCTAATTAATATTTCTTATATTCTTAAATAATTGAAACTTTGTTTCTCCTAGTACCAGTTTCACTTAACCTTGAATACTTTCAATTATTCTACCAGTAAATACACTGGAAATCAATATTTGGTGTGTGATAACATCCCTCTAAAAAGGAAAGGCCATTTTGAAATTTAGTACACTCCAGACCCCTCGGTGTACAGGATGCTAGAAGTTTTAAAAGTACTTTTATTTCAGATTTATTATGCAACTTTCAGTACTTCAAAATATTTCTAGTGTTAATAACTACAGAAATTAATCATTTCATTTCATTTCAAGAAATACATTGTTGTGCTGTGCTATGTGCCAAGCTGTTTTAGTCATGTCTGACTCTTTGCAACCCCATGGACTATCCCCTGTCAGGCTCCTCTGTCCATGGGATTCCCCAGGCAAGAATGCTGGAGTGGGTTGCCATTCCCTTTTCCAGGGGATCTTCGCAACCCAGAGATTGAACGTGTGTCTCTTATGTCTCCTTCATTGGCAGGCAGGTTTTTTACCCCTAGTGCCACCATTGTTAGCCCCTACATTATTCCATTTGCCTGGAATAAGAGGGGTTGAGAAATACACAGTGTGAATTCTGTCCTCTTGGAGGTAATATTTTTATTTGGATGATAAGTCTTATTTGACAAAGCTAAACAAAATTATAAGACAGTAGAAGGGTGACCTAAAGCCTTTGTATTTGTAGATCTTCCACAAATATTGTGCACCTACGTTGCCTCACATCTGGTTTTCCAAATTGCTAAATAATTAATATAAAAAGTTTAGAAACTTCCTTATATTTTCTAAAATGAAACAATAACATGAAGGTATTCACTTTTACTCATACTCTAAAAATATATTTGTTCCAAAGGAATTATCAACAACATTTTCTACAGTTCTTTAATAGAGAACACGTAATTCAAAAGAACAATGCCTGACATCCACGTTTCTGGTCTTCACCAGATACGTATCTTTCACCAGGTTCGTCTTGTACCCATTTACTCTCCAAGAATCTTTCACTTGAGTCATACCAAATTCCTTGTTTTTCCAGTACTGTATGCAGTGTTATACCTCCATGTTTGTTCTACCATAAATGTCTTTCTACCCTTCTTGTATGTTTGGGGAACTACTCAAGACGCAATTCAAATGGTGCTTCCTTTATGAAGCCATCCATAGTCTACCAATCCTTCTTCTCTATGTTGCTGTAGCACTTTTCACCCTCTTAATTGCAGTACTTGCCACAATATACCTGGTTTTTGGTTCACCTATCTGCCCTTCCACTAGTCAACAAGGTCCCTGTGGACACATTCAACAAATTTAACTAATGGTTTTGAGAACCTACTAAGTGCCAGATGCTAAAGGTGTAAAGGTGAAATATACCTCCTATCTTCAAGGAACTCACAAGCTCATACTAAGGCAAATATACAATCTTTTGTTGCAACTGTTTTATAAAAGTGTCATTTGTGTTACAGCATTAGAAGGAGAGGACAGAAGGTCTAGATCTAATAAGAGGCTTGGGGGGAAGATTTCACAACAGCAGCTGGATTAGGAGGGGGACTTTAGTCAATCAAGCAGTGAATCAATTATTTTTTTAATAAGCAGACATTCCAGGCATGTAACAAAAATCATGAATGCATGACAGAGCAGGATATCTGTGAGGATGAAGTGATAGTTTCAGTACTGCTTAAATGTAAAGCGGAAAAAAAGTGAAATGAAAATCTTTCCAAGATTTTAAGAACTCAAATTTCCTACTTTACTTGCAAAGCCTTTGACATATAACAAAAGAACACGTGGATGAAGCACAGAGCAGATGAAGGTAGAGCAAACACTTGCCTATTTCTGCCAGCATGGTAGATTTCTATGTATTCTTAGAAACTTTAACTGTTTTACCTTACACAAATTTAATATTGCAGGGCTAGTAAAAATGGGGTTCCTCATTAGTATCTCTAGAGTCATGATTTGTCCTATCTAAAATGCTACACATCTCTGAAAATTATATGTCTGGAGATATAAAGAAAGCTTAGTACCGAGTATATAATGATGGTACCAGTTCTAGGTCTCATTTGACCCTGACTCATAGGGCTTTCACTTGATTAAGGATAGAATTAGAAAATGAGAAAAACTAACAAAATGAAGCTTCTCCTAAATACAAGATAATGTCATCTAATTCTATAGTCCACAAAGTTTCTTTAAAGTGGCATCAGTCATTCATAGAGTCAGAAAAGTGAAAAGAAAATCAACTATCCATAGAAGAGTCTACTTTGATAGGAAGTAAGGGAGAAGGTACCTTTGGTCCTCGAGACTTGGTAGTTTTGCCCATCAGCTTTTCATCATCAATTTCACATTGTTCCAGAAGATCCAAAATGTCTTCCTCCTTAAAAAAAATTTTAATTAAAATCATGATCACTAATGGACTCCAGAATTTTTCCAAGTTCATCAGTCTTGGTGTACAGTAAAGATTTTGAAAACTATTTAACAAAGATTGTTCAGATCAAATGAGAAATAAAGGATCATGGCAAACTCTTGAAAAAACTTTCACTAAAATCTGGTAATAAAAATAGTACCAAGCTGAAAATATTATGTATTGATAATCATAAACAATATATCCTTATGAAAACATAAATTATTAGCCTCCAATTAAAATAAATAAATTTAAATTTTAAAAAAATAAAAAATAAAAATGCAAAGAAAAATAAAGTTTAAAAAAAAGATCTTAGAATACAATACTTCAATAAATTAGCCTACTGGATACTTTAAAATTCCTAAAAGTTCACTCTGATTTCTCTAGACCACAATTTCATCAATCATTTCCATATTGATTAGTGTAAAATAAAATTACAACTTTATCAGAACACTGACGACTGGCCTAATAGGTTCATTTAGAACAATCCAATGTTAGTATTTAGGTAACTGACACAATTTAATGAAACTCAAATTTCTAACTATTGAACAAGAACATCTTCAGAACTTTATGAAAGGTTTTCATTCTATAGGCCTAATATCTTCTCTTACACTCTTCGAGAGTCACTTTGAAGTCAAAGGGTAACATTATGAAAACACAGGAGCAACAGGGGTATAATAGCTATACTAAAAAGTGGCACAGTCAACTGCTTTCATTATTCATTCAACATATAAAATACCATATCTTCACTTATATATTTATGATTTATATTTGTGTTTCTTTTTTTTTTAAAGGGGGGTTAAAAGAAACTAGAAATCTCACTGTGCAATGGAAATCCATAAAAAAGGTCACTCTTCATCCCAACCTAAGATTTAGTTATTAAAATACCAAAAGATTCTTGTTATAAAGCTTTGATTAAACAACAATCCTACAATGAATTCTAAAGACAGCAGTACACAATAGTTAAAAAGTAAGGAGTTCCACTTTTGTTAGGAGAAATAAGGTCATATAGACAATATTTTCACCATAACAGCTAAAAAAAGATGATAAACTAAATAATCATACTTTTTAAGACATCAGAAAACTATGGATAAAAGTAATGTAAAAGGAATTATACCAGAGAGGGAAAAGTGTTCCCTAAGTGAGCAGAGATAAGTGGCCACTTTCCACTTTGGGGTCATTTGTCAAGCTCAACAGTTGAGCAGAGATTCAGTTCAGTTCAGTTCAGTCACTCAGTCGCGTCCGACTCTTTGCGACCCCATGAATTGCAGCACGCCAGGGCTCCCTGAGCAGAGATTAGGTCTATAATAAGCATAGAGATTCTGCAATGATAAACAGAATCTAGTGGAATTTTATAATGTCATGTGGGCTAGTGAGACACCTAGAAGAGCCCCACAGACCTGGTTCTCTTCACCTTCTGCCTCTCCAACAGCAATTTTAGTTGAGTATATAGTGGAATAGGAGGATAGAGGCATGGATAGAAAACCAGAAACATTTCTCTATAGTCTTGAAATTACTAGATACCAGTAGAGAATGAAGCCTGTAATAGACTGAATAGATATCACTCACAAGGTGCTTGAAACCATAGGTAAACTAAAGCAAACCTTTTGCAATGCAGCCTGAGCCTCAGTTTAACTTTTTTTCTTTTCTTACTTCATATTTAGTTGAAATATATTTGACATATAACATTGTGTAAATTTAAGGGAGACAAAATGTTGACTTGATACCTTTATACATTTAACATGATTGCTTTTAGTAATAGTTAGCTCCTTTATCACATCATATAATCATCATTTCTTTTTTGAGACTGAGATAATTAAGTAATGTTTGATAATTACAATACAATATTGTTGTCTATATCCACTCTACTGAGCATTAGATCTCTAGGGCTTATTTACTTCTAGTTACAAGACTGTAACCTTAAACAGTATTTCTCCAACTCCACCATACCCCAGCCCTTGTAACCACCATTTTATTCTTTGTTTTGCTTCTGTCTTTTTTGGATTCCACATCTAAGTGATATCATATAGGATTTGTCTTTCTCTGTCTGACTTATCTCACTTAGTATAATGTCCTCAAGGTCCATCCACATTGTCACAAATAGCAGGATTTCCTTCTTTCTCATGGCTGAGTAATATTCCATTTATATACACACCACATCCTCTTTATCCACTCATCCACTGACAGGCACTTACGTTGTTTCCATAACTTGGCTAGTGAGAATTATGCTGCAATAAACATGGGAGTGCATTTGTCTCTGATATCCTGTTTTCATTTCCTTTGGGTAAATACTCAGAAATGGAAATGCTGGATCATATACTAGATCTAATTTTAATTTTTTGAGGAACTTCTGTATTATTTTCTTTAGTGGTTGAACAAATTTACGTTCCCACCAATGGATTATAAGAGTTCCCATTTCTCTACATTCTTTTCAACACTTGCTACCTCTAATCGTCTTGATAATAGCCATTCTAACAAGTGTGAGGTGATATCTCACTGTGGTTTTGATTTAAATTTCCCTGATGATTAGGGATGCTGAACATCTTTCTATGTACCTGTTGGCCACTGGAATATCTTCTTTGGAAAGCTGTCTATACTTAGTTCCTCTGTTCATTTTTAACCAAGTTGTTCATTTGTATGTGTGTAATGGAGTTGTATGAGTCCTTTACAAATTTTAGATATTAACTCTTTCTCTTATATATGGTTTGCAAAAATTTTCTCCCATTCTATAGGTGGGCTTTTCATTTTGTTGATTGTTTCTTTTGGTGTGCAGAAACGTTTAAGTTTGATGCAGTTCCCACTGTTGATTTTTTGCTTTTGCTCAACTTTTCTTTGCCTCAAAGAGCAGTCCCTTGACCTAGCACCCTGAAATAAGACATAAATGTCTTCTTTTGAACAAAATAGTATCAGTTCAATTTTGATGATTTTTAACAATGTCTGTAGAATAAAAGAAAATTATAGGACATTCAAACTAACTGAAAAATGTGATCCACAATTAAAAGGGAAAATCATCAATAAAAGCAAGTCCATAAATGATACAGATGTTAAAATTAACAGACAAGGATTTTAAAATAACTTATATACATATTAGATAAAATTGATAAAAACAAAATGAATAAAAGATGCAAACTTTTAATAGAGAAACAGAATTCAAAAAGCCAAATGGACACTCTAGTTGAAAAATATAAGAAGTGATTGGATAGCCTTACTGGTACATTGAATTCAGCAAAGATACATCAATAGAAATCATCCAAACTGAAGGACAGAGAGAAAGAGAGAGAGAAGGAAAACAGAACATAATATCAAATATACAGTTTGTCCCTTAGTATCTATGGGGGTTGGCTCCAGAACCTCCTGCAGATATCAAAATCTGTAGATGCTCAAGTTCCTCATACAA
This sequence comes from Budorcas taxicolor, assembly GCF_023091745.1. Classification (NCBI taxonomy): domain Eukaryota; kingdom Metazoa; phylum Chordata; class Mammalia; order Artiodactyla; family Bovidae; genus Budorcas; species Budorcas taxicolor. The sequence goes on along the minus strand of NC_068912.1, from coordinate 60,053,956 downwards.
AATGGTGCAATATTTACATATGACCTACAAAAATTCTCCTATATATTTTAAATCAGCTTTAAATTACTTATAATACATAATACAAACTAAATGCCATATGCTGCTACTGCTACTGCTGCTGCTAAGTCGCTTCAGTTGTATCCAACTCTGTGCGAACCCACAGACAGCAGCCCACCAGGCTCCCCCATCCCTGGGATTCTCTAGGCAAGAATACTGGAGTGGGTTGCCATTTCCTTCTCCAAAGCATGAAAGTGAAAAGTCAAAGTGAAGTCACTCAGTCATGTCCAACTCTTAGCGACCCCATGGACTGCAGCCTATCAGGCTCCTCCATCCATGGGATTTTCCGGGCAAGAGTACTGGAGTGGGGTGCCATTGCCTTCTCCAAAATGCCATATAAATAGCTACAAATAAAATGCTATGAAAATAGTTGCTGGAGTATGCCAAATTCAAGCTTTGCTTTCCAGAACTTCCTGAATTTTTTTCCAAATATTTTAACCTACAATTGCTTGAATTCACAGATGCAGAATCTGTGAATACAGAAGGCCAATTGTATGTGAGATGCTGTCAAATAATCTAATATGTGTAATGAGAGTCCCAAAAAGAGACAATATACAAAATAACACAGCAAAAAATCTGAAGGAAAAACAAAAGGAAACCAATGAGAGAGATGAATCTACAGCTTCAAGAGGTCAAGAAAATTATGAGCAGTGTGAATAATAATAAAAAAAAGACCCACAGACACATCAAGATCAAAATTCTGAAAATAAAGAAAAAGGCTGCCAGGAGAAAAAAACAACAACAACATATTACATTCAGATGTGCTGGGATTTAAAAAAAGAAGTGCCAACATAGAATTCTATACTCAAACTACAATTTTAAGTAAAGGCATAAACAAAAGACAATTGCAGACAAAAACCAAAACCAAGAAAAACAAACAAACAAACAAAAAAACAAGCAGAAGACTCATCACCTCTACACTCATGCTACAAGGAACATGAAATAATAGACTTCTTCAAACTGAAGGAAGACAAATCTTGTCAAAAGCATGAATATGCACAATAGAATGAAGAACACAAAAGGTAAATATGTAAGTAAACATGAGAAGTTATATAGGAAACATTAAAATCACTGAATGCTTAGGTAATAGTAACAATACATTTTGAGGCTTGCAACTTATGTAAAAGTAAAGTATATGATAACAGCACAAACTTTGGAAGGAGACACTAAATGAAACTAAACTGATATGGTCCTTATATAGTCTATGAAGTAGTAAAATATCAATTCAGGGTAGATTATTTTGATTAAAGGATGCATACTGTAATTTCTTTTGAGAAAAAATCATATTATGATACCTATGGCTGATTCATGTTGAGGTTTGACAGAAAACAGCAAAATTCTGTAAAGCAATTATCCTTCAATAAAAAATAAATCAATTTAAAAAAATCATATCAGAGGCGGTCCTAAGATGGTGGAGGAATAGGATGGGGAGACCACTTTCTCCCTCACAAATTCATCAAAAGAACATTTCAATGCTGAATGAACTTCACAAAACAACTTCTGAATGCTGGCAGAGGACATGAGGCACCCAGAAAAGCAGATCATTGTCTTCAAAAACAGGTAGGAAAATATCTTAAAGACGGAAAAAAAGAGACAAAAGAGGTAGGGAGGGACCTCCGTCCTGGGAAGGGAGTCTTAAAAGAGAGAAGTTTCCAAACACCAGGAAACACTCTTGCTCCTGAGTCTGTGGCGAGCCTTGGAAGCACAGAGGGCAACATAACAGGGAGTAAAAATAAATAAATAATTAAAAGCAACAGATTACTAGCCCAACGGTAACTCCCCCAGTGGAGAAGCAGTGCAGATGCATGCATCTGCCACTAGCAAGCGGGGGCTGGGCAGGGAGGCGCGGACTGCAGTGCTTTTTCGGCGGAATGCCCGATCGTAACCAGAGTGAACTAACATGGGCTAGCAAACCAGACTGTGAGATAGCTACCACGTGAAAAACTCTAACATAAGACACTGCCAGGATCGTGCACAGAACCAAGGATGGCACAGAATTAGCCGGCTGCAGACCATCCCCCTCTGGTGATAGGCAGCCAGAGCTGGAAGGGCCGGAAGGGGGCAATTGCAGCCCCAGAGAAACTTCCAAACTGCAGGCAAGCTTCTTTGCTAACTAAGACTTCTTGGGGTTCTAGACAGTCACCATCTGCCTAAGAAGGGGCACCAGATGTACACCCAGAAAACTGAGCAGCAGGGACAGGAAAGGCAATAAGTCGCAGCGACCGCGCTCACCAAACACCTGAGCTGCTCGGACCTGGGAAGGGCACAAAACGCAGGCCCAACCGAGTCTGCACCTCTGAGGACTACCTGAGTGCCTGAGCCTCAGCGGCTTAGACCAGGGAGATGCATGCAGCCCAGAGCCAGCCTCAGACGGTTCCCGGCAGAGCAACCTAGAGCCTGAGTGGTGTGCGCTGTGAGTGGGGACAGGCCCAGCATGGCTGAGACACTACGAGCACATGCCAGTGTTATTTGTTTGCAGCATCCCTCCCTCCCCACAGTGCGACTGAACAAATGAGCCTAAAGAAGAAAAAAAAAGTGTCCACCACCATCCCCCTTGTGTCAGGGCGGAAAACAGACACTGAAGAAACCAGCAAACAGAAGAAGCTAAAACAGAGGGAACTGCCTTGGAAGTATAGATCTTAAGAAATATAAGCCAGACCAAGGAACTATCGGAAAATGAACTGACCCCACACTGCCCACAACAACACCTGAGAAAGTCCCAGATATACTTTTACTATTTTTACGATCATTCTTTTTTGTTTGTTTTGGTTTTTTCTTCTTTTCTTTTTTCTCTTTATTTTTTATTTTAACATTTTTTAACTTTTAAGTTCTTAAAGCAAACACCATATATATATATTTTTTTGTGGTTGTTGTTGCTTTTTTTAAATAATTCTTGACTTTTTTTTCTTCTTCTTCTTTTCTTTAATATTGTATTTTTGAAAATCCAACATCTACTCTAGATTTTTAATCTTTGCTTTTTGGTATTTGTTACCAATTTTGTACCTTTAAAAACACAATTTTCAGTACCCATTTTTACTTGAGAGCAAGATTACTGGCTTGACCGCTCTCTCCTCCTTTGGACTCTCCTTTTTCTCCACCAGGTTGCCTCTGACTCCTCCCTCCCCCTTCTCTTCTCTACCCAACTCTGTGAATCTCTGTGTGTTCCAGATGGTGGAGAACACTTAGGGAACTGGTTACTGGCTGGATCTGTCTCTCTCCTTTTCATTTCCCTCTTTTACCCTCCTGGCCACCTCTGTCTCCTTCCTCCCTCTCCTCTTCTCTGTATAACTCCATGAACATCTCTGAGCAGTCCAGACAGTGGAGCACACACAAGGAAGTGATTACTGGCTAGCTTGCTCTCTCCTCTTCTGATCCCACCTCATCTCATTCCAGTCACCTCTAACTCTCCCCTCCCTCTTCTCTTCTCCATGTAACTCAGTGAACCTCTCTGGGTGTCCCTCAATGTGGAGAAACTTTTCATCTCTAACCTAGATGTTTTATCATTGGTGCTGTATAGATGGAGAAGTCTTGAGGCTACTGTAAAAATAAAACTGAAAACCAGAAGCAGGAGGCTTAAGTCCAAATCCTAAGAACATCAGAGAACTCCTGACTCAAGGGAACATTAATCAATAGGAGCTCATCAAATGCCTCCATACCTACACTGAAACCAAGCACCACCCAAGGGCCAACAAGTTCCAGAACAAGACATACCATGCAAATTCTCCAGCAACACAGGAACACACCCCTGAGCTTCAATACGCAGGCAGCTCAAGTTACTCCAAAACCACTGACATCTCATAACTCATTACAGGACACTTCATTGCACTCCAGAGAGAAGAAATCCAGCTCCAGCCACCAGAACTCTGATACAAGCTTCCCTCACCGAGAAACCTTGACAAGCCACTGATACAACCCCATCCACAGCGAGGAAACTATGTAATAAAGAGAACTCCATAAACTGCCAGAATACAGAAAGGCCACCCCAAACGCAGTAATATAATCAAGATGAAGAGACAGAGGAATATCCAGCAGGTAAAGGAACAGGATAAATGCCCACCAAACCAAACAAAAGAGGAAGAGATAGGGAATCTACCTGATAAATAATTCCAAAAATGATAGTGAAAATGATCCAAAATCTTGAAATCAAAATGGAATCACAGAAAAATAGCCTGGAGACAAAGATTGAGAAGATGCAAGGAAAGTTTAACAAGGACCTAGAAGAAATAAAAGAGTCAATATATAATGAATAAAGCAATAAATGACATCAGAAACATTCTGGAGGCAACAAATAGTAGAATAACAGAGGCAGAAGATAGGATTAGTGAAATAGAAGATAGAATCGTAGAAATAAACGAATCAGAGAGGAAAAAAGAAAAACGAATTAAAAGAAATTAGGACAATCTCAGAGACCTCTGGGACAATATGAAACGCTCGAACATTCGAATTATAGGAGTCCCAGAAGAAGAAGACAAAAAGAAAGACAATGAGAAAATGCTTGAGGAGATAATAGTTGAAAACTTTTATAAAATGGGGAAGGAAATAATCACCCAAGTCCAAGAAACCCAGAGAGTCCCAAACAGGATAAACCCAAGGCAAAACACCCCAAGACACATATTAATCAAATTAACAAAGATCAAACACAAAGAACAAATATTAAAAGCAGCAAGGGAAAAACAACAAATAACACACAAGGGAATTCCCATAAGGATAACAGCTGATCTTTCAATAGAAACTCTTCAAGCCAGGAAGGAATGGCAAGACATACTTAAAGTGATAAAAGAAAATAACCTACAGCCCAGATTACTGTACCCAGCAAGGATCTCATTCAAATATGAAGGAGAAATCAAAAGCTTTCCAGACAAGCAAAGGCTAACAGAATTCAGCACCACCAAACCAGCTCTCCAACAATTGCTAAAGGATATTCTCTAGACAGGAAACACAAAAAGGGTGCATAAACCCGAACCCAAAACAATAAAGTAAATGGCAACAGGATCATACTTATCAATAATTACCTTAAACGTAAATGGGTTGAATGCCCCAACCAAAAGACAAAGACTGGCTGAATGGATACAAAAACAAGACCCCTATATATGTTGTCTACAAGAAACCCACCTCAAACAAGGGATACATACAGACTGAAAGTGAAGGGCTGGAAAAAGATATCCCATGCAAATAGAGACCAAAAGAAAGCAGGAGTAGCTATACTCATATCAGATAAAATACACTTTAAAACAAAGGCTGTGAAAAGAGACAAAGAAGGCCACTACATAACGATCAAAGGATCAATCCAAGAAGAAGATATAACAATTATAAATATATATGCACCCAATATACGAGCACAGCAATATGTAAGACAAATGCTAACAAGTATGAAAGGGGAAATTAACAATAACACAATAATAGCGGGAGACTTTAATACCCCACTCACACCTATGGACAGATCAACTAAACAGAAAATTAACAGAGAAACACAAACTTTAAATGATACAATAGACCAGTTGGACCTAATTGATATCTATAGGACATTTCAGCCCAAAACAATGAATTTCACCTTTTTCTCAAGTGCTCATGGAAACTTCTCCAGGATAGATCACATCCTGGGTCATAAATCTAGCCTTGATAAATTCAAAAAAATTGAAATCATTCCAAGCATCTTTTCTGACCATAATGCATTAAGATTAGATCTCAATTACAGGAGAAAAACTATTAAAAATTCCAACATATGGAGGCTGAACAACACACTTCTGAATAACCAACAAATCACAGAAGAAATTTAAAAATGCATAGAAATGAATGAAAATGAAAACACAACAACCCAAAACCTGTGGGACACTATAAAAGCAGTGCTAAGGGGAAGGTTCATAGCAACACAGGCATATCTCAAGAAACAAGACAAAAGTCAAATAAATAAACTAACTCTACACCTAAAGCAACTAGAAAAGGAAGAAATGGAGAACACCAGGGTTAGTAGAAGGAAAGAAATCTTAAAAATTAGGGCAGAAATAAATGCAAAAGAAACAAAAGAGACCATAGCAAAAATCAACAAAGCCAAAAGCTGGTTCTTTGAAAGGACAAATAAAATTGACAAACCATTAGCCAGACTCATCAAGAAACAAAGGGAGAAAAATCATATCAATAAAATTAGAAATGAAAATGGAGAGATCACAACAGACAACACAGAAATACAAAGGATCATAAGAGACTACTATCAGCAATTATATGCCAATAAAATGGACAACGTGGAAGAAATGGACAAATTCTTATTAAAGTACAACTTTCCAAAACTGAATCAGGAAGAAATAGAAAATCTTAACAGACCAATCACAAGCATGGAAACTGAAACTGTAATCAGAAATCTTCCAGCAAACAAAAGCCCAGGTCCAGACGGCTTCACAGCTGAATTCTACCAAAAATTTCGAGAAGAGCTAACACCTATCCTACTCAAACTCTTCCAGAAAATTGCAGAGGAAGGTAAATTTCCAAACTCATTCTGTGAGGCCACCATCACCCTAATACCAAAACCTGACAAAGATGCCACAAAAAAAGAAAACTACAGGCCAATATCACTGATGAACATAGATGCAAATATCCTTAACAAGATTCTAGCAATCAGAATCCAGCAACACATTAAAAAGATCATACACCATGACCAAGCAGGCTTTATCCCAGGGATGCAAGGATTCTTCAATATCCACAAATCAATCAATGTAATTCACCACATTAACAAATTGAAAAATAAAAGCTATATGATTATCTCAATAGATGCAGAGAAAGCCTTTGACAAAATTCAACATCCATTTATGAACAAACTCTCCAGAAAGCAGGAATAGAAGGAACATACCTCAACATAATAAAAGCTATATATGACAAACCCACAGCAAACATTATCCTCGATGGTGAAAAATTGAAAGTATTTTCCCAAAATCAGGAACAAGACAAGGGTGCTTACTTTCACCGCTACTATTCAACATAGTTCTGGAAGTCTTGGCCACAGCAGTCGGAGGAGAAAAAGAAATAAAATGAATCCAAATTGGAAAAGAAGAAGTAAAACTCTCACTGTTTGCAGATGACATGATCCTCTACATAGAAAACCCTAAAGACTCCACCGGAAAATTATTAGAGCTAATCAGTGAATATAGCAAAGTTGCAGGATATAAAATCAACACACAGAAATCCCTTGCATTCCTATACACTAATAATGAGAAAGTAGAAAAAGAAATTAAGGAAACAATTCCATTCACCATTGCAACGAAAAGAATAAAATACTTAGGAATATATCTACCTAAAGAAACTAAAGACCTATATATAGAAAACTATAAAACACTGATGAAAGAAATCAAAGAGGACACTAATAGATGGAGAAATATACCATGTTCATGGATTGGAAGAATCAATATAGTGATAATGAGTATACTACCCAAAGCAATCTACAAATTCATTGCAATCCCTATCAAGCTACCAGCGGTATTTTTCACAGAGCTAGAACAAATAATTTCACAATTTGTATGGAAATACAAAAAACCTCGATTAGCCAAAGCAATCTTAAGAAGAATGCAACTGGAGGAATCAACCTGCCTGACTTCAGGCTCTACTACAAAGCCACAGTCATCATGACAGTATGGTACTGGCACAAAGACAGAAATGTAGATCAATGGAACAAAATAGAAAGCCCAGAGATCAATCCACACACATATGGACACCTTACCTTCGACAAAGGAGGCAAGAATATACAATGGAGAAAAGACAATCTCTTTAACAAGTGGTGCTGGGAAAACTGGTCAACCACTTGTAAAAGAATGAAACTAGATCACTTCCTAACACCATACACAAAAATAAACTCAAAATGGATTAAAGATCTAAATGTAAGACCAGAAACTATAAAACTCCTAGAGGAGAACATAGGCAAAACACTCTCCGACATAAATCACAGCAGGATTCTCTATGATCCACCTCCAAGAATACTGGAAATAAAAACAAAAATAAACAAATGGGATCTAATTAAACTTAAAAGCTTCTGCACAACAAAGGAAACTATAAGCAAGGTGAAAAGACAGCCTTCGGAATGGGAGAAAATAATAGCAAATGAAGCAACTGACAAACAACTAATCTCAAAAATATACAAGTGACTCCTGCAGCTCAATTCCAGAAAAATAAATGACCCAATCAAAAAATGGGCCAAAGAACTAAATAGACATTTCTTCAAAGAAGACATACGGATGACTAACAAACACATGAAAAGATGCTCAACATCACTCATTATCAGAGAAATGCAAATCAAGACCACAGTGAGGTACCATTTCACCCCAGTCAGAATGGCTGCGATCCAAAAGTCTACAAGCAATAAATGCTGGAGAGGGTGTGGAGAAAAGGGAACCCTCTTACACTGTTGGTGGGAATGCAAACTAGTACAGCCACTATGGAGAACAGTGTGGAGATTCCTTAAAAAACTGGAAACAGAACTGCCTTATGACCCAGCAATCCCACTGCTGGGCATACATACTGCGGAAACCAGAATTGAAAGAGACACATGTACCCCAGTGTTCATCACAGCACTGTTTATAATAGCCAGGACATGGAAGCAACCTAGATGTCCATCAGCAGACGAATGGATAAGAAAGCTGTGGTACATATACACAATGGAGTATTACTCAGCCATTAAAAAGAATACATTTGAATCAGTTCTAATGAGGTGGATGAAACTGGAGCCAATTATACAGAGTGAAGTAGGCCAGAAAGAAAAACACCAATACAGTATACTAACACATATATATGGAATTTAGAAAGATGGTAATGATAACCCTGTATGCGAGACAGCAAAAGAGACACAGATTTAAAGAACAGACTTTTGGACTCTGTGGGAGAGGGAAAGGGTGGGATGATTTGGGAGAATGGCATTGAAACATATATACTATCATGTAAGAAACGAATCGCTAGTCTAGGTTCGATACAGGATACAGGATGCTTGGGGCTGGTGCACTGGGATGACCCAGAGAGATGTTACGGGGAGGGTGGTGGGAGGGGGGTTCAGGGTTGGGAACTCATGTACACCTGTGGTGGATTCATGTCAATGTATGGCAAAACTAATACAGTATTGTAAAGTAAAAAAAATTTTTTTTTAAATTTAAAAAAATAATAAAAAAGCAATGATTATAATGGGGTAAAACAGAGTTTCAGACAATACTGTGCTATAATCAGTGTTTTAGACTTATGACATCAAGGAGTTTTCCTATAGGGATTTTAATTAAAACATTAATAAAAAAGTAGTTTTCATAACTTTTTATGAAAAAAGTTATTTTCATGTATCATAAATTTCTTGATTAAAAGTGGAAATAGGTAACAAAATCATATCATGCTACAAATATAAATGGAATAATAAGATAAAATAATATAATAAACATAATTGATAGAAAAAGATAAAATATTATAAAGAAGATAAAAAAGTATGAAAATAAATGGATAGAAAAGATATATAATTAAATAGTAATCATAAGAAAGAAACTAGTATGACTGCATTAATCACACAAAGTAAATCTTAAGACAAGAAGTATCACCCAAGAGATTTATACTTCAGAGTGGTAAAATAGAATATATGAATTCATTAAAAAGACACCTTTGTAACTTCAAAGGATATGAAATTAAAACTGACAGAACTAAATCCACAATCACAGTTGGAATGTTTAACAAATCTCTCAGTAATTGCTATAGCAAGTGGGACAAAATAATAAGAAAGGTTATAGAATATTTGAACAGTAATAGCCAAATTTACTTAAAAGACATATATAAAACTCAATAACCATCACCTCTAGCATACACATTATTCTCAAGTAAATTTGGAAATTTATTAAAATAGTTATCATATCAAGTTAAAACAAGTCTCAATTTATTTTACAAGACTAAAATCAGAATATGTCTTCTAACACCAATGAACTAATAAACTAGAAATCCTTACCACAAATAAAACTAGAACTTTTTAAACATATGGAAATTAAGGAACAAACTTCTAAGTAACCAAAATAAAAGTCAGAATATAATTTGAAATGCAGTTAGTAAAAATACAATACATAAAAATGCTAGATATAAAGGCAATATACAAAAATAACCAGATGTTTACAATCTGGCAACAAATCAAAAACGAAAAAAATTTACAAACAATATTATCAGCAACAATAGCAAAAAAATAAGAATTAAATACTTAAGAATAAATTTAATGAACTATGCACAAGAAATATAAACTGAAAACTATCAACATAGAGAAAGATCCAATTAAAGATCCAAGTAAATGGAGAGATATGCCATATTAATGGATCAGAAGACTCAGTATTGTTAATTCCCTAGAAATTGTTTTATAAATTCCTCAATCCCAATTAAAATGCCAGCAGCCTTTTTTGTAATTAAACAATTAATCAAGATTTAGAATAAAACTGATTCTAAAATTTATGAAAGAATAAAAGGACTAGAAAAGCTAAGAGTTTCAAAGAAAAGAACAAATTTGAGGATTCACTCTCCCTAGTTTCGACACTATGAAACAACAGTAATGAAAATTGTGTGAAGATTGTATAAGAATAGGCTCATACCTATTATACAGAGTGAAATAAGCCAGAAAGAAAAACACCAATACAGTATACTAACACAGATATATGGAATTTAGAAAGATGGTAACAATAACCCTGTATGTGAGACAGCAAAAGAGACACAGATGTATAGAACAGTCTTTTGGACTCTGTGGGAGAGGGAGAGAGTGGGATGATTTGGGAGAATGGCATTGAAACATGTATAATATCATATATGAAACGAATTGCCATTCCAGGTTCGATGCAGGATACAGGATGCTTGGGGCTGGTGCACTGAGACGACCCAGAGGAATGGTATGGGGAGGGAGGAGGGAGAGGGGTTCAGAATGGGGAACACGTGTATACCTGTGGCAGATTCATGTTGATGTATAGCAAAACCAATACAATATTGTAAAGTAATTAACCTCCAATTAAAATAAATAAATTTATATATATAAAAGAATAGGCTCATAGACCAATAGAATGGGGCAGGCAAAGTGTTGACATTAAACTAAATTTTGAAATGTATTCATTGGAAGGACTGATGCTGAAGCTGAAACTCTAATACTTTGGCCACCTGATGCAAAAACCTGACTCATTGGAAAAGACCCTGATGCTGGGAAAGATTGAATGTAGGAGTAGAAGGGGATGACAGAGGATAAGACGGTTGGATGGCATCACCAACTCAACGGACATGAGTTAGAGCAAGCTCTGGGAGTTGGTGATGGACAGGGAAGCCTGGCGTGCTGCAGTCCATGGGGTCACAAAAAGTCGGACATGACAGAGAGATTGAACTGAACTGAACTAAAACAGACTATTTTAATTAACCTCAATTTTATTTTCACAACCTGTCAAGTATACTTTTAATACTACTATTTTAGTGATCCAATTGAACAAATGGTTTAGTCTAAGGTTACAAAATTGAAACATAGGGGAGCTGGAATTTGAACATAGGTCTGCCTGGGTCCAAAATGCTTAGGATTTCTTAGTACAGAGTGATGGGAAGATGGATCAAAGACTGTATTCACAGGAGAGAGAAATAACATTACAGAACAGGTGAAGGAAAATTAACAAAGGTCTCTAACTGTATGGGTCAGGAAAAACAAAAAAAAACTACAGAACATAATTCTAACAGTAGAAATAACTGCATATGTCAAAAGAGGGAAATTGGAAGGAAAAGAGCATTAGAGTATATAATATCCCTTCTGCTTCTGTCCCTTTGGCCTATTCCGCTTGAAAATGGCTTTATAACCTTCTATTGCAGAATTTGAGTGCAAAGACTATACAAAAATCTATTTATAATAAACTTTACCATGATTTTTAAATCACTCAGTATAATAGGGTAGCCAAGATATGGAAGTATCACACTAGGGAGATTTCCAGCAATGTAAAATATAAACAACTACAATAGGTCTGCATGCTGGAATTAAGGATACAAGAAAACATTAAGTATGAGTAAATATGAATACTTAAAAAACTATTAAAGACCACTGACTCTTTAGACAACAACAACAAAAAATCATATTTGTCCAGTGGGACATTAGTAAGCACGACACTAGCAGGGGCTTGATTAGCCTCTGCATGCTGGGCTTGTCCTCTTGAAATGCTCCTTTTTGGAAACTTGCGCTATCATATTGAGTTCTGATTACCCTCCTTACATGGTCATGTAAAGAGAAGAGACACCCAGCCTGCTCCCCAGATGTTCCATCTCTCTCAACTGAGGCACCAGACATATGAGTGTAGCCACCTTGGATTTCCATGCCCAGATGAGCTTTCCAATAAATGCAAATATCTGATTCACTCTAAGCTAGCTCAGCAGAAGAACCACTGAACTGAGCCCAGCCAAGATTGCAGAATTACGAGCAAATAAATGGAATGGCTTATCATACTGCAATAGATAACTAATAGACCTTTTAATAAGGCATATGGGTTATTCTGCATGTGTATGTGTGTTTCAATTATTTCTCATATGCACTGTGTATGCAGCAGCAGGAAAAAAATATTGTATAATACTATTTATAATCCAAATAATGAGAACATCACAAACCACTAGGTCATTTCAATCTACTTTTTATTCAGTTATGTATACACAACTCTACAATAAAACATTTATTACAATAGATTACAAAATAACATCAACATTCTCTACCTCATAATTTGTCCTGTTAGGACAACTTACTTATGAAATTGTTCGGCTGGTTATGAAATACTACCAACTGTTAAAATGGAAGAAAAGTGCATCTTAAAAGTGAAATGGTTTTACATGTGGAACTAAGATGGGTTGTTTTTAAAAACATATTGTTTGGCTTCATTCTTTTCTTTATAAACATTCATTCTTTTACCTTCATCCTTTTCAAAGGATTATTCAGCTCTCGCTGGAATGAAGCCGCTCTTCCTGAAAGGAAGGTCTGAAAGGCAACAGCCAACAAATTTTCATACTTTTCAAGTAGTGTTTTATCTTCAGGAGGATAAATTCGCCTACAATAAAATCAGATGAACCAGTTTTTTTAAAAAGCGACTATAGTGCAAGACATAAGGTAAACTACAAAGATAATCCATGACTCTGTATCAGTCACTTTACTAGGTGCTAGAAATAAAGATGAATACAGTATAAGATATCCATAAATTTTTATGTTACCCATACAAACTGAAGTTTATCCAGAGAATTATCATTAAGTGATGAGTTCCAGAAAGCACAGTATAAAGATCTGGTTGAGGGGAGGTGGTTTAAGAAGAATTGCAATGGGACATATTGGAGAAATACTGGAGAGTTTTATCAGAGATAGTTTAAGTGATAAGGTTTAGAAAGTTTTAGACTTAGTGTGATTATTGATGTATACAAGAATGTAGGGATTAACCCTAATGATCTTTTGAGGGGTGGCAGAATTTTCCTCTCTGCTGGAGAGAATTAGGTAGACAATCAGGTTGAGAGGAATGTGTTTTCATCTCTACTGCTAATGGTATTAAGGCTGGAAAGAACACCTTACCGGAGGGCAGGAAGTTCAATGATGTCAAATTCTCCTAATTCTGCTGAGTCATTATCAAATCTTGGGAGGAGGGGTAGTCTTTCCAGGAACACAAAGAGCTTAGAGGGCCCCTGTCTTCTCCTGTCAAATGTGACACTGGAGGGGTCCAGCTGCACACAGTCCACGTCCCTTTCTGTCTCATACCTGGGTCCTCCAGACAGTTTCACTATTTGCCTGGTTCCTGATACATTTGAATTTACAACAAAGTACAAAAACAACTTTGAACTGACAGAAAGAATACTAAGAGACCTGACTTTCTCAAAATACCATATGATAATAAAATAAGATAACAGGATAACATCAGGCTTAAAAGATGTTACACAACCACCCTTGAGGCTGGCAAGCAGGAGCTCTCACCAAGTCTGAACCATCTACTTGCTGACTATCTTTCCTTGCTGGAAGTAAATTAAACAAAAAGCATGATACAAACACGGCTTAAAATAAGCCTAAAAGTTAAAAAATACAGACACTGCTGTTTTGACACTTCACTTTTTCAATCTATAAAAAAACAAAAGCACGGTTACCTGTAATTCCCCATGTGTCGATTTTCGTGTTCTTCTTTCGAGATCTGCTTCCGTACCTGAGCTAGTCTCTCCTTCTAGAAACGAAGACATTTTACAAATAAAACCTGACAAGTGAATTATGTAATTCAAACTGTAGGCACATTGTTAAAATTTTCATACCAGCTCTTCTTTCCGCTTCTCCAACTGATGTCTCTGTTGTTCCCAATCTGAGGAACCTGGTAAGGGTCTTTTTATTGAATTCTGACCATAAAGCCTCCTTTGAGCTTCAGCTTTTTGTTTAGCCAAGTTTTTCCTTTTATCACTGGTCCTAAAATACAGAACATAATACCATATTCCAGAATTCAAATAAGCTCTGATCTTATCCCTGTAAGGAGAATTAGCAGAAGAGGAGAAACAGTGGGAATAGGAATCAATGTTTATTAAATTTATATATTCACACATATATTCATCTAGTCATTCATCAAATATGGGTTTCCATCCAACAAACAGAAGTTTTGAAGGTAACAAGAGAAAATGGTGATAGTATAGCAACTAATTAGCTATACAATCTTGGGTCAATTAATTGCTGGGTCTGTTTTTCCATCTATCAAATGTTAACAACAGCACTTCTCTTCAAAAGTTCTTAGAGAGATTAACCGGGAGTGACACTGCAAGCATGATCATCTGCTCGGTTGTGTCAGACTCTTTGCAACACCATGGACTGCAGCACACCAGGCTTCCCTGTCCTTTGTCTCCCGCAGTTTGCTCAAAGTCATTTTCATTCAGTTGGTGATGCCATCCTCTGTCTCCCCTTCTCCTCCTGCCTTCAATCTTTCCCAGCATCAGGATCTTTTCCACTGTCACCTCTTCACGTCAGGTGGCCAAAGTGTTGGGGCTTCAGCTTCAACATCAGCCCTTCCAATGAATATTCAGGGTTGATTTCCTTCAGGATTGACTGGTGCGATCATGCTGTCCAAGAGACTCAAGAGTTCTCCAGCGTCACAATTCAAAAGCATCAATTCTTCAGCACTCAGCCATTTTTCTGGTCCAACTCCCACATCCATACATGATTAATGGAAAAACCATAACTTTGACATTTGTCAAAGGCTTTATACAGACCTTTGTCAGCAAAGTAATGTCTCTGCTTTTTAATATGCTGTCTAGGACTGTCATAGCTTTTCTTCCAAGGAGCAAGCATCTTTTAATTTTGTGCTCTAAAATAATCCATAATTATTTTAGAGTACAAGAAAATAAAATCTGTCACTGTTTCCACTTTTACCCCCATGTATTTGCCAAGAAGTGATGGGGCCAAATACCATGACCTTTGTTTTTCTGAATTTTGAGTTTTAAACAAGTTTTTTCCCTCCCCTCTTTCACCTTCATCAAAAGGCTCTTTAGTTCCTCTTCTCTTTCTGCCATTAGGGTGGTATCATCTGCATATCTGAGGTTGCTGATATTTCTCCCAGTAATCTTGATTCCAGCTTGTGCTTCATCCAGCCCAGCATTTCCCATAATGTGCTCTGCACAGCCATTAAATAAACAGGGTGACAATGTACAGCCTTGACGGACTCCTTTCCCAATTTGGAACGAGTCCGTTTTTCCATGTTCGGTTCTAATTGTTGCTTCTTGACCTGCATACAGATTTCTCAGGAGGCAGGTCAGATGGTCTGGTATTCCCATCTCTTTAAGAATTTTCCAAAATTTGTTGTGATCCATACAATCAAAGCCTTTAGTGTACTTAATGAAGCAGAAGTAGATTTTTTTCTGGAATTTTCTTGTTTTTTCTATGATCCAACTAAGATCATGGCATCTGATCCCATCACTTCATGGCAAATAGATGAGGAAACAGTGGAAACAGTGGCTGACTTTATTTTTGGGAGCTCCAAAATCACTGCAGATGCTGATTGCAGCCAAGAAATTAAAAGATGCTTACTCCTTGGAAGGAAAGTTATGACCAACCTAGACAGTATATTAAAAAGCAGAGACATTACTTTGTCAACAAAGGTCCATCTAGTCAAGGCTATGGTTTTTCCAGTAATCATGTATAGATGTGAGAGTTGGACTATAAAGAAAGCTGAGTGCCGAAGAATTGATGCTTTGGAACTGTGGTGTTGGAGAAGACTCTTGAGAGTCCTTTGGACTGCAAGAAGATCCAACCAGTCCATCCTAAAGGATTAGTCCTCGGTGTTTACTGGAAGGACTGATGTTGAAGCTGAAACTCCAATACTTCGGCCACCTGATGCGAAGAGCTGACTCATTTGAAAAGACCCTGATGCTGGGAAAGACTGAAGGCAGGAGGACAAGGGGACGACAGAGGATGAGATGGTTTTATGGCATCACCAACTCAATGGATATGAGTTTGGGTAAACTCCGGGAGTTGGTGATGGACAGGGAGGCCTGACGTGCTGCGTTTCATAGGGTCACAAAGAGTCAGACATGACTGAGCGACTGAACCGAACTGAACAGATGATGGCAATTTGATCTCTGGTTCCTTTGCCTTTTCTAAATCCAGCTTGTACATCTGGAAGTTCTTGGTTCACATACTGTTGAAGCCTAGCTTGAATGATTTTGAGTATTACCCTGCTAGCATATGAAATGAGCACATTTGTACAGCAGTTTGAATATTCTTTGCTTTTCTTTGGAATTGGGATGAAGACTGACCTTTTCCCATCCTGTGGCCACAGCTGAATTTTCCAAATTTGCTTTGGTGATTAATTACTATTATTAATTAAATGTGAGAAGTAATGAAAAGAGTTGAACTTGAGATGGCAACAAGACTTCCAATTTTAATGACTTTATGATTAAGAATATCATTTTTCCAGTGATAAATACGAAATTTGGCTGAGTTTCCTTTGTTTAGGGAAACGGAAAATGTGATTTAGGTAGCTCTTAACTTTTATTCCATTTTACCTAGGACAAATCATTTCTATATACCATACAATTTAAAGGAAGGACAGGAGAGAAAGGGGGAATAGAAATAAAAGGAAGAGGAAAGAACAAAGAATAACAATTGGAAAGAAAATAAGGTAAGAGAGAAAGAAAAAATGAAATGACAGAATAGAGGAAGGGAGAACAACGAAAGGACTGAGAATACCATGATGAGAATGCTGTGGAAGAAATGAAGGCAGAGATATATGCACCTCTACACAGAAAAGACTTAACTCGCAGACAAGGACACTGACACACACCCAGCTCAAGCACATACAAATAAAGAACTATGTTCGCATCCCTATAAAAACTGGTATGAATAAGCACTAACAACTCTTAGTCCAAAACAAAATTTAACCAGAGACCAAAGGATCTCCATTCACTCAGCATTTTAATCAGTGTTTTCCCGCTCAGCTATATCCATACACTGACCTAAGGAGTTTTATTTACACTTTCTGGAGTTCTTTCCACTACTCATTATCTTGTGATTCCATCCAAGGGTTTTCTCTTTCTCATCAGCTGGCCTCACACATACAAGCTCTTGTAATATGGAAACTCTGGAAGTTCTATGAACATGCTGTGCTTGCCTCACTTCCTTATCTTACTACAAGGAGTTACCTTTGAATGGAATGTCCTTCCCCATCCTTGTCATCGTTTTATTTAGTACTCACCATACTCTAGTTCTAGACATGGCCTTGGAAATACAAAGATGAATAGAGACATTGCCCTCAAGCTGCAATGGTCTAAAGAGGGAGAGGGGAATACAACGTGAATAAATACACAGGTTACAGTGGATGCTACTTAAAAAGTGATAGTAGTAGGGGTGACGGCAAAAGCGAGGAAGTAAACCACTTTGCTACAGCAAAGGCTTCAAATAGAAGGTCAGCTTTGCGCTAGGTATTCAAGAATGAGTTAATCAAACTGTGGCATATACATGCAATAGGCCTTAACAGGGAAGGAAATTCTGACTACATGCTACAATATAGATGAATCTTGAATACACTGTGCTTTCCCTGATGGCTCTGATGGTAAAGAGTCAGCCTGCAATGCAGGAGACCTGGGTTTGATTGGGTCAGGAAGATCCCCTGGAGAAGAAAATGGCAACCCACTCCAGTATTCCTGACTGGAAAATTCCATGGACAGAGGAGCCTGGTGGGCTACTGTCCATGGGGGTGCAGAGTCGGACACGACTGAGCGACTAACACTTGAATACATTATGCTAACCTAAATAAGGCAGTTACAAAACAGCAAATAGTGTATGATTCTACTTGTATGAAGTACCTAATCAAATTCATAGAGACAGATAGCAGAATAGGTGTTTACCAGGAGCTGGTGAGAGGGAAAAATATGGAGCTGTCTAATAGGTACAGAATCTCAGTTTCACACAATGAAAAAGTTCTGGAGAAGGATGGAGGTAATTATTGCATTATAATGTGAATGTACTTATTGCCACTGAACTGCACACTTAAAAATGGTTACAGTAGTTAAGTTTCAAGTATATTTTACCACAGTTTTCTAAAAATGAGTCAACATTCACCAGAGGGACAAAGCTAAAAGGAAATTTAAGTGAGAATACACACAAAATTACGGACATGCAAAATAGCATTGTTCTTTAAAAAAATTAATTCCAAGGCAGGGAAAAGAGAAGAACAAAAGGTGATCACGTTGGCAAGAGATGCAAGGGCTAGATTATAAAGAGTCTGTGTCTAAAGATCAAAAATGACTTGTAGGCAATGTTTAAACGTTCTGATAATGTGGCAACAATCTGAGGAGAACAGTAGAATTTACAAGTATCCCTTTAAATGTTGGCATCCCTCAGGCTCTGCCCTTGCCCCTCTCTACTTCTCAATATATACACTCTATGTTTTCATCTACTGGATTCAACAGCAAACTATACATGTATGTCAGTCACATGGGGGTCTCTTATCTCCTGGGACCTTGTATATCAACTCTCCCACTTGACAATTCCACCTGAGTGTCTCAAAGCACTTCAAAATCAGCATGTTTAAAACTGAATTATCTCTTAATTTCTACTTCCCCCATCACTTCTAAGTCTGTTTCTTGCCTAAAACCTTTATCTAAATAAAAGACATACTGTCAAACAACTCATCCAAGCCAGAAATCACGGGAGACTTTGAACTCCCAGCACCTGCTCCTATAGCAGTAGGCACTCAATAAACACTTTTTAAATGACTTGGAGAGCAACAGAGTGGAAACCACAAGATGGGATGAAAGTCAGTGCTGAACCAAGGGGATCAATAAAACAGACCAGGAGAGGAATGAGAAATCCTTAAACTTGAAGAGGAGACTAAGAATTTAAATCATACATTTGACAGGACTACTTAAACCATATGTATGCCAAAAAATGTATAGGCATATTGCTTAAATAATCTAAAATACCTGATATACTTGTATAAGTGAAATAAAAATTTCCTATTCTATATCTCTTTCCTTCCTATTCATTTCCTTTAGAATAACTGAAATATTAGAATTTAGGCAAATCATTCTCTGATCACACAAAAGAAGGGGTCATATGAAAATTTCTGAACAAGCTATATCTCAATCTCTTTTTAATAATGCCTTTCATATAAATCTACTTCTCAATCAGGCATTTACTAAATGTTTGAAAATATTTCAAGTAAATAAATTGCTTGGAGGCATCCCACAGCTCTTACAGAGTTCTTGAAATAACAATTAGAATCAATTGAGATCACAAAATCCCTGAGCTTAAGTGACCTCAAAAGGTCCTAGAAGTTATTTGAACACTTATACTAGCAGACAGCTCACTATTTCATTAAACAATTCAGTTAAACTTCTAACAAGTTTCTCTCATAATAAGATAACAGCTTCCCACACAGTAACATTTCAAATATTTGATTTTCATGATCATATAAATGGCAACCAGTCTAATAATATTCCATTGATCCAGCAATCCCAGTTTTGGGTATATATCCAAAGAAGTGGAAATCAGGATTTAGAGTGATACTCACACTCCCATGTTCATTGCAGCATCATTCACAACAGCCAAGACAAGGAAGCAACCTATGTTCATCAATGGATGAATGGATTAAAAAAAATGTGGTACGATGGAATATTACTCAGCCTTTAAAAAGAAGGAAATCTTGTCTATTCTTTTCGATGGGAAAAGTTAAGCTCACTTAACTGCTTCTCTTTTCCGTTTACCCTGGCAGCCTGAAATACTAGGAAGACCTCTGGACAGAAAGGCAGGAAATGCATTTTTGAGTTTTCTTTACTTTCTGAGTGACCTTTATGCTTTAGTTTCTTCTTATGAAGTAAGGAAACAATCTAGGTTTCCTAAGGTATGCTCCAATTCCACCTCATACTCTGTATTAAATAATCACACCAATAATGAAATTACAGCATATTTATTATAGATTCAAATCATACAGGGGGGAGGGGAAGTAGAATTCAGGAGGAGAGGAAAAGATATTTAAAAAGAAGAAAATTAAATGGGTTTAAAGAATAGAATCAAGAAACTCAAAATATAAAATACTAAAATTATAAGCCAATTCTATTTACAAATGACTGTTCTACACCAAACATGGTAAAAAAAATTCCAAAACACAGAGGAAACAATTTACCTAATATTTAGTAGCTTCAGCGCATTTAGCAGCACTCCCTTTTTCACATCATAGTCTATTTTCTGATCAGTGCCAAAGCTCGGAGCACGATTGATCTGAAATTAACAAAAAAACCAATGAGTAACCAAATGTTGGCAGATCAATCTATATTCAGTAAAAGTTTTTTAACCTAATGTGGGATCCCGACCAGTAGAAGGACTCTACAATAAACCTCAAAGCTCTACATAGTCGATGGTCCAGTCACGACTGCCACACCTGCATTCCCCATCACCTTAATTTAAGTCAAGGACTTGCAAGGAATTGACTGTCATCACTGCTCCTTCCCACTGCTGCCTTAGCTCAGGATTTTTCAGTCAGCATTATCTGCTCTCTCTCCAGTCCACTCTCTCCAAATTATCACCCCATGCATTCCAGGTATTAAATTTAGAAAGTTAAAGTGATTCATCCTGACAAAAGTTTGGATGACCAGTAATAATAATAAAAATAATAACACGGAACAAAAAATAACATGCATGTTACCAATATAGTAATAATTATATTCATATATGTATTTTGCATGTTGAAATTATCAGTGCCCTCTTGTCACTGCTTTCAGATCTTCTGGATGGATCATCCATTGCTGCCTAAAAAATAAATTTTCTCTCTTTCTACCTGGGTCAGACAATAATTCATCAATTTTCATTTTACTTCATTTCACTGAAATTACTTGGAGGATACCATTAAAGGTATCTGAAGACTAACCTGTATAAGCTTTTCTAACTGTTTAAGGATTCATGGAAATCAATGAGCCATTTGTGGCTGTTCTACTTTACTCCATCATTTCCAAAGTTTCATTAAGGAGAAAAATAACAAGCAATTATATATACTTTATATATATATATATATATATATATATATATATATATACATATACACAAACATACACACACACCCAGAAATGTAGTTTATAATATGCTACAACTTCAAGAGCTAGAGCTTTTGTTTTTTCTTTGCTGTTGTTGGGTTTTGTTGTTATTGTTGATGTTACGAAAATGTAATTGGGATAGCAGATATTTAGGGAAATTACTTATTCTATTAACTCAATTGATGAGAACACTATTGAGTTCAAAACTACAGCTTAGCTTCTTTAACACCAACTAATTCCACAGGCTATGTCAAAAAACATGCATGCTGCCACTCATAGAAGAGGGTCATCTTATACAAATCCAGCACCATAAGAAACAAGGTAACTGACAGCATGCATTTTACAACTGGCAGCTTAAGGAAATACCACGTTATAGTTAAATCATCCAGGAACATAAGTGCTTCTAATCAGAAATGTGGCACAAGATCGCTGCAGAAAAATTAGAAACAAAAGGCCAACAAACAGAGATCACCTGCAATCCCAACACCTAGCGTACTGTTAACCATTTGACAAATGGTGTTCCAGATATTTGCTACACATATTCATCATATTCATTTTACCTTCCAAATATATCTCTACACTAAGTATTTTATTTTATAATCAAGGTTTTCTCTGAACGGTGTGTCATATAAATTTTGTATGCCATCATTTTGATGGCTACATGGTATTCCTTGTGTAGAGATATGGCAAACTAATTTCTTCAATAGAGATATGACTTACTGTATTATGTCCTTGCTGATTTCTGATTTAAAAGGTGATGAACCTATTTCTATCTTTGTGATGCAGACTCAAGGGGAAGAGTATAACTTGGTAATTGCAAGAACATGCATTTGTTCCAGGGGATTTTGAGAGAGGGAGTTTATTCTACTACTTAAAAGTTTCACGCATTTCCTCTTACAAGTGCAGAGAAAGGATAGAGTAATATATTTTATATAAAAAAAGGTTCAGGCATTCCATCTCTATAATTTATAAAACAAAGACAGTTCTGCTGCTAGATATAACAGGATTATTAAAATAAAACAGACATTTAGGAATCAATGATTAAGTGGTTCACTGAAATGTTATCTATCTGTATAGAAAATCTTAGTATTTCATTTCAGACTTGCAGCCTGGAATTCTGCCAGGCATATCCCTCCACCAGGATGGTAGGGAGCTCTTGATACAATACAATCACAATCCTCTCTCTTATCTATTTCAGATTCTTCACTCTACTATCATTTGAAAGAATTTGGTCTATGAAGAAATATGCCTACATACTAAAAAAACTAATATATGGAAAGGTAGAAAAACTTAACTAAATTAACATTTTCGATTTTAAGTTTTATGAGAAATTTAAAGGAAAAAAAGAAAAGAAAAGAAAAACCACAAATGGCTGACAGAAGAATCGCCGAAAATTACAGCTCCATCCAGCCAAACTTCTATGTGATGACTTCTTTGTTCTCATTTCCTAACATGGTTGTAAGAGAGACAAAGCTCACAAGTGTTAGAGTCTTAAAGCACAGCAGCTTGTAAATGCACACAAAAGGAAAATTAATAGAAAGCAAATTAAATTAATATATTTATTAACTGTCCAAATCATAGTTTTATTATCAAGCACAATCATTTCATGCACAGATGAAAGTTTCCATAATAGTTTCTGGGCTACTAAATTAGTGCTGTTGCCTCTGGCCTATAACTTACCCCAACCTCAACCCCAACTCTCCTAATCCCTGGCCCCTCGCCACTTTCTACAGCCTTAAGTACTCTGACCAGGTGTTCACTCTTTTGCAAAGACTTTTTTTGAACTCACAAATATACACATGTACACAGAGAGATTAATCATTGTCTGTGCTGCCTCCTGTTTCCTACTTATACTTGTAATTATTATTATAAAACACATAACTGAGTCCCCTACAAAAATAGGACACATATTTTCTTATTTTTCTTTAATCTCCCATCTGGTGCAATGATCTGCAAATTAAGGATACTTAACATACTAGAGGTATATTTATACTCCACTTAATTTCCATGTTTTTCCCTAAAAATGTTTTCTATGATTGAAAATCTCTGTAATTTGCCACTATGAGTCATTGCCTGCGATTACTGAAGTTAACTAAAAGTTATCAAATGCTCAGAGGCATCCTCTGCCTTATTCCACTTGATGGCGCCAAAAGGTTTTTAACAATGTATGTTCACATTACTATGATTTCAGATTCTTTCAACTGTTCTGATATAATACATGTTCAGTACCCACAGCTGCCTATTATTGTGGTGTTTTTTTAAAGGGCTATGATTGATTTGAAAATGATGAAACAATGAATATAAAATTAAAATAAGTTATTGTGGGTTTTTTAAAGTGGTTTATTGATCAGGAAGTTATGGAGAAAATAAAGTATGAAGAAATATGAATGCAAACAATGTATTTTTGAGCTTTTAAAAAATACATAATTCAGCCATTCAGTCAATTCTGATCTAACCAAGCAGCAGTCAGCTTCAGTTAGGCAAATGCTTTTAAAATTAGGTGAATAAAATACCTATAAAATCATTATTTATTATCCTTTCAGTTCTATTTCACGCATGTGCCTTCACTTCTTTCCCACTCCATCAAAGCTAAAAGACAAGTATAGGGCAAAACAATACAAGTAAGAACAGGAATTGATACTTTCAAATTGTAATGCTGGAGGAGATCTTGAGAGTCCCTTGGACTGCAAGAAGATCAAACCAGTCAATCCTAAAAGAAATCAACACTGAATATTCACTGGGAGGGCTGATGTGGAAGTTGAAACTCCAACACTTTGGCCACCTGATGCAAAGAGCCGACTCACTGGAAAAGACCCTGATGCTGGGAAGAAAGGTTGAAGGCAAAAGGAGAAGGGGGTAGCAGAGGATGAAATGGTGAGACAGCATCACCAACTCAATGGACATGAATCTGAGCAAACTCCAGGAGGTGGCGAGGGACAGGGAAGCCTGGTGTGCTGCAGTGCATGGGGTCACAAAGAGTCGATATAACTGAGCAGCTGAACAACAAAGAACAGGAAAGGAAAGGAAGATAAGAAAATGGTATAAATAAAGAAGAAAATGTCAGGACTAAGTAAGATGAAGGGCCACTGTTCAGAGTCAAGTGCTTTCACATTCAAGGAACGGAGGAAGTAAAAGGATACATAAAGTTCTTCACATGTATCTTATTTCTAGGATCCAAGCCAGGAGCATAATTTGAATACCTGACAGAATTGTATTTGATTAGCAATATAATACACATTATTTGTTCACAGTAGATTCAACAAACACACACATGAAAGCAGGAGCCCTCGAACTGGAAGTGTTCTTTCCTAAAAATATATTTTGAACGTCTTGATTTCACCTATCACTCATTCAATTTGCTTTCCAAAACCTTGGTATTACAGATGTAACTTCTAATTTCTAAATCATTAGCAAAAAAAGAGGTAATCAACTTAAAATTAAAGGTAGTTGATGGTGATATCTTCTTTAATAATATATTCCTTAAAATGTAAGTAATCTAGTAAATACTAAGTGTTTAGATGGGTGCTGTTTTGCTAAATACAGTATTTTGTGGCCATGCGATCTGTGGAGCTTGATGATCAGAACCAGGTGTACCGGTTGGGGTGCTGTAGGACCACATGACTTCTTAGGTTTCCTCTATATACAATAAAAACATGACAGAAAAGAAAGGTAAAAAAATCTTAAACAGAGATCATTTTTATTTTTCCTTCATATTATTCTGTATTTTCTAAATGTTAAGTGACCTTTTATAATGGAAGAAAAATAATGATGACTCTAACCACAGGGACTGGCAGAAAACCAATCCAAAGGCATGGCTGACAGGCTAGACATGAGGGGAGCCCTAGGCACATAATACGGTCTTGAAGAATTCATGTTACCCAGTGTGTTAGGTATTAACTAAGATTAATGAGCTAACTGGAGCCTCTCTCCTCTAGGAGAGTTTGAAGGGGAGGGGCACTGAAGCCAGGGAGCTACAGTCCAGCAGCCCAAGCATCCACACAGAAGAAACCCAACATCCTGAAGTCACGAGGTGGTAGGTCTGTGAGGCTGAGAAAGCAGTAGAAAAGTAGACCTCCAATCAGTAACAGCAGATCCATGCGTGTATGCAAAATGCCTAGCCTAGAAACTCACCCAATGCTGATTTGGGAAAAGTAAGATCAAACACATTGAGCCACTCTAGCAAATGTATTCCTTGAATTCTCATTCTCTTCCTCCAACATACTCCACTCAGGCCTCTCTATGCTCAATGAATGAAATAACAGTACTCACTTATCTTTCTTCTAAAAGAAACACCTTACCTCCAGCAGCCATGGCTTTAGTTTTCTATCCAACAAAATATCAAATCCCAGGACTTCAAAGCAGACACTTTCACTTCCTGGAGGTTGACCAGGTCTGCACATTCGATACGCATGTAGGACATGAGGTTCTGCTACAATCAGAGTCTTCACCACCAATTCCTATAAGGATTGTGATTTAAAAAAAAGAAGAAGAAAAGCTTTATTTCTTTGTGTCTCATTTATATACATGGAAATAAGGCCTGGATTCAGTAGCATCCCTGGTGGCTCAGATGGTAAAGCATCTGCCTGCAATGCAGGAGACCCGGGTTCGATCCCTGGGTTGGGAAGACCTCCTGGAGAAGGAAATGGAAACCCACTCCAGTACTCTTGCCTGGAGAATCCCACTGACAGAGGAGCCTGGTAGTCTACAGTCCATGGGGTCGCAAAGAGTCGGACACGACTGAGCGACTTCACTTTCACTTTGGCCAGGTTCACGAAACTCTATTGTATCTTATCCCTACTGTTGCTCAGACTGTACTTCACCCAACTCACACCCTGCCTACTGTGGTCCAGGCATGCTCGCCTTCTCTAGGCTCTTCGCACTAGCTGATCCTCTCCCTGGAACACTCTTCTCCCAATAATTCAATGTCTGGTTCCCTGATATTCAGAGTCTTTCCCTGACACCTGAGTCAAAAGTAGGCACCCAAACATTATTGCTTACTGTGTCACTACACAGCATAGGCCCAATGATCTTTTTTTTCTTTTTTTTTTAGAGCAGAGTCTTTGTATCATTTACAACCTCATTCCCAGTCCTTACAGTAGTACCTGGCATTTAGTAAATGCTGAAAATCATTTGTGAACAAACAAAATAAAAGTTTATGAATGTGGCTTGAGTTTGTTAAATAGGTAAGCTAGGATCATAGTGCACCTTGTCAGAAACCCATACAAAATGGGAGGGGATGGGAGGGAAAAGAAATTCCAAGGAGAATAACTATTTCAGATACAACATTATAGAACCTCCATTTAGAGAAAAGCTGAAAGGCCAAGAGGACAAAATTTGGGAGAGGCGAGTTGGGAGAGGTGAGTTTCTCCATGCAATGATGATTTTGTAGTTCAAAAGGTTTATCTGAGATCAGAGTAATGCCGATCAACAAACTATCAACATTTTCTGTGAGGACACATAACATGACGAGGGTGAGTTACTAACGCTAATAAAAGAAAAAGTTGGTTTACTGAAGTCTGAGAACAAGCTACAGCTTGCATAACAGCTGTCCCCTTGGTTTTTGCTTATAATATATTATTTTGAAGCCCCTCTCTACAGGTAGACAGCATATTAAAAAGCAGAGACATTACTTTGCCAACAAAGGTTCATCTAGTCAAAGCTATGATTTTTCCAGTAGTCATGTATGGATGTGAGAGTTGGACTATAAAGAAAGCTGAGCACTAAAGAATTGA
This sequence comes from Budorcas taxicolor, assembly GCF_023091745.1. Lineage (NCBI taxonomy): Eukaryota > Metazoa > Chordata > Mammalia > Artiodactyla > Bovidae > Budorcas > Budorcas taxicolor. The sequence continues at coordinate 60,026,654 of NC_068912.1, read as the reverse complement.
TGTTTTTGAACCATGGTGTTGGTGAAGACTCTTCAAAGTCCTGTGGACAGCAAGGACATCCAACCAGTTCATCCTAAAGGAAATCAGTCCTGAATATTCATCAGAAGGACTGATGTTGAAGCTGAAACTCCAATACCTTGGCCACCTGGTGCAAAGAACTGACTCATTTGAAAAGACCCTGATGCTGGGAAAGACTGAAGGTGGGAGGAGAAGGGGACGACAGAGGATGAGATGGTTGGATGGCATCACCGACTCAATGGACATGAGCTTGAGTAAACTCCGGGAGTTGGTGATGGACAGGGAGGCCTGGAGTGCTGCAGTCCATGGGGTCGCAAAGAGTCGGACATGACTGAGCAACTGAACTTAACTATCCAGTATAGGCGATATTTTATGGCAGTTAAGAATCTGGCTCCAAAGTCAGACTTTCTGGGTTATTCCAGGCTTTTCTACTTGCTGGATGTGCAACCCCAGTCATGTTGCTTAAACTTTGTGAGTCTCATTTTTCCCAAAAGTAAACTGGCAATAATAGTAATAATACCTGCTTTTAAAAGATGGATGGAAGGACAAAATGAGACTCCATGTGAAATGCTTAGTGCCTCAGTTCAGTTCAGTCGCTCAGTCGTGTCCTACTCTTTGCGTCCCCATGAACCGCAGCACACCAGGCCTCCTTGTCCATCAGCAACTCCAGGAGTCAACCCAAACCCATGTCCATCAAGTCGGTGATGGCACCCAACCATTTCATCCTCTGTTGTCCCCTTCTCCATAGTGCCTAGAACGGAGTAAATCTTCAGGAGGGGTAAGCAACTTAATTACTATTGCTATGTTTATCCTTCATTCTTCTAGAACTCCACCTCTTATGTCTGGTTAGCCACAAATATTCCACTGCCTGGGGAAGTAGCACTTATATGACCGAAAAAAATGGAAGACAAAGTTAATTTCACTATTACCCAGAATCCCAACACAGACTGTATTTGGGTCTGTCAGAGATGCCCTGTAAGGCTGTTCTCCGAAATTTTATTCAAAAAAACAAATTCATGGAATTAATAACACCAAAGATATGGAGATAAAAGAGAAAAGACTACTTTACATAAATCTTGAGATATTATTGAAACTACTTGACTAGGGAAAAAAGTTAAAATTTTGGCTAACAATTGTCTATGTGAAATAAGACATGGTTGGGGTGAGGAGGTGGGGATGAATATTTGGACTCTGAATTGCAAATCTGTGTTTTTTCTACATAAAAGCAACATATTTTCAAGAATGTAAAGACAAGATTGCATGTATATGTGTAGTCAGGAATGACATAATCAAACACACACTCCACTAATGCTTCTAAGGATTTCCAGTATTGATTTATTTAATTTTTACCTAAAGTATATAAAAAGCATTCAGTAAGGATGATTTTATGAATGGTTTTAGTCATTTTTAACCTTCATGGCCTGATTTTCTCTTGATTTCTTATTCATTCTTCACCAGCACTAGAGCACACATAAAGAGTATTGATGAATGTTAGTTTTCATATACAGACAGCTACTTCTTAGATAAATTACTATCAATAAAGTGGTCAGTGAAAGAAGTTCTAAGTTAAATTCATGAAATTTGTAAACTATTAAGATAAAAATTTACTGCACCATTGCCCTCTCCACCTTCTCTTGTCATTCTCTTTTTTATATTATCCCATTGATTGATCTTAAGAAGATATCTGTAAGTATATGCAATTCTTAATAAAGAAGGGAAATTTTAAAACAATTACGTAAATATAGTCAGTTTGACAAGATAATTGTAGGAAAGTACTTGGAAGCTATCAGTCTATTATTTATTAATTGGTTATTTATAAGATAATTGATAACTAATATAGGCAAAATTTATCCATTTTTAGAAAAGATCATGAAATGGGTCAGAGCACAGTTACTATGTTCAGGTCATATCTGAAAATTATGTTCTAGGCTCTAACTGAAAAGTTAATTTCCATACTCATTAGTTGTACTCCTAATTCAATTATGTGGGGAAAGTACCACTTAAAACCAATGTCTATAAAGCTAATGGGACTCATTTTTCTCTCTGATTGACTCTCTGTATATTCCTCGCCAAGAAAACCCAACAGGTTCCAACTTTTCACAAAGACTTCCCTGAAGAATCAAAGTGAAGAATTTAGTAAAGAAAGAAAGAATATCAGAGAGTGTCTAAAACTTGGTCTCTGAGCTTGTCATCAAACAACCCATTCATTAAATCATACAGGTATCACAAAGCAGGATCTACCATCAATGAGTTATTTTCCAAAATTGCAAATTTCAGCAATTTGATGCTTCTGACCCACAGGGTAGTAAACTATCATTATGAGAATATTTTTGGAATTTCAAAAAGAAACTGGCCTATAAAATACACAGACAAACAAACAGCATTGTTGGAATCAAATTTCTTGTTTGGATGTATTTAGTCTCTCAGGAAGATATAATAGAAAGTTAACAAATTGGTAAGAATTTGATCAAATCCAAGTGACAAACTTCAAAATTTGAAGGAACCGCTAAATTTCTAAAAAATTTGAATCAGTTGCCAGTGTCTATAAATCAGGAGACTTATGGTACCTGCTGACAAATTAGGAGAATGAGGCACACTGGGCCCAGAATGCCACCAGGCACCAATAAGCTGGTGCTGAGTAGTGTCTATCCCTCTTAGACCTTGGATGCTCTTCAAATTACCACTGTTCTAAGCATCCCTATTTTCTTCTATCCAGAGTACTTCACTCCTTTTTACTTGTCTGACACCTAAGGACCTTTGGGTTTACCTTCTGTGACACAGAAAAGATTTAGAAAGAAACAACCAACAAAACATCCAGAAAAGGAAGAACTATAATGATGCTGATTTTTTTCTCTGATTTTCTCAAGAGAATTGAGTTCAACCAACAGCGAATTTCCATGTCCATTTTCCATGATATCTTTATATAAATATATGTCATTTGTCCCAGAAGGAAAGCAACATCGAATTGTATAGCCCTCATCACATTAAGTATTTTCAGCAGACATACTCCTCTAACTATGAGTATAACTTTAATATTTCTGTTAAGATTAATAAAAGAGTCTGTTTCATCAAGGTTATCTTCTCATATGTGTTTCCTTCCCTCTCTTAACCATTGCCATTTGGAATTGCATCCCCTGCCATGGCTTTAGTTATGAATTTCACCCCATACATATATGGTAACTGCCTGCTTTTCTACCTGAGAAAGAATTTCAAGTTCAACGTATCTAAAGTAAAATCCATCATAGCCTAGTGGACTTTTAAAAACTTGATTCAGGTGTTAATTCCTCCAGGAAGTCCTCTTCCTATCTCCATCTACACTACACTCCATCTATAGCCTCTATACTATACAGGCTACTATATGTGATCTTAATCTATATCCCCACAAATCCAATGTATGCCTATATGTTTTGTACTTGATAAACTGCATTTCATTAACAATTTATGTGCAGATTTTTCCTACCGAACTCTTGAGGCTTGGAGTTGTATCTTATGTATCTTCAAATTAACAGCCAGAGACAGGCTTATAGTACAGCTTCAGCAGATGTTTACTGAATAAATGAACAAATAAATATATAGAGAGAACTCTTTTCTCTCATCTGCAAAACTAAGCTCTACATCTTCTTCTCAAAATAAATTTCTTTCTATTCTGTTTCAAACAATGCCACACCCATTTGCCTCATAATTATTCCTTAGAACTACAGAGGAATCTCTGAATACTTTCCCACCTCCCCATTCTGAACACTCAGTTCATCTCTAAGGTCCACCTCACTGTCACCTCTTTCAATTCAGACCATCCTTTTCACTTAAGCTACTCTCAACTGCCCTCCTCTATCTACTCTTGGTCTTCACTCTAACCCATCTAGCACTCATTCTCAGATTTATCTTTTTAAAGTCATAGCCTTTGGCATTATTACTCTCTTCCCTTAAAAACTGAATGAATCCGTAATGTCTACCAAGTTAAGCCTTGCTTTTCAGACCTAAACCTTAGTCTTCACAGGTATTATCGTAAGTCCTCATGAATCTCCCACAAATACAATATGTGCCAATCTGGACCTCTTTTAACTATTCTCATACCTCCATGCCTTGACTTATGCTTTGAAAAGTGAAAGTGAAAATTGCTCAGTCATGCCAACTCTTTGGGACCCCATGGACTGTAGGTTGCCAGGCTCCTCTGTCCATGGAATTCTCCAGGCCATAATACAGGAGTGGGTAGCCATTCCCTTCTCCAGGACATCATCCCAACCCAGGGATCAAACCCAGAGTCTTCCTCATTGCAGGCGGAATCTTTATCATCTGAGCCATCAGGTAAGACCAAGAATACTGAAGTAGGTAGTTCTCCAGCAGATCTTCCCAACCCAGGAATAAAGACGGGGTTTCCTGCATTGCAGGCAGTTTCTTTACCAGCTGAGCTACCAGGGAAGCCCGATTTATGCTTGGGCCTCCACTTAAAATTTCCTTTCCAATCACGAGCAGTAAAAGTACTACTTATCTATTAGTACTACTTATCTACTTGTGACAAACTTCACTTTCTTCATTAAAATACACTATATCTGCCCAATCTAATGTAATCGGTTCTTTATATTAAATGGTTGTTGATTCTTTCAAGTAATATGAGGAGAGACAATTAAAATTATGAAATGGTGCAATCTTACTGAAATATCACTCCAAAACTTAGCCACATCATGCTGATTTGCTTGTAGGAATTCTGTAAACCATTTGATGGAACGTTTGCTGCCTTTGTTTTCAGTTTCATCCCTTTCAAAACGTTCATTATGCTTGTTCACAGAGTAGTTTGTCAGATGCATGTATAACTGGGTCTGTAACAAGTAAGAACCAAAGTTGTTATCACTCTATGAAACTCTAGAAACTCTAGAATGAGGTTTCACAGAAAAGAAAGTATCCAAGGAGAAAAGACAATTTTAAAGTTTAAAATACACAGATTGATAATTTCATGATTATATAATTTTCAAATAAAATGCAATGGCACATTTTTCTAAAAAAGATTATGAATATAGTCATCTACAAAGTTACCCTGTATGTTACTGAAAATATATCTACCATAGAAGTATGAAAATAATAATGAAATGTAGGCTAATTAAATGAAAATGCAACACTATATATTGCTAAGCAAAAAAAGTGCTCTAACTGAAGTTTGCTTTTCTTAGCTGGTTTCTTTTCATGTTTTTCAAAATTTTCATCCTAATTTGTTTTGGGAAAAGAATTTTCTGAGACAGCATTCTAGGTCTTTTCAAACAAAACTTTTAAAGTTCAAGTAAGTAGCAGAAACTGAGAAGCTGTATACCAACCACAACCTCTGCTCGCCCATCATGACTGGGAGATCACTGTAACTTGTTAACATGACAGAGTGCACTTAGAGTCAGCAGACAGAAACACCACACAATGCGATACACATGTCTAAATACTGCAAAGTTGCTTCAGTCGTGTCTGACTCTGTGTGACCCCATAGACGGCAGACCACCAGGCTCCCTCGTCCCTGGGATTCTCCAGGCAAGAACAGTGGAGTGGGCTACCATTTCCTTCTCCAGTGCATGAAAGGGAAAAGAGAAGGGGAAGTTGCTCAGTAGTGTCCGACTCTTTTGTGACCCCATGGACTGCAGCCTACCAAGCTCCTCTGCCCATGGGATTTCCCAGGCAAGAGTACTGGAGTGGGGTGCCATTGCCTTCTCCAACATGTCTAAATGACTAACAGTAAATTTACAGTGCTCCATATTGGCACTCTTAGGTCTTATTCTCTTTACAGTCTTAAGTTTGTTGACACTGTTATCCTCAAATAAACTTGAAAAAGAACTCAAAATTTAAAACTTCTCATAATTAAATGGCTCATGTCAATCTATCATAAACACTCACTCATGATCCTTCTCCCAGAGACCATTTTAGATAACTATGTTGCATTGCAATTAATATATACTTCAAACATATGATTATTATTTCGATTTGTTAATAACCAATGATATTTAGATCATATTTTATTTTTGCTACAGTTACTTAAGTCTGTAGTACTGAAATCTTCGAAGCAAATATATAGAACTGATCATATGATCTACAAGTTATTTACTAATTCATATGCCCACAAGTAATTAAGAGTCTTTTTTTCATTCATTGAACAAAATTTTAGGAACATTCACTACTGGGAGGAATGTGTGCTGGGCACTGTGGACACAAAGATGAATAAGACAGACACAGTCCTTCCTTTCATTACAATTAGAAAAAGCTTTAAGTGATATTTAAAAGAAAGTGCATAAATCTCAAGCTTGTCTAATTTTAAGTGCATGATTTAAAGAAAAAGGAAATTAATCAAACTGTAACATTTCCTAGTTTCCAAACTAGAAATAATGTTTTGTTTGGAAAATAATTTTTAAGGAGCTCTCCATTTGGCAGAATACTAACAGCAATAATAAAAATTCTAGCTATCCTAGTGAAAGAGAAATGAAACTGCATTTTTCTTAAAACATTATCCTTGTAAGTAGGATTGGAAATTCCACAATTTCACATCTACTTTGACAAAAAATCCACAGCTAAACAGTTAATTGTCAGTTGGACATTTGTCACAAGGAGAAATGATGGCAGCTATGAATTAATAGCAACCTACATTCTCTACCCTATTTTTCAATGTATAGGCTCAAAATAACTAATTAGAATTACAAAGTTTTACAAGGATTGGTGGACTGACACATTGGTAGCAAAAAAAAATGAATGTTCATTATATTTCAATTTCTGAAATTCTCTTATATGATCTGCTTATATGTAATTTATCAATATTTAATTCTTACTTAAGACAAAAGGCATAAAATACACGCTATTTTAAAAATTAGAAATATGAAGAGGGAAAAAAATACGCAGTAGTCTGCTGTCCCAAAACAACCAAATGGGAGCATTTTGGTTTCCATTTTCCTCCTTTTTTTCTTAAACTTCTCTTTTACATAAAGTGACCTCATTTTAGATAAAGTTTTGTATTTCACTCTAAATTTTTCATACCTTCATGTAGGAATTCAATCATAAAATTTTAGAGATGTATGAGGAACACGGAGGTTTATACAAGAGAATATACTTTTTCATACATATGAGAACCGAAGCCAGGAGATCATGTGACTCAACTGTACTGGCAAAGCAAAACCTAGAGGCCACATATCCTGACTCTCAATCTTCAATACAACTTCCTAACCCAGCGTACTTAAGCAAATTATATACATACAACTTAAGAAACTGGAATAAATCACTTTGTCATCCAAATGAGCTTGTAAGTCTTACCTTTTCCTATCTGTTCCCTTCCTCTTTCCTCTCAAAACATGACTATCTGCCTTCTATTTATATAATCCAGTCTTATCCACATCAACTATTTTATTATAATGTATGACCTGACAAGCCCCAAATTATGCCTGTACCTCAGCTCTCTCATCTGAACATCAGACCTAAACTGTATATCCAAATGCCAATAGTATAGATCCATTTCGAAGTTACTCAGGCATCTCAAACCAGACACATCAGCTTTTTGCAAAGCCTTTCAAAGCTGCTGTACCCCCTATCACAGTGAATGTCACCCATCCACCCAACTGTCTGTGCCAAAACTCTTAAGTATCCTTAATTTCTCTCTTCATTCCCTCATTCAACAAATCAACCTATCAATGCTATCTATGTTGCCACAGACATATCTGAAACCTATGTTCTTATTGTTTACTTCAGATTACGTCATCTTTCTTCTCACACATGGTTAGACTAGAATGCAGTTTCTTATCCCCCTTACTCTAGTCTGTCCCATCCATTCCTAGCACCATCTCACATTCCCCACACTGTAGACCAGGTGACCTTTTCAGGACAAAAATCTCATTCCTTCTTTCCCTTGTTTAATATCTTTCAATGCTTCCTTTATTATAATGGTAAATTCTATAATCCTAGCCATGGTCTACCAAGATCTGGCCTCTAGGACTCTCCATCCTGATATACGAACATCCATCCTTTCATAGTCTGTGCACGCATGTTAAGTTGCTTCAGTCGTGGCTGACTCCATGCACCCCTATGAATCATAGCCTACCAGGCTCCTCTGTCCATGGGATTCTTCAGGCAAGAATACTGGAGTGGGTTGCCATGCCCTCCTCCAGGGGATCTTCCTGACTCAGGGATCAAACCCACATCTCTTAAGTCTTCTCCATTGGCAGCCAGGTTCTTTACCACTAGTACCACCTGGGAAGCCCTTCTTAGTCTGGGCTTCAGCCATGCTGAACAAATCTGCTCTCTGCAGACACAACATGCTCCCTTCTCATCTCTGGGCCACTCTTCTGCCTGGAGTTATAACCCATCCCCCTCCATCTCTGGCCTAGCTAGCCCCTCACTATTCAAACTATTCACTATTTACTTTATGAACTCCCTCTCTAACCTTCATCTCCAATTGAGTTAGATGCCCCTGCTATACACTGCCATAGTACCCTCAGTTTCTTAAACTACACTCATCACTGGGCATTATCATTGCTTATCTTATTTTCTGCCTCCCCACTAGATTGTTGCTTTGTAAGATCAAGTACATGGTCACTGTTTTTCCAAAACCAGCACAATGTCTAGAATGCAGAAGAGTCCAAACGTTACTTGGAGACTGGATATATCTACACCTTATGACCTTTAAAGAGATGATGCTTTCTTTCATCTTCCTTTCCTGTAAAAATTTTGGCAGTTCCCTTATTCTTCCTTGGCCAGATCTAAAACATTTTTAGATAACTGAACATAGTAACCTTTATGATCAGTCATTATTTAATTTTGGAAAATGACCACTCAGTATAGTTAATTATGTGCATAATATTGGTAAAGAGCAATAACTAGACTTTTGACAAAAATGGGAAACAACCCTTAATTAGGTGTAATTTTTACTATAATTAGTAGATCCAAAAAAAGAGGTGGAGGTTAACTGAACTTTTAAGTGTGGAGAATAAACTACAGTTTATCTCTCATAAACTATAAATTACAGTTATGACTTTTATCATAAATTATGATAACAAATTATAGTTAGAACTTCATAAACTATACAGGCATGACTTTCATTTATATGTTATGGCTGCACAAAGGTAATCTTAATGGAAAAATACAAAAATCTCCACTAAATAGAATTAAAAATGTACCCCAAAACTGCCAATGTATTTCTCTACTTCATAATTAGTTAACGTAAATTTAAAACCCTCTCTTTTCTTCCAATAAACATTAATAACTCTACTTTCTGATAAAATTTTCTTTCTCTGTTTCATGTACTTTCTCCCACATTCTAAAACATACTTTTCATACAAAACCTGCTCAAATACCACCTTTGCTGTGAGAAACTGAACAAAATCTATTCCTACACTCAATTCCATTACACTTTATCTGCACTTCTCAACGGCATATTATTCTAGTTTATATTTCCATATCAGTCACGTCTATCCAGGACCACTATATACACCTACATACTTCAAAATCCAGCCTTATGCTCACAGCACCCAGAGGGGGTGCCTTTTTGTAATCAGCCTTCCTGGAACAGCAGATACTTTTTTTTTTCCTAATTTTCACAAAGTTGTCTATAAATTAGAGGCAGTCTTGTTTATGTATATAATTCTTCTATACTATAAAATTTTGACAGGAAGAATTTTGTTCATTTAATGTTTATAAACAATGGGTATTTTAAAGAGTAGATCCTGAACAAATGAATAAAATCATAGTGTCTAATATCACTTACCAAGTTGGACTCATTAGGTGGAATGTACTTCTCTGTTCCCATTCGCACAAGTCCATCATGGTAGAGAAATATTTTTAGTGGATCACATGATGTTACCAAGATATAAATTCTTAAATCAAACTTGTAACCTTCCATTAGGAAAGGCTTTTCAATATATTCTTGAACAATCAAATGATCCTGAGATGGAAGCTTGTCACCATTTCTTATCAAAGAAATCCTAAATTTGAAGAAAAGATTAAAAGAATAATTTTGGAGTCAAAATGTTTACAAAGTTGCAGACAATACTCAAGAGGAAAGTGATTCCATCACATACACACACAAAAATAGCATAAAGATACTGTCAGAAGCAATTTTTTAGAATCCTGGATACAAACCAAAAGCTTATAACAACCAGGGAACTTGTAATAAAAAATAAAACAAAAACAAAACAGTTGAATCTCTCTAAAAGAACTTCTTAGCATTTTAATTTACTCTGGTACCACTCCATCTCCCAGCTCAGCAGTGGCCTTGAGCAGCAGCCCCTGTTCCTACTATAGCCACTGGTTCTAGAGGGAGCAGAACATACCTATTCTTGTGGTTCTGTTTGTCCACGTGTTTAAATCAGTTTGGGGGTTCCCTGGAGGATCTCAAAGATTTGCTTTATCTTGTCTAATTGAGAACTCTCCCAGTGCTGAGGCAGCTATTTGGGGGAGGGGGATGGGAGACAGATGCTAATAAACATTTAGAGTGCTAGTTCCTGCTGCCTAAGGCAACAAGTATTTGGGGAAAATAACACTAACTGCAAAGACTGGGATAAAAGACTGGGGAATGAGAGTGTTTGGAGAAGAAGGGCTTTGAAAAGCTCTGAACTATCTCTAAGATTCTAGAAGCCCATATGCATGCCCAGGGTTAAATGCATGCTCAGGAAAAGGCTTGAGAAGGCCCTAAGCTCTTACTTCTAGCTAACCATCCAGCTCTGTACAAGCAGGAAGTGCAGGCTAAGGCAGAGCTGCCAAATGCCTAGCTAAGCACTGAAAGCATGCTACAACAAGCATACACACATACACACACACACATACACACACCCTATCTGCAAGGATTGGGGGAATTTTTTTGTTCCAAGTGTTTATAGAAATCTCTGTTCAAATACTAACAGATTGGACAATTACAGCTGACCCCTGGCCTAATAGAACAGGAACTTCAGAGGCCACAGACAATAAAGAATACAGACTTCACAAAATTGTTTCAGAAAGGTCACTAAACAAATAAACAACGTCTAGAACAAACAGTAACAAAGAACCCTGTAGAGGAGAATCTAATTATCAAAGTTGCTACATTACAATATTCATAATGTCCAGTTTTCAACAAAATATCATCAGTCGTGCAAAAAAACAAAAAGTTACGGCCCATACAAAGAAAAATTCTCAATTAATAGAAACTATACCTGAAGAAATCAAGATATTTTGTTTACCAGACAATAAATTATTTAAAATCAACTATTTTAAATTTGCTCAAAGAGCTAAAAGAAATCATGTACAAAGAATGGAAGGAAATCATAGGAATAATATCTAACCAAATGCAGAATATCAGTAGAGATAGAAGTTATATTTTAAAGGTGGTGGGGAAAGTGGGTGGGAGCCAAATAGAAATTCTGCGGTTGAAAAGTACAGTAACTGAACAAAAATTCATTGGAAGGGTTAAACATAGGATTTGGGAAGGCAGAAAAGAATCAGCAAACTTGAAAATAAATCAATTGAGATCAGTCTGAGAAATAAGAAAGTAAAAATAAAAGAAAAATGAACTGACTTGAGAGTCCTACAAGACAGTATCAACATGCTCATAATGGCAGTCTCAAAAGGGGGAAAAATACTCTGAAGAATTAATGGCTGGAAGTCTCCCAATCTGAGGAAAAATATCATCCTACACATCCAAGAGGCGTAATAAGCAACAATTAGGAATCTATTTTATTGTTTTTTTTAATATTAGAATTCAACCATGAGCAAATGGTCACATTTATTCTTTCTCCCAATTCTTTAAAAATTGTATGTATTCCAGATGAAAAACACCTACCCATGACCCATTGCACCATTAGCTGGCTTTACTATAAAAGTCTTCTGCTTTCTTTTTTTCTTTAATTCTTTCATATAGTTTTGAAATTGTGTATATTCAGCAGGGAAGATCCATGTTCGAGGAACAAAGGCATAATCCAGAGGCCGAGACTTGATCATTCTGTAAATGAGAGATAATATGAAAAGTACTTTCTATTCCACCTTGTCTAAACTTCCTTTCTCTGTGCTACTGACATTTACTACAATGATTTAAATTCCCTCCATTTCTTCATTTATTGATCCATTCATTGACTCATTTTTTTAAATGCCTATTAATCACCTACTACTTGTTAAGCACTATTCTAGATATTAGGGATACAGTAGTGAAAAAAACAGACAAGAATTTCTGCCCTAGGCACTATTTTACATATTAATAGATCAAATGTTTGAGTATATGCTATATATTGGGCACTGAGGATTAACATGGTCTTGGTTCTAAGGTATTTACATACAAGCCATTAATTAAACACAATGTGATAGTTGCAAAAAAGGTATACAAGGCAAGGTAAAGTGCAGAAGGAATCATTCTCTGGCTCTGGGATGAGGGTGGCCAGTGTGGTTCACAGCCTTGTGTCATGAATACTGCCTCTTAAAAGATGATTTGGAGTTCACTGGGTCATACACAGGGAGGAATTTTAAAACTGCCTTTTACCCCAGTACTTTTTGAGTGTTCCTGCTTCTGTGAGAAAACCAGTGAAACCTCGGAGTCAGCAGAGGTTTTGTTTATATGAACTACTATCTACCTACACGTGTGTTTTTATTGCTATAATGTATGTCCTGACATTTTTGTATTCGCTATAAATCAGGCTGCCTATATGATATATAACTTAGGGATATTGATACAACACTAGATATAAAATGTTTGCTTTTGATTAATCCAAATGCTATTTATTTCGTACACACTGATTCTCAATGACAATTTTTAAATCAGTAGAAATATTTTAAATTATGTCTATTAAAGAAAAATCTGATTGTTTCAAAAAGTCTTCTTTATAAATGTATGCAAGTCTTTTATAGATGAGCAAATATTATTCCCAAATGAGATTAGTCAAAATTAAAATGGGATCCTAGTATACACTATGCACAGAAGTAGGGCCACTTTGTAAGATTAGAGTGTGAAATACATAAGCCACTGGACTCCATGACTAGAAGGTCATAGAGTTATACTTCAAGTGCTTTTTCAAGAGAACCCTGTAAAAAATCGTTTATACTATGAGAAGAAAAATAATCACCAGCTCCATCTATCAAATTCAAAATAAACCAACCAGCTAAACAACCTCACTACAAAATAGGCTCACATTGATTGGTCTGAAACACACAAACACACACAAATCTAATGGAAGCACAATAACAGTCCTAATGTACCACTGTTGCTTCCAACACCCTTACATGTGTTCATATTTTTATAAATAAATTTGTAACAATAATATAAAATTAGATTAAGTTAAATCTTTAATGGAACAATATATTTAAAACTAACCATGAAATGTTTATGAATAATACCATTTCTTCATATATACATTTGAAAAAATCCAAGCACACATATATTCAAGAAAAATGCTTTATTTAATTTAGGTGATCTAGCACAAATCATTTAATGTAAAAATATGTAGCTTCAAAAGAGACAAGCAGTCTCACTGAGGAATTTGGGATGCTGGAATAATTTCTGCTCAGAGCTCTGTCATAGATTTACTAAATGATATTGAACATTTTTTTAACTCTATTTTTAATATTACTTGGTCGTCACTTTCTACCTAAGAGATGATCTTTTTTCCCTCAAGGAGACTTGCAAGGATTCTACAGAGTGAAAAACTGCCTAATTGCAACAGCCTACTAATGGGTCTACATTTAACCCTCTTGCCTCTCCTGGGCCATACAGACTTCTGTTGTCTACAAAGCAGCCAGAAGGATCTTGGAAAAGTGCAAATTTGGTCATATTATCAACTTCATCTCCTCCTCCTCTTCTGTGGTATTTAGGATAAAGATCATCATCCTGAAAAATCACTCTTGAACCAATCTCCCCCACTGCTCCCCATCAACCTCTCTGTGTTCCAGCTACATTGGCCTTATTTCAGAATCTTGACTATCCATGTTTTCTCCCAGACCTAGGCCCATATGATTCTTCTTGCCCAGAAGGCTATTACATACCATCTGCACCAATAAACTCCTACTCATCATTCATATTTCAGCTTCCATATCACTTCCTCAGGGAAACTCTCCAAAGCTTCCCTAAGTTAGCAGTCCTTCACTATGCACTAATTTAGGACTACATATCCTTACTTTATAGCACTTATCACAATTGCAATAAAAGGCTGTAAAAGCCATGACTCTGCTTTTGATCACCTCATGTGCTCAGAGCCCAGCACAATGCCTGGCATTCAATAGACACTTAAGAAATATGTGTTAAATGGAAATAAATGACTTAAAAGAAACATGTGTCCAAATTAGAGGTTAATTCCCATTCCACTAAAGTCCATCCTTCTTGTAATTCCTACATTAACAAATCACACCCTCCACATAACATCCTAATCCAGAAACCTAAGAATCTTGGAGACATCTCTCCCCCTTTCCTTCTCTTCCCCTTTCTCACATCAGAGCAGTTTTCAAGTCCCAGAAATTCCATGTTCTTCATATCTTTCAGATTTATCTTCTCTTCCCCATTCGTCCTATCTCTCTTTTGGATCAATGATGTTCATTATTTCTGAACTAGATAATGACAAGCATCTCTGCCAGGGCTTTCACTCTCTGGTCCTACCATCACTGAATCCATTATCTATGGTGCCACCAAAACTATCTAAAACAGATTATTTCTCTGCTTAGGCCCATTACATACTCCTCATTTCTCTCAGGATAGGCAGAAATGTTTGTTGAGTAAAGAGGTTAAAGAATCAATGATTAAACAAAATACAATAATACAGTGTACACAGCTTAGTCTTTACAGTTATTTCCAGCATCATTTGAGGTTGAGCCTCCCAATACCCTATTTAACTAGAAAAATTGCTTGAGGTTCTCCCAAATATATCATGTGATTTAAATCTCCATATACCTTCTCCCGCTGCTGTCTTTGCCTACAATTTTCTTATCTTCTTCTCAAAGGGTGAACTCCTTTATTCCTTTCAATATCCATCTCATAATTTAATTTCTCCAGAAACCCTTCCCCGCTGTCTCATAAAGAATCTCTCCCACCATCTTCATCACACAGTCTCTACCTCAAACGAGACAGGATCAAACTATTTCTGTATCAGTGCTCCTCTCTTACTAAAATGTGAGTTCTAGGCAGAAACGAGGCTTTAATTAACTTGTTTACTTCAGAGCTAGCAGTCTCAAGGGTATACAACAGACATGCAAAAAATATTGTTGTGTGAATGGATTATAAGCTTTCACATGGATGAATACTAATATTTCTTGAATTATATGCATCTTCCTAACCTTTATCTGTGAAAGAATCCTCTTTTAATATTTTTTGTCAATTTATCAACTTTCTGAAAATAAAAAATCTAACAAACAGAAATATAAACTGCACAAAAATTCGGCAATATATTCATTTTAAGACTTTACCTGTTAACAGTTTTTCCCATGAATGCATATTATTACTCTAAATAATGGTCTCCAAAATAAATATCTATGCATGTAGCCCTGAGTAGGCATATCTACATGTGTTCTATGTGTGTGCACACAGGCACCTACTACAGTGCTTGGCACATATCAGATGCTCAGTAACCAGTATTCTGAACACACCCACACGAGGGATAAAATGTGACAAATTATTTTGTGCAAGGTTTAACTGAAAATAAGTAAGCATATATTGAATGTTAAGTACAGAAAACTTCTTACATTTAAACAAAAAATTTATTTTGCTGGAGAGATAGCAAGTTGTAGTGAAAAGAACCCTGAAATTTTAAGACCAAGATCCTACTCCAGCTCTGCTCTTAACTTTGACTTTACACAAGGTATTCATGTCTCTGACCCTCAATTACCTCCTCTGCAAAGTCAAAGAACAGAACCAGTACAAATTCAAGACTCTTCCAGCTCTGAAATTCTATCTCTTCCATTGAAATTCCATTTCAAATCAATGTTAACTTGTTAAAGATAGCACTATGTAATTTTTAATAGGTCTTCTCTATTACAAAAAAATGAAGATTACTTGGTCATATTTCTTGCTAGGAAATCCTTCCTACAGATCTCCCCCATTCCTGGAAAATGGTTGATCCTCTGCAAAATAAAAAGGCAAACATTAATATTCTCATTGACCTAATGAATATATTCATTTATACTATGATACAGTTACAGGCATCCTTTGAGTTTAGTGTTTTTTAATAAGAGACTAAAGACTAAAAAAACTGGTGAAAATGAACTTGCTGTCTACAGTCAATTTTGTACAAGTCACTACAAAAACTGGTAAAGAACTATACAAAATCTCAATTGCCTAAAACTCCATGTATTTGGCTTTTATTTTTTAATATACTTGTATTACATTCTAATAATGAAATAATGAAGCCAAACTACACATAGCTGACATTAAAAGGGGTCGCTGTATTCAGATCCCTTTATGCAATCTTTCACATTGTTCATCCGTATGCATGATGCAAAGCACAAGCCGAGGAAGAACTTTCCTCTATCAATTCTTCCTTAAAGATGGAAAGAGGTTAAAGTTAAATCTGAAAGGATGCAGTCTTCAGGCAACAGGCTACTCAGGTAAATCGTGTTGTCTGTATAGTTGCTAAGCCATGTCTGACTCTTTTCAGGACCCCATGGACTGTAGCCCATCAGGCTCTTCTGTCCATGGGATTTCTCAGGCAAGAATACTGGAGTGGGTTGACATTTCCTTCTCCAGAAGATCTTCACAACCCAGGGATCAAACCTGTGTATCTTGCATTGGCAGGAGGATTCTTTACTGCTGAGCCACTGGGGAAGCCCATTCAAGCAAGAATACTGGAGTGGGTTGCGATTTCCTCTTCCAGGGAACCTTGCCAACATAGAGATTCAACCCACATCTCCTGTGTCTCCTGCACTGCAGGCAGATTCTTTATCCACTGAGCCATGGGGGCCATCAGGGAGAAATAAATTAATATGTCAACATATTAAGAACCCTACCTAAAGAAAACTATAATGGAATTCATAGAATTTTCCTACTGACCAATAATTGGTTATGATTAATTTCCTACCTGGTAATTTTGCAGCTCTGCAATCTTCTCTTGCTGGACAGCAGAATCACACCATATAAGATTGCTTGTTTCATCCTCATCTGGCGTTTTCATAAATCCCATTTCATCTATTACTAAACGAACTGCAAGTAAACAGTTAAGTTAAACCAAAATTAAAATGCTTCTGAAACACAGTCATTATGAAAATCTTATATATGTATATTATGCATATATATCAATTTTAGCTCACAGTATTTTAAAATTTCCTTTAGTTTTAGGATAA
The DNA here is from genome assembly GCF_023091745.1 of Budorcas taxicolor. Classification (NCBI taxonomy): domain Eukaryota; kingdom Metazoa; phylum Chordata; class Mammalia; order Artiodactyla; family Bovidae; genus Budorcas; species Budorcas taxicolor. Next base: position 60,009,410 of record NC_068912.1, on the reverse strand, counting down.
CCTTAATTTAGGTACAACGAATTATCTAAAGCTGGATTATACTCAACAGCAACAGAGAACTGCTTTTAGTTGGCACCCAAAATCCTTAGTTTCAATTTTATGAGATATAACAGGTACACAATACTGTTAAAGAGCTTAGTGATTATTCATAGCTCAGTGAAAACACACACAGCCGACACAACACCTCGACTCAGGAAAATGTACTTTTATGGCTTTTTCATGACCTTGGGCTAAGTACAAAAAGAAAGGATAAAAATAGCCCCTGATCATCAGACCCATTCTATACTTTCCACCTCCCTAATTCAAATTATTTTTAGCAGTAAAAACCTAGTCAGTTACACTGACACAGGATACAAAATAATAAAGCAGAATTACAGTAGAGATCTAGAAACTCTGGCCTTCCCATCAGCTCCCGACCCTCTAATCCTAAGCACAAAAAATGTTCAGAGAAAATCTTGCTTTATAGATTCCACAATATTGGATATAACAATTAACATATTGATATCTTTCTTCCAATGAATTTCAAGTTTAGAATAAATATCAGAAAATACTTAGGATAAATTTTGGGTTCCAATAGAATTGGGAGTCTTAATATAATGGTATAACTAGATAGGACTGTTTCAATGCCTACTTTCCTTTTATTGCCCATAGATAGGAAGATATGGAGAAGGAAATGGCAACCCACTCCAGTGTTCTTGCCTGGAGAATCCCAGGGATGGGGGAGCCTGGTGGGCTGTCATCTATGGGGTCGCACAGAGTCAGACACAACTGAAGAGACTTAGCAGTAGCAACAGCAGGAAGACATAGTAAAAAGGGGTTAATTGTCCAAGTGTACCTGGCTCAAGTATAAAACTAATGACCAGACACCAGTTGGTCTCAAATCCAAGGGACTCTTGATTTCTTTTTGATCATGGAGACAGAACAGGCTTGTCACGCAATAATGCCTGGAACACAGGCATAATAATAGAAGAGGACACTGACTGGAGACAAATGAGGTTAGGGAGAGGACTGTTGGGGTGAAGCTATTTTTTTCCATGAGCGCAGCTTGATAAAACCTGGGGTTGTTCTGAAGGCCTAGGTGACAACACACAGTACAAATTTGGGGAAAGGGCTGTTCTCTCTCTGCCCCAGACTACCAAGCCGCATTGGCGTCCTGAGGCCCAGGAGCTTGTGTGTCATCTAGAGCTCGTGGGGAGGGGGAGGACCGTAGTGACACAGCCTGGGAGAGTTCTGTTAACTGGCTCACAAGCAGAAAACAATGTCAAGGTCAGAACCATAGCCCAGAAGCAGACATGGTCCCAAGTAGATGCAAGTCATTGTCTTAGTCCTCTCAGAAATCATAGGAAGACCTTGATGAGAGAAACGACACTGGTGGTAGTTACGGACAGAGCTACTAAAATGTGGATATTAATGTATACATGAGCTGGTGAGGATGGAAACATTCAGGATACATAACAATGATGGAAATAATCCATTCTTTCTCTAAATTCACAAAATCAAATTTGTAAGGTCATCTTATATAAATCTCTCCTACTATGAAATTCAAAGCTTGAAGAGCTAAAACAGTTGAACTTCAAAAAATATATAATGTTGGGCATTAAACTGTCACTTTTTTCCAGCTAAGCTATCTACTCATATTTTTGTCTGAAATGAAATTTTAGAAATCAATTGGCATACTTTTAAGTATACCATCCTCCCTTGCATAGAAAAGAAATTCCTTTAACACGTCAGTTTCAAATACAAGGTTGTTAGCAGCCAAAGTCTAAATGCATGCTTTTAAATGTTGGCCTTTTAGGAAAGTAAAACAAAGTGAAAGTTGCTCAGTTATGTCTCACTCTTTGCAATCCCATCGACTATACAGTCCATGTATACTGGAGTTGGTAGCCTTTCCCTTTCCATGGGATCTTCCCAATCCAGGGATTGAACTCAGATCTCTCACATTGCAGGCAGATTCTTTACCAGCTGAGTCTTTTAGGAGTTCTCTTTAAAAAGGAAGTGAAATAATTGCCTTAACATATAATTTCTACCAAACCAAATTCCCTTATTGGTAAAAGAGAGATAACCACACCAACCATTTTTCTCACATTTCCCTTTGCATAGTTAAGTACTCCCTTCTACAATCTGTCTTGTCCCCATTTAATAAAAATTGCCAAATATATGTTCCTCACAAATTTGGCCTACTTATTTTTTTTTGCCTTGACCCATAGAGCTTTCAGAAGCTGCTCAGGAGTTTTAAAAATAGGAATCCATGTAACAACTCTCTGAATTTTAGATACAGAGGATACTTTAATGTTACTCAATTTAAATTTTGATTCATATTTTATTTAGGCAGTATGATATAGTAAAAAGAACACTAAATTTGGAGCAAATTAATTCAGGTTCAAGTTCTACCTTTGTCATCTGTACAACCTTGAGGAAGTTGCTCTTATTGAGTTTTCATTTATTCAACTGTGCCTAAGGGGTGTTTTAAAAAGTAATAAAGTTTCATCATATATTAATTACAGGATTACTGTGACAGTGTAGTTCACCATTCCACAATGTGTCTCCATGAGAAATTATGGGAGAAATTTTTCTCAAGACTTAGCAATAGGAAAATTGCATTTCCCTTGAATAACCGGTATGGTTTTATCTTCTGGGCACTGTGTATTCTATAGATAATTATTTGCAATTATTAGCTTTGCTTGCTAGGCAGCTCAGAGTCAAATCCATACACATCTCTAACTATAGCGGATTTCATGGAATGCAGATTACATTCTGATCAACCACAAGCTTCTTCCAATTTTATTATTTTTATTTTTCCTTATTTATTTTCTCATGGCTCTTAGCCACTTCAAATTCACTATTAGAGCAAGTAAAGTCAGAGAAAGTGGCAACAAGGGAGTAACACAGCCTTTTTCACAGGGTTATTTGGAAGATTAAATGAGGTAATTCAGGTGAAAATATTTGGTCCAGGGTTATAAAAGCATTAATAGTAAAACTGCTGCTGCTGCTGCTAAGTCACGTCAGTCGTCAGTCCTGTCTGACTCTGTGCGACCCCATAGACGGCAGCCCACCAAGCTCCCCCGTCCCTGGGATTCTCCAGGCAAGAACACTGGAGTGGGTTGCCATTTCCTTCTCCAATGCATGAAAGTGAAAAGTGAAAGTGAAGTAGCTCAGTCGTGTCTGACTCTTTGCGACCCCATGGACTGCAGCCTACCAGACTCCTCCGTCCATGGGATTTTCTAGGCAAGAGTATTGGAGTGGGGTGCCATTGCCTTCTCCTAATAGTAAAACTAGTAGTGGTTAAACTATTCTACATGGGGAAACAGGCAACATCAGGGAGAAAACACAAGTGTCCTTACTATGGCTTAATTATCTTTCATTACATAATCCAACCTGTCAAAGGAGCAGTACTTAAATTACAAGAAGTAATCTGTTGCACATCACTAGGTTAAATAAGGGAAAGCAAGGTAGCATTATCTCCTGGACACATGGCCAATTGTCTCTTTCCCTCCCCTACACTTGGCTCTGTTTTCTCCCAGAAGTCTCTGGTCCAAGTCTCCAAGTCTGACCAAGCAGGGATTTTGCTAAACACAACTGAGCAGGCTCAGCACAGAGGTCTGGAATCAGTATGAAAAAGGCTAATGCAACTTCAGTCCTTGGGAGTGACAGGGAGCTACACCTAAAAACACTCTCCTCTAGATCAAGTTTCTTATAAATCCCACCACAATCTCAAAAGCAAACAAGATGATAAGTTAACACCACCCCATCTATCACTTTGACAATGGTTACTCTTGTTTTTTCAAGCTAGAAAACACCCTGCAAATAACTCACATTTCACTCTCCCACATTAACTTGATTTGAAGTTTTTCCTGTGAGGAATAGAGTATTAGGGGACCCCAATTCCTATGAAATATTCCACTGATTGCTGATGAACTTTGGTGAAATACTGCAAGTGGAAATGTGACTCTCAAAGATTAACACGGGTAAGAATAATTAATATCTTTGAGATTCATACGGTTTTCCTCAACTCTTTAAATGTGAAATTATTTGTTTTAAAAAGGAAGATTATTTGAGTACTTGTAGTAATGATGAGTTTCTCAGTGCAATGCTGGGCAAGAATATCTTAATTTAAAGCAATTAATTCTTACCTATTCTCTACAGTGCAAATACTGCTTACATGTAAAAAATAAACTATATAAATAAAAAGAAATAGTATCGTCCAAATTATTTTTAAAGCATAGAGAGGAATATGTTCTTACACTATTTTTAAGTCAGTTTCTCATTGTTTAACATGAATCTCAAATTCTGCAGTTTTCAGTGTACATATAATATTTTTAATCTGTTTTTGAAATTATTTACAAAATAATGAATGTTAAAGTTAAAAATAATTTTAGTCCCAAGTGAAAAATTCATTAGACTCATATAATTGTCCAAACTAATCATGTCTGTATTTCAAGATTAAAGCTAGAACCACTGTGTTTTACTGTTCATATTACTTTATACTTGACTTGAAAACTAAGCATTAAAATCATATATATTTAATCCAATCTCATCAACAGGTAGAGCTTTTTAGCTTCATTGATGTTGTATTTGGTTATTGACATGTTAAATATCTCACAAAAAAGAAAATTCTATAGAAGGCATACAAAAATCCATTCATAGAGGAAAAATCTCTAAATTTTTACATTGTTTTTAACATCCAATAGCTTTCCCAACAATTATGAAAATCTCACTATTCTGAAGAGACCTACCAATTTCAAACTTTGTCCCAGCAACATTTGCTGTAATGGTTCCCTTCTTTTTCTTCTTTCTGACTTTCCTTTTCATTGTGCTTTGATAAGGCAATTCTGTATTCAGATCCAGGGGAGTGGGTCCCTGAATAACTTTAAAAGAAATGTAAACCAACCAAATATAATTGAAATAATAAGAACTCCACACCAAAGAACACAAATGCCCCTGCTCCCCCCGCCCACCACAACAAGGTGAAAGTATAAATTCTTATTCTTTAAGGGTCCCCAGTTGATTTTTAATTCTTGGAAAGATTGCCAGTGATTATCTATAAAATGTAGATCTATATAGTAGGTCCACAAGATTAAATCAAGCTGTTTACCTCTTTCCTGAGGCAGAGATGGCATTCTTGTCTGTGCCAATCAACGAGCAGAGTGTGTCGCTGTACAAGCTCTTAGGAAACCTGGAAGACCCACATTAGTCTAAGTAGGATACGGCTCCAAATCACTGCAAGTTCCTATCATGTTATCTTGGTGGGATCCTCAGATTTCAGGATACTGAAATTATGAGATAAGAAGGTACCTGCAGGAATTTTAAAACACAGGTATGTACAAATCAACTCTTATGATATTTTTCTTCAATATACGTCAATACTCTTCTTTTTAAAAGTCAAGTAAAGATGAAAGTTCATGTAATCAATAAACAAATACAGTTAATTTATTAAACCTTATGCAAAATGCCAAGCAACAGTCCTCTGTTTTCAGAACAGTCTAAAAGAAACATACTTACATACAGTAACCAACATGATTTACACAAACAAGAAAAACAATAATACTATTCACGACCATTTACTGAACACTTTCTATTTCAGGCCACTTATACCACTTAATCTTTCAACAAAACTATAAGGTAGAAGCTTTTATCTCTAACAGGTAAATACGTTGAGCTCAGAAAGGACAAATCTTTACAAGAAAGTAAGTGACAAAGTAGAGATTAAAATAGTGTCTCTTTGATATCAGGACCCCATACAACCTACAACTTAATGCCTGGAAACCTAGCTGCAGCTACACTTTTAATATGAAATGTTGAAATAAGTGCCAGTGCCAGGGTAGAGGTCACATGCTGACAGAATGGAGAAAAAAGAAATTCCCTTTTAAGGTGTGTGTCAGGGGAGGGGGTGACTACATAAAACAGATCACATTTGAGTTATGCCTTTAAATATGAGAACAATTTTGAAAAGTAGAAGATGGGAGGAGTCATTACCAAAATGATCTTATTTGGGCACACAGAGGAACACAATAAAACATTTTGCAACGAATGAACTAATTAGATTTGGCCATGCCTCAATATGGCCTGTATTACATTTCACTTTTATTTTCATTATTTAAGTATGTATGAACCTAGGGGTTGCACCCTAACTATACTATACTATATTATCAGCTTTCTAATTTCTCCCATCATACATCAAGACTCTTGAATGTAAAATGTCTCCAAATATAATGAAAAGTTATAATACCTATCATAAAAAACAAAGGTATGATATCAACACCTTTATCAAGAGATTATCAATTTTATGAGAAATTCAGAAGTATTTGAAAATTCAGCTACATAAAATGTGACTCTTATAATTCACTCCCAACAGTCATTAAAAATAAGACTCATTATTAAAGAAAATTTAGAAGTTAGTTTGTTTTCAGGAATCATTTCCACTACAATAATTCTCTAGAATAATTCAAAATCAAAACTAGGGAAATATTATCTATTACAGACCAACTGTGGGCAGGTACTATGTTAAGAATCTAAACTATTTTACCTCATTAACAAACTTGGAACTTGGGTCTCATCTCCCCCAGTATTCCAGATATGGAAATTAAGGCTAAACAAGTTAACTAAATCAAGGAAAAACATCTTATAAAAAGAAAACCTAGGTTTTGAGCCTAATTCTGTCTGATTATTCTGTTCATTGAGCCCCAGTATTTTCAGGCAGCATGCTAATATACTATCTAGTTGTACACGAAGCTTGTGACCCTACTGCAGTCCATACTGCAAGGTACAGGAGTATTCTGGGAATTCATGATACTGCAAACAGTGAAATCACAGTAAACATCCCTAACCTGATAGTAGATCCCTATTCCAAGCTGGAAATAAACTGGATCATTTTTCAGAATAAAAGAAAGGAGTAGTCTAAAGTTCAGTTGATTTCTTTCTGGAACTTCTAATACCCAGGTAACTATTTGAGTTTACAGGTCCTTATCCAGCACCTTGTTATTGGAGTAAACAAAGATCCTATTATAGTAACAGAGTGTTTATTACATTGAAAGTAGGTGACAAAGTCAACAAGAATTCAAGAACAACATTTGCTTAACTATACTAACAATAAATCAATAATTGTTATACACCATAAAAGCAGACTTACTCATTTCTGACTTAAATAATGAGGCTCACAACTTCGATTTGTATAGGGCTCAAAACAAGAACTGAGCTTCCCAGGTGGCACTAATGGTAAAAAAAAAAAAACCATCTGCCAATGCAGGAAACAAGAGATGTGGGTTCTATCCCTGTGTTGGGAAGATTCCCTGGAGGAGGGCCCGGCAAACAACTCCAGTATTCTTGGGCTTCCCTGGTGGCTCAGACGGTAAAGAATCCACCTGCAATGCAGGAGACCAGAGTTCGATCCCTGAATTGGGAAGATCCCCTGGAGGAGAGCATGGCGACCCACTCCAGTATTCTTGCCTGGAGAATCCCCATAGACAGAGGAGCCTGCTGGGCTACAGTCCACGGGGTCTCAAAGAGTTGGACAAGACTGAGCGACTAAACACAGCACACAAAACAAGAACTATTATCCCTTCCCCCAACCACACAAGAATTAAAGGCCTTCAAATTATTCTCTCCATAGATACGCTTAATTCCACTTATGGTTTGGTGAATAACAAGAAAAATGCTCTAACGAATTCCAGGACTTCATTCTGTCATTCAATTCTAACCATTTCACTTTATTCTACACAAGAGATTTGAGATGACAGATTGATCACCTCACTCAGACAATGCCATGGCTACTTACTTTCCAAAAACAGAAGCATGTTTCAGTTACCTCTGAAATAACCCAACAGTTTCTGAAGTTTGGCTACAAAATAAAATCACCTGGGGTCTTTTGAAAATCCTGGTATCCCGGCCACACTCTAGACCCAGGCAAGGCTTAAGCAGCAGCACTTGTTATGCAGTCCCAGACCCCAAGGACTGCAGCATGTCAGGATTCCCTGTCCATCACCAGCTCCTGGAGCTTGCTCAAACTCTGGTCCATTGAGTCAGTAATACCATCCAACTATCTCATCCTCTGTCATCCCCTTCTCCTCCTCCCTTCAATCTTTCCCAGCATCAGGGTCTTTTCCAATGAGTCAGTTCTTCACATCAGGTGGCCAGAGTATTGGGGTTTCAGCTTCAGCATCAAACCTTCCAATGAATATTAAGGGTTGATTTCCTTTAGAACTGACTGGTTTGATCTCCTTGCAGTCCAGGGGACTCTCAAGAGTATTCTCCAGCACCACAGTTCGAAAGCATCAATTCTTCAGGGCTCAATCTTCTTTATGGTCCAACTCTCACACCTGTACATGACTACTGGGAAAACCATAGCTTTGATTACACGGACCTTTGTTGGCAAAAGTAATGTCTCTGCTTTTTAACATGCCATCTAGGTTTGTCATAGCTTTTCTTCTAAGAAACAAATGTCTTTTAATTTCATGGCTGCATTCACCATCTGCAGTGATTTTGGAGCCCAGAAAAATAAAGTCTGTTTCCATTGTTTCCCCATCTATTTGCCATGAAGTGATGGGACCAGATGCCATGATCTTAGTTTTCTGAATATTGAGTTTTAAGCCAGCTTTTTCACGCTCCTCCTTCACTTTCATCAAGAGGTTCTTTAGTTCCTCTTCACTCTGCCATAATGGTGCTGCCATCTGCGTATGGGAGGTTACTGTTATTTCTCCTGGCAGTCTTGATTTCAGCTTGTGCTTCATCCAGCCTGACATTTCACATGATGTAGTCTGCACATAAAGTTAAATTAACAGGGTGACAATATACAGCCTTGATGCACTCCTTTCCCAATTTGGAACCAGTCCATTGTAGCATGTCTGGTTCAAGCTGTTGCTTCTTGACCTGCATACAGGTTTCTCAGGCAGGCACGTGGTCTGGTATTCTTATCTCTTTAAGAATTTTCCACAGTTTGTTGTGATACACACAGTCAAAGGCTTTAGCATAGTCAATGAAGCAGAAGTAGATGTTTTTCTGGAATTCTCTTGCTTTTTCTATGATACAATGGATGTTGGCAATTTTTAAAACTCTGTAAATGAGTCTAGTGTGTAGCTAAGGCTGACAACCTCTGCTGTAAGCACACAACTGCACTAAAGCAAATAGTAGTTAACTACAACATGAAAGTGAAAGCGTTAGTCGCTCAGTTAGTCACTCAGCCTTGTCTGACTCTGTGACCCCACAGACTATAGCTGGCCAGGCTCCCCTGTCCACAGAATTCTCTGTGCAAGAATACTCGAGTGGGTAGCCATTCCCTTCTCCAGTGGATCTTCCTAACCAAGGATCAAACCTGGGTCTCCTGCCTTGCAGGTAGATTCTTTACTGTCTGAGCCATGAGGGAAGCCCCAATTACAAGGTAAACATATACAATTTTAAGAAAAATGTAAAATAAAGATGAAAACATTTATAACTGTATGAAAAAGGTCAAACAGGTAAAAGTCATCTATAAAAATCCTCATATCTAGTTCAAATAAACAAATTAGGAGAAAAAATTAAGGAGATCAGCAGAAATTGATTTCTAACACAATTTTATTTTGCAAGTAAAGAAGCCATTTCCAAGATAAATCAATTTGCCAAAATTTCAAGGAAATAGTAACTTTAAATGCAGAACACCTAGAGCTACCATGCAAAACAACAGCTACATAACACTGGAACAACAAAGATGCTGATACATTGTGACAGTACCCTTTCTTCACAATCCTTCCCAAATTTCTACCCATCATTTAAAATCCACTTTAACTGCCACTTTTTCCTTAAAGTTTCTCCTGATCATGGCTGAAGAAATTCATTTCTCCCTCTTCTGGTCTATCAGAGACCATTCGCATCCATATCATAGCACCAATCACAAACCAAGAAATTAAGCTCTGTGAAAACAGTGGTTCTCTTCTATCCTGTTCATTCCTCCACTCCCAGGCCCTGAAATAGTGCCTAACAGAGTGCTCAATAAGAGCTTGTTCATGAATTTAAAGAAAATAATCAATTAACTAATGACACCTGGGAATAAGATGAGGTGGTTATGGAGCTCTAAGAAGCAATATAACTTTCATATTTTTAAGCGAAAAAAGCAAAGTACATAAAAGTTCACATTTCCATAAAATGATGGATATGTGCACAGAGTGGTGGCCTTTTGTATTAATAGCTGGGGGCAGAGCTAAGAAGTCTTCCATGTACCCAAAGCATGTATCACCTGTTCAAAAAGTTAAATACATGTGATAAAAGTTTGTGTCAACATTATCATGCTGAGAATAAAAAATTCAAATTTTATATTTCAGTTAGATGAAAGAATATGGTAGAAAGAGCTCTGAGCAAGAAGTCAGTTAGAATTTTTACCTTTACCCTGCCATTTACCAGACAGATGACTTAATTTCTTAATATAGAGAAGGAAAGAACTGATTCTATTGGGGCCCTAAAGTCTAAAATTTCAACCAGTTGAGGATGCTATTGTGTATGACAACATGATGAAGACATGTAAAAAATAGGGAAACTCTGACCATCCCCAACGATCTCCCCAGTCCATGCCCTGGAGATGCTATATATGGGCTTTTTGTACATATTTGTGAAATTTTAGCTTACCATAAATTACTAAAATAATCTAACAAAAAAGGTCAGTTGGAGTCAAAATTAGAGCTAAATTGAAAATAAAATAATGTCAAGTGAAAATGTGAAAAAAGGGCATTTCCTGGGGTCAAGTGGTTAGGACTCGGAGCTTTCACTACTGGTGCCGGGGTTGAATCCCTGCTCCAGAAACTAAGATCCCACAAGCCACAGAGTGTGGCCCAAGAAAAAGGATGAAATGTTGTTTTTCTGGTAATGAAGGGAAGGGGAAGAGACTCAAACAAACCAGTACCTACTGTACACTAACCACTTTCACATACCTTTATGTGTAATATTTAGGACATACAAAGAACTTTTGATTCTAATATTACGTTTGGTAAAGTTTACATTCCATGGCAAGTAACTTGCCCAAAGTCACATCTTACTAGGTGACAATGAAGTGGTTTGTCTCTAAAGTCCATGTTCTTTCCCACTTTTTGTGCTACTTTCAAAGCTCAGTCTTTAAACATATTAAGGACTTCTCAAAGAAGCTTAACTCTGTTTAACTGGAACTATTTTAAAAGCTAGGGAATGAGAGCCAGAAAATCAAACTGTGATTTAAAATGTGGTTGAGATCACAAAGTCCTAGCAGATTTAGTCTCTCTTTTTGGATACCCTAGGCAGCTGGTGGTACCCAGATCACCTTGCTATTTCCCTTCATGAATGTATTGCAATTCAACCAATATTGTTATGGATAAGGTACTGTTCTCAGGAAATAAAATGGATTTATCAGTTTTCTTTCTTTGTGGTGTTTGCATTCTAGTTGGGGAGAGACAAATAATAACAGCAAACATTAAATAAGTAAACCTGAGAAAATGCTAAGCTCTATGGAGGAAAAAAAAAAAAAAACAGAGCTGGTAGTTAGGATTTCAAGAGTGTGGTGGGGGCAGGGCAGCAGGGAGGATGAAGTTTTGTAATTTTAAATATTATATCCAGACAGGCCTTACTGGGGATGATTTACCAAGGAGGGCAATGACTTGTTATCACAAATGAAGTTGATAAAAATATTATGTATAAGTGCAGATATGGGCATGTAAGCATGGACAGATGTGAACACATATAATAAGGAGGAAATGAGGAAACTGACTACTTTCTGGATACTGAACAATCTTTAAGCCCTTCAAAGTGACTCTTCTTCCTAAACCCTAGTTTTCCTAGGTCTTTATTCTCTACATTAATTTTTATATTACTATTTTCACACTAACCAGGGGTGGAACAAATATGTGTCACAAAGTATGTAACTGGTTTTACATACATTTGAGAGTGAGATCTCAGTCACTCCCTCCACTGTGTGTCCCCAGCTTGTACTAACATTAGATTGTGACACACTCCTCAGGACTCTCTCTGGTTCTCAGCTCCTAGTATCACAGTTTTGTGAATATAGCTCACTCCCAACCCCACTTCCATAATTTTAGTTCTCAAAACTCATCAAAAAAATCTGTATTGTCCAGTTCAGGCTATGTAATGCTGAAATAATCTCAGGAGTTTAAAACAACTAAGGTCTATTCCTTGATGATGCTACATATAAACCAAAAACGGGCAGGGTGCGCTACGTATCATAATCACACAGAAGCCCAAGCTGTCAGAGCAGCCATCATCCTAACAATAACAATGTGCCAGAGGGAAAGAGAGTTTTGGAAGGTCTTATCCAGGCAACCAATGACAGAATTTCTGCTCACAATTCAACAGCCTGAAGCAGTCACATGACCGCAGTGAACAAGATTTAGGAAGTGCGATCATATCAAATGACTAGTAGGGAAAAAAAAAGCTAGTAAATAATACTAAGAACCACCACAGACTCAAACTTTGATTACTCTCTATTTGAACCTAGTACTATTTTATAGTTTTCCATAGCTTTATAGTATTCTCCCCTGCCTAGAAAAATAAATAGCTGAAGATTCTGTATTGGGTCCAGTCTAGTCCTTGGCTTTACCCAGTGGGTAATTAAACTTCTCTATCCTGAATGCTATGGACTGAAATAACAATGGTGATAAAGAGGAATAAGACAAGGAGGAAGATGAGGAAGATGGTGTTAACGCAGTCTCTTTTGTAAAACATACTATGTGCCAGGCACACATCTAGGCTTCAACATTAAAAAAACTCTGATCTACCAACCCTAAATGGTATTTTGGTACTATTATCCCCATAGATAGCTGTTTAAAGAAAAGAGGTATATTGAACAATGATACTAAAACATAAACAAAAATGTTATAAAATGATAATTCTGCTAATCTGCCTGAAAATAATTCTCTCTAGATTCCTAAACTGTTATTCTTAAACTTTCATCATCCTATACTGATGAAAGATGTTTCAATGACTACTTCAAGAAAAATGAAAAATAATAAATATAACAACAATTATATCCAATTAAGCTTTCACTTTGGGGGGAAAACACTCATCATACTCGTAAGGTCTTATTTGCAGGGCCATTATTGCAAGTAGCAGTGAGAAATCTATTATTTCATCAAGATCATCAAAATAAGGCTGTTGTTTTTTGTCGGTACAAGAAGTAATATTTCCAAACATCAGGTCATGAATACAACTTTGTCCATTCTTGTGCTTTAAAACATTAAATTTCAGCACTTGGGCCCCAAATCAAATTTGACATATTTTTATTTTCAAAGAAATGATGCTTTTTCTTATGACAAAACTTTGAAAAATAAAAGTAAATGAAACATGTGCCACTTCTTAAATGTTAAAACTTGAAATGTTAATTTTTTTTAATATTGTTAGGACTAGATTTAATGTGAGCCCTAAATCACCAAGTTAAATTTTAATGTACATACTAATCACCTGGGTATGTTGTTAAAGTTCAGATTCTGACTCATTAGGCCTGGGGCCTAATACAGTATGAGAGTCTGTATTTCTAACAAGTTCCCAGGAGTGTTGGTCCAGAGACTACACTTTTGCAGCAAGGCTCTAGACAACCACAATGCTTAACACTATGCTGATAGAATTTATTTTTTAACTTAAAGCCTTTCTTTATAAAATGTAAAAATTATGAAATTCTAAAATGATTTTATAGTAGTGATGTAAGTTATAAACTAATATTAAAGGAGTCCAGGAGTCAAAAAAAGTAATAAAATTTAAAAGACTAGGAAATGTTAATGTAGAGCAGTTATTGATTCTCAAAGTATGGCCAAGAAACAGCAGCATCAGCATCTGCTGTGAAATTAGTAGAAATGCATATTCTCATATTCAGCCTGAGACCTTCTGAATCAGAAATCTTGGGATGAGGCCCAGCAATTGAAAAGCCCTCCAGACAATTCTGATGTAGGCTGAAGTCTGAGAATCAATGGATTAGAGGGCAAAGGGCCAATGGCATGCACAAACTCTAAGAAAGTAAGGGACACCACTACTGGAGCCTATTCCCTCCTTACTGGTCTTCTGAAGCCAAACCATATGGATGACTTAGAAATCACCTTGTCAGGATGTCCTTGGCAGTCCAGGGGTTAAGACTCTGCACTCCCAATGCAGAGAGCATGGGTTTGATACTTGGTCGGGGATCCCACATGCCACACTGCAGCCAAAAAATGAAAATCTCCTGGCCAAGCAACAAGTAGAGAAACCACATGCCACCCAGGGCCCTGAGCAGCTAGAAGGGAAGACATTTGCTTCAAAGGATCTCATTTGCTACTGCACACAGCCCTGCTACCTGAGGTGAGATTCTTCTAATTTAGAGTTTATACCCCTGTTCATGCCCAAACCAGTTACCAATGTTGACCAATAGAAACCTTCATTTTAAAGACAAGCAATCTACCAAAAACAATTAAACATTTGAGAATAGCAATCACAAAGATCAATTTTATGACCCCTACTCTCAAGTATTGGACCAGTAGCATAGGAGCTTGATCTGAAAAGGTCATGGAGAGCAGAAAAATGGTGGGGAAGTGGATGAAATGAAAATCAACAGGAGAATGCCTACCCTGTTGTATACTCATATACAGTGAAAGTACTATACACACATGAAAATAAATGAACTAGACCTACATGATGAATTGATGAATCTCACAAACAATGAAGATCAAAGAGTGATGAGGAATACATACAGTAGTACATTATTTATATGAAGTTTAAAATTATTAAATTAATAATATATGGTATACATTGAGATATAATAAAGATCTCTTAGGAATTAATGCATATAAACAAAGAGTGTAAAGCCCCTAAAGGAAATGATAAATTCCAAGTCTGATACCTCTTGAGAGAAACAGAGAACATCCAATAACCAGTCCTGTTTTACAGAAAGTGAGCAACTATGCTCCTGTATGCCAAAGATGTAACTCTTAATATAAAAAATGAATATACTTTTATCATTATAGCCTTCTGAAAGAATAGGCAGAAATGAAATAGTGAAAATACTTTTGTTTGAACCATTGTATGTGTCCTTAGAAGTATTACATTCTAAATTAGACTTGAAAATTTAGGTCCAACTCTGATTCATGAGCAATGTGACGGGAGGCACTGAAGGATTTAAAGAGGAATGTGTTGTGTTATGTGCTCAGTCATGTGCAACTCTTTGAGCTCCTCTGGATGACAGCCTGCCAGGCTCCCCTGTCCATGGGTCTTTTCAGGCAAGAATACTGGAGTGGGCTGCCATTTCCTCCAGCAGGGGATCTTCCCAACTCAGGGATGGAAACTGCGTCTTCTGCATCTCCTGCATTTCCAGGAGATTCTTTACTGCTGAGCCATCAATAAAGCCCCCTAAAGAGAAGTAACATAATCCAAATTTCTTTTTGGTAGGTTACACCAGCAGCTATTGTGGAGAACGGATGGGAAAGGGATAGGAGTGAACAGGCAGTTTCAAGAGTTACAAAACTCCAGGAGAGAGACGGTAAGAGCTTGATCATGGACCGAGCAACAGACACAGGGAGAAAGAATAGGGTTACTACAGAAGAACAGCAGAACCTTGTGATCAAGAAGAAAGTTATCTCGGATGACCTACAGTTCTCTGGCTTATGAGAAGTGAGCAGAAGATGGCACCATTCATCTAGAGAAGGCAGGAAGAAGAGCCACTTTGAGGGATAAGATGGTTACAATTTTACATTTGCAGATAAGGATGGATGGAAAAAAATGGAAAATAAGACAAAAGAATTTGTGATGACTAAAGATACAGAAAACATCCACTTTTATAAATAAAATGCTTTTAGTTAAACACAAAAAGGTCCCTTCTGAAGCATAACTGCTCCTATTTCTGTGCTCTCTGCCAGAAAACAATAATAGATTTTCAAAATGCCCAGCTGTCTGACTAGTGAACAAATGACATCACCCAAACAACTGTCATAACAATAATACATTGCCACCACTCATTGTGTGTACAAATTAAAAGGATTTCTAGAGAAGCTACATACTCCCTGAACATAGAAGCTTTTGTCTCCCTTTTTCAGACTGGGTATATTTTCAAAAGCTAGTTCTGTAGTGTGTTCTAGACCTTAAAAAAACCATTTAATCAACCACTTGTAAAGACCCAATAGGGAGTCTTACATAATGTGACATTATATAACAATAAACAGAAAAGTATTTATTCATTCTAGCAACAATTAATATTGACCTTGAGCAACAGGGGTAACTCCCACTAATGTACCGCTTATTTATATTTCAAATTGCCTTAGCCTGCTTAGTATCTGCTCAGTGTTTATAATTAAATTACAGCACCCATACAAAATTCCACTAAGCTCTGTGGAATCCCTTGTGTTTGGAATTTAGTGTAGTATGACATGAAAAAATTGGGATTGATAAATAGGTAATGATAACACAGCACACCTTGAAAGCATTGTTTCCCTTATTAATAGCTGTATTTCCAGTACTTATGATAATGAAAAAGCCAAAAAGCTCACTCAAAAATGTTGAACTAAATAAAGTTCAAAGCCAGTATCAGCTATAAGTCAGTTATTAAAGTGACAGATGACAGGCTGATTACATAATATAGCCATCAAATGCTTAAGGACAGTTAAAAGCTGCTTTGGGTACATTTCTCCTAGAATATAATGTTGCAGTTCTATATAATTCTCCAGTAACCTAAAAGAAAGTCTCACTTGCTCCCTAGGAATAACACATTATGCTATCAATTAACTTGTGGATATATCATTCACTTTTGTAAATCCATTTGCCCCTTTCATTTCCCCGCCCTGCAAAGAGCTATACTGTATCTAAGACAGTTGAACCTCACATCCTCAAAATACTCAACCCATGCTGGGCTTCCCTGGCAGCTCACCTTGTAAAGAATCTGCCTGAACACAGACCCCAGTTGGATTCCTGGGTCAGGAAGATCCACTGGAGAACGGATAGGTTACCCACTCCAGTAATCTTGGGCTTCCCTGGTGGTAAAGAATCTGCCTGTAATGTGGGAGACCTGGGTTCGATCCCTGGGTTGGGAAGATCCCCTGGAGAAGGGAAAGGCTACCCACTCCAGGATTCTGGCCTGGAGAATTCCATGGACTGTATAATCCATGGGGTCACAAAAAGTGGGACACAGCTGAACAACTTTCACTTTCATGGTGACTCCACAAAGACCTCTCTCTTGTTCTAAGCTATAAAGTTGTAACTGGAGGTTCTTTGGACCCATCTTTCCATTTCAGTAACCTATACCACATGATGAAAGAAAGGGACTGGGGGAAGTGGAGAATTTTTAAAATATCCGGTTCTCTCTTCCCTGCCAGAAAATGCACAATAGATATCAAAATGCACAGCTGGTGAACAAATGACATCACCCAAAAGTTAGCTGATGCCAGCATTCTAGTCCAAAACTTCACTGTTTAGCTCCTGCTGAAAACCTGGCATGTCTCTTATGTTTCTTATCTTGGGCAAAGGCATCATTACAGTCAAGTAAGTCAAAATCATCTTTATCTCTTTCCTGGACTTCCGTGTTTGATACTCATTCAGTGCACACTCTGTAACCAATTTTAGGGTATATATTAGTTCTATTATTCATCTTCCTATATACTTCTAAAATGTGTTTTAAGTCCTTAAGTGTATAAAATGCATTGGGTTGTTAAGCCTCTGATGTCATCCATATCAGTTAGTAAGTTAACACATGAAGAAAGACTATTAGCTACATAATAGCCTTTCACTCGTTCTTCCTTACTAAGTCACCTGAGCAATTATTAGATGTGGCATTGTACTGATCTAAATAGCTACATTTCCCAGACTTTCTTACAGTTATACATGGCCATGTGAACAAGTTCTGGCCAGTGAGTGTATGTGAAAGTTGTTGAGTGAAACTTTCCAGTAAAGGGAGGTAGACAAATAATGGACACTCATTTATTTTCTTTCTTCCTTCCATCCTGAAATGCAAATGTGATTACATAAAGTGCCAAAAATCAAGAGAAATAAGAAGAGACTTCATTATACGTTTCCTCTATGAGGTAACTGTCTCCAAGGCAGCAGCTTTAAAAATGTCTTTTAATTTACATATTCTTCAATCTCAAACACAGAGCCTGGAATATAGGAGCTAAACTGCTGAGCTTCCATTTCAGAGAGATACAATTCTATGGGAGATTTTGAACTTAACAAAGAGTACTCACAGATATAGAGAACAAATAATGGTTACCAGTGACGAGAGAGGGGTGGGACAATATAGGGCTGAGGGAGTGGGAGATACAAACTATCAGGTGTGAGACAGGCTGCAAGGATGTGGTGCACAACGGGGAAGATAGCCAATATTTTGAAACAACTGCAAATGGAGTGTAACCTTTAAAACTGTATATTCTTTTAAATTTCTATTGCATTAATTTCTAGAGTCAGGTAAATTTGTCACAGTGTTCAAGTCCCTCTAAATTAAATTAAATCCCAGTAAAATTAAGCCATAGTCTTAGAGTCATGCAGTCCAAGTATAGAAAATCCATATGAAAGAAAAGAAAGTGCGTAAACCTAGTTCATATAATGTTCTGTATCCCCCATCAAACAAGCTAAGCTGGGTGTGTCACGATAAGATCCTAAGGACTGAAGGAATAATGAGACTATTTTATTTCTAGATCATTACACAAGGTGTAAAGAGAATTTACAAGAACAGCTTTTGGAAAGAAGTGAAATACTAATAGCTTAACTAATTAAACAACTATATTTTAATAAGTTCGGCTCGTTTTAAAATAAGACTCTTTCCCCAAAGCCATTCCAGACCTTTAAAAACACTATCTGGCACCACAATCTTTGCTGTGAAACCAGTCCTTTTATAGAATTGCAAAGAAACAGAACTATTTTTGTCCTTCATTCTAAAAACAATAACAATGCAGAATAGAATTAGTGCCCAAAGTTAACCAGTGCTCAATAATATAATATCCACAGACACTAAACTTTCCAATAGTACAAATTTCTTTTTTAATAATTCTTTCTTCTCTTGACCTCTACTTTCCCTTCTCACCCAGAATAAATAAATACTATTGAGATGTATCACTACTCTGTTTAAAAGTTTAGTTACCCTCCACTATTTCATTACATTTCTAATTAAGACAATAAACATTTTTTAATGCTCACTGTTTCGGAAGTGTTAATCACTCATTTGTGTCTGATTCTTTGTAATTCCACGGACTGCAGTCCTCCAGGCTCCCCTATCTGTGGAATTCTCCAAGCAAGAATACTGGAGTGGGTAGCCATTCTCTTCTCCAGGGGATCTTCCCAACCCAGGGATCGAACCCAGGTCTCCTGAATTGAAAGGAGATTCTTAACTGTCTAACCCACTTTTATTAGATGCCGTATTGAGAAAAAAAAGTGTGTCCTGCCTTCGACATACACATTTATCCTTCAGAAAAGTAGTTTAGCATATCCAAAACTACCTGAAAGATAAGAATTCATCTAAAACAAACTGAAACACAGATTATATCAACAGAAATATACTTAATGAAAGTGGAACCTAAGAATCGGTAAAATTAAACATATAACCATAAGTTCACAACATGCACCTCAGTGTTATAAATTTACTATTATACAAAATTAACGAAGTTGATTTTCTGTGATGCCTCACAGGATTTAGATTTATTATTTTTAATGTTACCTCGTATTCAAAGTAATCCATATACGGGAGATCAAGGTGATGGTGTTTGGGGGGTGTGGAGCTCAAATTTCCCTCCATAAACACAACTACGAGTGCAATAATTCTCATGGGAAACTAACTAGAAACCTGCAGAACTCCTATATAACCAAGGCTACAAGAAAGACTTACACAGAATTGTGTAGGATGGGAAGAAACACTTCATGTTGCACCTATGCCCCTGAGAGAATTAAGAAGAAAAGGGACATCACACGGATGGAGCTTGTCCTGGGGAATGAGTGGGTCCAGCCCAGACTGGGTATCCCAGTCCTGGGGTCCAAAGCACAGGAGACAAGGCACCTTGACTGCATAGGGAACTGCAGGGACAGATAAAACTGGGGAAGCCTAGACTCCACTGATGAGAAGTGCACCAGTGCTGGTATGTCCCCAGGGCAAAGAGGGCGAAAGAGGTCTGCCCTGGCAACTACTGCCTCTCCGCTTCCCAGTCTGAGCCAAGTGAACACTCCAGCCTCCCTCATCCATGCCATAGCTTGACACTGAATCTACAGCAGCCAGGACCTGGGAAAACACTTGATCTAGGGATGCAGAGACGAGCCAGGGGCCTAGGATGTGGCCCAGGTGGGGAGCTGCAGGGGCTACTGTTGGTGCTTACACAAACAGTGTGCCCCAGAAGCAGCCCAAACTCCTGGCACCATGGCCACCTGAATTTCTGAGACCTTGCACTACCCAGTCCTAGTTGGGTAAATGTTCTGGCCCATCCACTCTATGCCACAGACTAGCGCTAGACCTGGAGAAGCCACCACAGGGGAAAAGAAGGCTGGGAGCTGCATCTAAGCAGAGCCACAGATACTTACATAAGCAGCGGATCAGATCGCTGTGGACTTACCTGGTGGCTCAGATGGTAAAGAATCTGCTTGCAATGCGGGAGACCCAGGTTCGATCCCTGGGTCGGGAAGATCCCCTGGAAGAGGGAATGGCTACTGTTCCAGTCTTCTTGCCTGGAGAATTCCACGGAGAGAGCAGCCTGGCAGGCTACAGTCCATGGGGTCACAAAGAGTCGGACATGACTGAGCGACTGAGTGCACACATGCTCTCACACATACGAAGGAACAGAAAGATATCCACTCTTGGATTGGAAGAGTTAATATTGTTAACATGGCCATACTACCAAATGCAATCTATAGATTTAACACAACCCCTATCAAAATACTCATGATATTTTCTAAAGAATGACAATAAATAAATCTAAAATTCATATAGCAGCACAGAAGAGCCAGGATTGTCCAAACAATTTTAAGAGAAAAAAAAAAAGAAGCTGGAAGTATAACCCTCCTAGACTTCAAACAATACTACACAGCTACAGTAATAAAAATAGCATGCTATTGGCACAAAAACAGATACAAAGATCAATGAAATAGAACAGAGAGCCCAGAAATAAACCCACATATCTATGGTCAACTGATCTACAACAAAGGAGACAAGACATATAACAGAGAAAAGACAGTCTCTTCAACAAGTGGTGATGAGAAAACTGTACAATCATATGCAAAATAATGAAATGATAACATTCTTTCACACTGTATACAGAAATAAACTCAACATGGTTTAAAGACTTACATATAAGATGAGAAATCATCAGACTCCTAGAAGTGAACAGAGATGGAACACTCTGAAATAAACTGTAACTTTCTTGGATAAGTATCATTAACGTAAAAGAAATAAATGTAAAAATATACAAATGGAATCTAATTAAGTTTAAAAGCTTTTTGCACAGAAAAGGAAACTATCAAACAAATTAAAACACAGTCTATAGAATGAGAGAAAATATTTGCAAATGATGTGACTGACAGTGGGTTAATATCCAAAATATACAACCAACTCTTACAACTCAATATCAAAAATACAAACAACCCTATCAAAAAATGGACAGAAGAACTAAAGAGACACCATTACAAAGAAAACATGCAGATGTCTAACAGGCATACGAAAAGTTGTTCAACATGGCTAACTGTTAGAAAAATACAAATCAAGACAATGAGGTATCACCATACACATGTTAGAATGGCTACCATCAAAATGTCTACAAATAATAAATGCTGGAGTGGTTATGGAGAAAAGGGAACTCTCATACACTGTTGATGGGAGTTCCGTTCAGTTCAGTTCACTTGCTCAATCATATCCGACTTTTTGTGACCTCACGAACTGCAGCACTCGAGGCCTCGCTATACATCACCAACTCCCGGAGCCTACCCAAACTCATGTCCATTGAGTCAGTGATGCCATCCAACAATCTGTTGTCCCTTTCTCCTCCTGCCCTCAATCCTTCCCAGCATCAGGGTCTTCTCAAATGAGTCAGCCCTTCGCATCAGGTGGCCAAAGTATTGGAGTTTCAGCTTCAACATTAGTTCTTCCAGCGACCATCCAGGACTGATAAGGATGGACTGGTTGGATCTCCCTGCAGTCCAAGGGACTCTCAAGAGTCATCTCCAACACCACAGTTCAAAAGCATCAATTCTTCGGCACTCAGCTTTCTTCACAGTCCAACTCTCACATCCATACATGATGACTGGAAAAACCATAGTCTTGACTAGACGGACCTTTGTTGGCAATGTCTATGCTTTCTAATATGTTGTCTATGTTGGTCATAAATTTCCTTACAAGAGTAAGTGTCTTTTAATTTCATGGCTGCAATCACCATCTGCAGTGATTTTGGAGCCCAAAAAAATAGTCAGACACTGTTTCCCCATCTGTTTGCCATGAAGTGATGGGCCCGGATGCCATGATCTTAGTTTTCTGAATGTTGAGCTTTAAGCCAACTTTTTCACTCTCCTCTTTCACTTTCATCAAGAGGCTCTTTAGTTCTTCCTCACTTTATGCCAGAAGGGTGGTGTCATCTGCATATCTGAGGTTATTGATATTTCTCCCAGCAACCTTGATTCCAGCTTGTGCTTCTTCCAGCCCACCGTTTCTCATGATGTACTCTGCATATAAGTTAAATAAGCAGGGTGACAATATACAGCCTTGACATACTCCATTCCTGATTTACAAACAGCCTGTTGTTCCATGCCCAGTTCTAACTGCTGCTTCCTGACCTAAATACAAGTTTCTCAAGAGGCAGGTCAGGTGGTCTGGTATTCCCATCTCCTTCAGAATTCTCCACACAGCCAAAGGTTTTGGCATAGTCAATAAAGCAGAACTAGATGTTTTTCTGGAACTCTCTTGCTTTTTCGATGATCCAGTGGACGTTGGCAATTTGATCTCTGGTTCCTCTGCCTTTTCTAAAACCAGCTTGAACATCTGGAAGTTCACAGTTCATGTATTGCTGAAGCCTGGCTTGGAGGATTTTGAGCATTACTTTACTAGAGTCTGAGATGAGTGGAACTGTGCGATAGTTTGAGCAGTCTTTGGCATTGCCTTTCTTTGGGATTGGAATGAAAACTGACCTTTTCCAGTCCTGTGGCCACTGCTGAGTTTTCCAAATTTGCTGGCATATTGAGTGCGGCACTTTCACAGCATCATCTTTCAGGATTTGAAATTGCTCAACTGGAATTCCATTACCTCCACTAGCTTTGTTTGTAGTGACGCTTCCTAAGGCCCACTTGACTTCACATTCCAGGATGTCTGGCTCTAGGTGAGTGATCACACCATCGTGATTAACTGGATCGTGAAGATCTTTTTTGTACAGTTCTTCTGTGTATTCTTGCCCTCTCTTCTTAATATCTTCTGCTTCTGTCAGATCCATACCATTTCTGTCCTATTGAGCCCATCTTTGCATGAAATGTTCCCTTGGTATCTCTAATTTTCTTGAAGAGATCTCTAGTCTCCCCTATTTTATTGTTTTCCTCTATTTCTTTGCATTGATTATTGAGGAAGGCTTTCTTATCTCTTCTTGCTATTCTTTGGAACTCTGCATTCAGATGCTTATATCTTTCCTTTTCTCCTTGGCTTTTCACTTCTCTTCTTTTCACAGCTATTTGTAAGGTGTCCTCAGACAGTCATTCTGCTTTTTTGCATTTCTATTTCTTGAGAATGGTCTTAATCCCTGTCTCTTGTACAATGTCATGAACCTCTGTCCATAAGTCATCAGGTACTCTATCAGATCTAGTCCCTTAAATCTGTCACTTCCACTGTATAATCACAAGAGATTTGATTTAGGTCATATCTGAATGGTCTAGTGGTTTTCCCTAATTTCTTCAATTTAAGTCTGAATTTGGCAATAAGGAATTCATGATCTGAGCCACAGTCAGCTCCCAGTCTTGTTTTTGTGACTCTATAGAGCTTCTCCATCTTTGGCTGCAAAGAATATAATCAATCTAATTTCGGTGTTGGCCATCTGGTGATGTCCATGTGTAAAGTCTTCTCTTGTGTTGTTGGAAGAGGGTGTTTGCTATGACCAGTGCGTTCTCTTGGAAAAACTCTATTAGCCTTTGTCTTGCTTCATTCTGTACTCCAAGGCCAAATTTGCCGGTTACTCCAGGTGTTTCTTGACTTCTTACTTTTGCATTCCAGTCCCTTATAATGAGAAGGGCATCATTTTTGGGTGTTAGTTCTGGAAGGTCTTGTATGTCTTCATAGAACCATTCAACTTCAACTTCTTCAGCGTTATTGGTAGGGGTATAGACTTGGATTACTGTGATACTGAATGGTTTGCCTTGGAAATGAACAGATCATTCTGTCGTTTTTGAGACTGCATCCAAGTTCCTCATTTCAGACTCTTTTGTTGACTATGATGGCTACTCCATTTCTTCTAAGGGATTCTTGCCCACAGTAGTAGATATAATGGTCATCTGAGTTAAATTCACTCATTCCAGTCCATTTTAGTTCGCTGATTCCTAGAATGTCAGTGTTCACTCTTGCCATCTCCTGTTTGACCACTTCCAATTTGCCTTGATTCATGGACCTGACATTCCAGGTTCCTATGCAATATTGCTCTTCACAGCATCAGACCTTGCTTCTATCACCAGTCACATCCACAATTGGGTGTTATTTTTGCTTTGGCTCCATCCCTTCATTCTTTCTGAAGTTATTTCTCCACTGATCTCCAGTAGCATATTGGGTACCTACCGACCTGGGGAGTTCATCTTCCAGTGTCCTATCTTTTCGCCTTTTCATACTGTTCATAGGGTTCTCAAGGCAAGAATACTGAAGTGGTTTGCCATTCCCTTCTCCAGTGGACCACATTCTGTCAGACCTCTCCACCATGACTCATCCATCTTGGGTGGCCCCAAGGATAAGCTGGTATAGCCACTATGGCAAAGCAGTATGAAAGTGAAAGTGAGTCACTCAGCTGGGTCCAACTCTTTGTGACCCCATGAACTATACAGTCCATGGGATTCTCTAGGCTAGAATACTGAAGTGGGTAGCCTTTCCCTTCTCCAGAGGATCTTCCCAACCCAGGGATTGAATCCGGGTCTCCCACATTGCAGGCAGATTTTTTACCAGGTGAGCCACAAGGGAAGCCCAAGAATACTGGATAGGGTAGCCTGTCCCTTCTCTAGCAGATCTTCCTGACCCAGGAATCGAACCAGCGTCTCCTGCATTGCAGGAGTTTTCTTTAACAACTGAGCTATCAGGGAAGCTCAAAGATGTGGTTCAGTTCAGTTCAGTTCAGTTCAGTCATTCAGTCGTGTCTGACTCTTTGCGACCCCATGAATCGCAGCACGCCAGACCTCCTTGTCCATCACCAACTCCCGGAGTTCACTCAAACTCACCTCCATTGAGTCAGTGATGCCATCCAGCCATCTCATCCTCTGTCGTCCCCTTCTCCTCCTGCCCCCAATCCCTCCCAGCATCAGAGTCTTTTCCAATGAGTCAACTCTTCGCATGAGGTGGCCAAAGTACTGGAGTTTCAGCTTTAGCATCATTCCTTCCAAAGATCACCCAGGGCTGATCTTCTTTAGAATGGACTGGTTGAATCTCTTTTCAGTCCAAGGGACTCTCAGGAGTCTTCTCCAACACCACAGTTCAAAAGCATCAATTCTTATATACCACAAAGATGTGGTATATACCTATATATATATATATATATGTATGTATGTATGTATAAAAAATATGGAGTATAAAATTGACTATTACTCAGCCATAAAAAGAATAAAATACTGCCATTTGCAGCAATGTGGATATACCTAGAGAATCATTATGCCTAGCAAAGTGAGTAAGAGAAAGACAAACATTGTATGATATTACACATGGAATCTAAAAAACAACACAAATAAATGTATATGCAAAACAGAAACAGACTCATGGATATAGAAAACCAATTTGTTATCAAAGGGGAAAGGGAAGGGGAGAGGACAAATTAACAGTATCAGATTGAGAGAAACAAACTACTATATATAAAATAGATAAGCAATAAGGATATACTGTATAGCACAGGGGATTATACTTATTATCTTGTAATAATCTATAATGGATTACAATCTGTGAAAATACTTAATCACTATGCTGTATACCTGAAACTAACATAATATTATAAATGAACTATACTTCAATAAAGGCTTCCCTGGTGGCTCAGAGGGTAAAGTGGCTGCCTGCAATGCGGGAGACCTGGGTTTGATCCCTGGGTCGGGAAGATCCTCTGGAGAAAGAAATGGCAACCCACTCCAGTACACTTGCCTGGAAAATCCCAAGGATGGAGAAGCCTGGTAGGCTACAGTCCATGGGGTCACAAAGAGTCAGACACGACTGAGTGACTTCTCTTTTATACTTCAATAAAAGGAGAAAAGTTAACAGTTATCCATATACTCTATAAGTCTGACTAGGAAAATGTGCAATCTTTAGAAAATTTTTAATCCAGGTACTGTTAAACTATTCATCTGTTTCTCTCTTGGGCTGGCTTTGGTTATCATGTCACATTATTGGAACTTACACTAACATATTATTTTTTAGAACCTATTTTTAAAATAGGTTTTTTTAAAAAACACATTTTTTTAAAAACCATTTATATCATCCCAGTCAATCTATTAAAGTAAAAACGATTTGCTTTCTTTAAGAGCATGGAAAATATGAATCTTAAACAGCAATATACATTTGGTGTGCAATTTTAGTCTACTACATTGTTCTCTACTATTACTTAGTTAATTAACTATTTTACATAAATGTCTTCTTTAAATAACTAGAATATAAGCTTCTGTACAGTGTATATATTGTGCATTCCCCACAGCACTTCATGTGTTCAAAATATGGGTGGGTCTCCTCCAATCAGGTGTAGTCCTTAAGAGAAAATAGACTGAAGTCCCAGAGAAACAGGGATCTCAGTCTCAGACTGTCTTGGACTTGAGCTACAACATCAGCTCTTCACTGGGTCTACCTGTGAGATTGCCAATCCCACAGATTTTGAATTTGCCAGTGTCCCTGGTGGCTCAGACAGTAAAGTGTCTCCCTGCAGTGTGGGAGACCCGGGTTTGATCCCTCGGTTGGGAAAATCC
The DNA here is from genome assembly GCF_023091745.1 of Budorcas taxicolor. Taxonomy (NCBI): domain Eukaryota; kingdom Metazoa; phylum Chordata; class Mammalia; order Artiodactyla; family Bovidae; genus Budorcas; species Budorcas taxicolor. The sequence goes on along the minus strand of NC_068912.1, from coordinate 59,982,389 downwards.
CCTGGAGAAGGAAATGGCACCCCACTCCAGTACTCTTGCCTGGAAAATTCCGTGGACTGAGGAGCCTGGTAGACTACACTCCATGGGGTCGCAAAGAGTCAGACACGACTGAGCAACTTCACTTTCACTTTTCACTTTCGTGCACTGGAGAGGGAAATGGCAACCCACTCCAGTGTTCTTGCCTGGAGAATCCCAGGGACAGGAGCCTGGTGGGCCGCCGTCTATGGGGTCGCACAGAGTCAGACACAACTGACGACTGACGTGACTTAGCAGCAGCAGCGGTCACATAAACTAATTCATATGCATACTCGCCTCCTCTCCCTCCCTCCTTTCTTCTCTTCATCCCTCTCCCACTTCCTTGATCTCTCTCCCTCTTCCCCTCGTCTCTTCCAGTCTATGTATATACTATTGGTTCTGTTTCTTTAGAGAACCCTGAGTAAAATATTCATTAGTCCATAGGGTCAGCTACATTTCATGAGACCAAAACCGAAATTTTAAAGCAAAAAGGTTCTGGAGAAAAAGATATACCAATCTAAATATAACCAAGGCCTAAACTAAGGTTTCTAGACTATTATAAAAAGAATGGATGAGGACAGTTGTATAAGGAACAATCTACAGGATTTATCTCAAGAACAAAAGTGAGAAAATGAATAGAGTATAGAGATTATTTCATAATCACCACCATATTTCATTGATTCTAAGTCATACTGCTTTGCTTTTTAACAGTCAGAAACATATGATGCATCTTGCAATCACTATCAGCCAGGTGGCAGTGCTGACACAGTGCTCACTGCCTGTACATCAAAATCTGCAGAATCGATGTCAGAGACTGAGAGAAAAATGCAGATAAGATGATGGAACACTCTTTTAAGAAATAGTACATCACTAACTCTCAATGATACAGAGGATAATGTACAGAAAAAATCCAGAAAATGAGGACTCTAAAGAAGAAGATATTCGAGAGTATCTGCCTTTGAATGTGAAGCAATTTAAGAAATGCCTTGATTAATCTGACTCATATTTTCTCTTATTTTTGTTTGTATGAAAGGTAGGTGACTTTTAAAAATTATCTTTAAAAGACTCTTTCAACATGTATAAAATAAAAGTGTAGTACTAAGAAAGCATCCATGTCATAGCTAAAATTGTAATAAACAATGTGTCTAACAGTGAATGTGATCTTAACTGAAATGAGAAATAGCAGTGCATCAGCTATTAAAATCTCAAGTGTATAGAAGTAATGGCAACTCCAACCATTATTTGAACTTTTACTCTATGCAAACAGTTCTCACACCTGAATGTGCATCATAATCTCCTGGAGGGCTTGAATAAGATCATTAGACCTCATCCCCAAACTTCTAGCTCAAGGCAGCACAACTCATGTCAGACTTCTTCTAGCAAGGCTGGAAAACCACACATACTCTTGACTTGGGCAGGATTAGCTCAGAACAAAGGATTAAACCTTCAGAGAAAAGGTATCAGTACCTGCAACTACACACAGGGAGGGGAAACAGTGACTGACACACGAGTGATCCATTTAAAAATACGATTCTGACATCAACAACTGCACAACGTACTAACATCTCCAATTATTAACATGAAAAATAAAAGAAAGTAGAACTAAGACCCCTTCTGGCTCTAAAATTCTAAAAATCTTTGGCCCAATCAAAGAACAAAATTATAGTCTAGGTCATTTATGATCTGGATAGGCTTCTATTCAAGCCTCACTCAAAATTCAACTTTTAAAATTGGACTTGTGCCAGGGTCCAGCCCTGGTGGATCCAGGGTAATTCAAAGCGTGGATGGTATAGGCAAGGAGAAACTTATTTATTTATTTAATTAGAAATATAGGATTAGATTATGAAGAAATAGTGTAGTAGGAAAATTAAGTGGAGAAAGAAGGCTGAATAACTTGGTTTACATGGGAAGCCAATAAAGTTCCAGACAAGGAGCTTGCACCATCTATGTTAGGCCACCAGCGTCCTCTTGAATATCGGGGGGTGCCCCACCTTGGGCTCCCCCTCGCGTGGATCTTAAAAGCCGGTACAAGTAAGTAGACATGGTAAGCCTCCACGCCCCAGATGGGAATTCAGCCAGAAATTAGAGAGCAGACACGGGGGAAACCAGTCCAGGCCCGTCCTCTATTGTTCAGAAGGCCTTTTATACTTTTTGATTATACATAGAGATCAATGGGTAACACAAAGTTATGCAGCGTTAGCAGCCCAGACTCTTGTCAAAACCAGGCTTTTCTCTCTGCATACCTAGTTGTATACACAAGTCTTAGGTAATTTACATCATCTTCTGGCCAAAAAGGCCAATTAACATTTTACAGCCTTTTTTCTGATAAGGGTTTGTTAACTAAAAGACTTATTTGTGTTGATCTTCCCAAAGTCCGGTGCCACTCTCAGAAAGCACTAAATAAAGTTACATTCTTACATAGCAAAGATACAGCAATTTATAACAAGTAAAAGGAGTACAGTGATTTATAACAAAAGAAGAGTAATTAATTCAAAATCTAGTGTTGCTAACATCAAAACTACTATATATCTTTTTCTACATCCCAATTACATTGATTAACATCCTCCCAGGTGCCTAAAAGATAAAGAATATGGAGGCCTGGCGGCAATCATTGAGTCAACAGTGAAAACCCATCACCAATATGATTTTTAGCTCTTTAGAAAAGGCTCTGTATCTTTAAGATGCTTTTAAGCTTTGTGCCTCTCACAGTTGGGGGGTTGTAAGCAATTCACAAGCTGTAAGAGGTCCGGGGAACCTGTTAGGCAAGCTAGAGAGCTATCAGAGGGATTTAACTGAAACATCCCTTTCAAATGCAGAAGAATAAAGCAGAGAATATCAGAAGAGCAGAGTATGAAAGCCAGCAGATTTTTGGTTTTGGGGGGTACATGCTTGGGAAATACCAGGGGGAGCCCCTGAAACCTGATCACATCCTTGCGCTTTGTCAGGCTTCCTTCCTCATGACCTTGTCAAGGGCGGGATTCCTCACGTTGGCTCCCAGCAGACTTCAAACGCAGAACTTCTAAAGGAGTTCAGAAATTCTTCTCCTAAAAACAATGATAAAACTGCACAAAATTGTCAAAACAACCATCTCAGGACTCTGGGAAATATGAAATTGAAAAGCTTTCATTCAAGAAAAACTACTGAACTTGGAGGAAGAACAGTAGGAGTGGCATTTTAGCCTGGAGTCATCCTCATATACCACTACCTTCCAGTTCCATCAGTACTAGGGCTGGACAGGGCAACTTTGCAGCAGGATGGACCTGACTTGATTTGGAGTAAAGTGTGAAAAACCACCATGCCCGTAGGCATTATCAAAGACAATAGTAAACTTGGTGGCCGACAATCAGGGAAGGTCAATATCACAGTTGCCTGTGGTGGTGATCCTGTCTATGACATTATTGGACCAGAAAAACACTGGAGTCGTAAGTACTCACCCTCCATCACTCCTAATCCTAAACTGAAGTTGCTTGCCATTTCCGCTGCCCTCTTTCCTCATCACCTCCACTCCGCGTGCACTCAGTCACTAAGTCATGTCTGACTCTTTGTGACCCCATAGACTGTAGTTCTCCAGGCTCCTCCGTCCATGGAATTTCCCAGGCAAGAATACTGGAGTGGGCTGCCATTCCCTTCTCCAGGGGATCTTCCCAATCTATGGATGGAATCCATGTCTCCAGCATTGGCAGGCAAATTCTTTACCACTGAGCCACCAGGGAAGCTCCTCCACTCTTTACCCACCCCTTAAAAGGGTAAGAACTTAAGCACGGAATTAATTCATGTTTTCAATGAAGACACTACTCCCCTCTGGCTAATCAAAAGTCAATTATACCTGCTTCTAGACTTTCAGTTGAGTTCTAGTTAGAAGAGACATATTATAACTAAATTCTAAGCAAAATAGGCTTTATTATAAACACTAAATCAGCTAAGATATTGGCTTAAAAAAGCATCTTTTCTTTTGTCTGCTTCTAACACTAAAGCTAGAGAACTGAGTTTAGGTATCTTTCTCAACTTACAAGTTCCTAATGTTTGCCTGCCTAACAGAGTTGTCGTTTTGTGCTGTCAAAGCAAAATAGAAATGCTGATTTTATAACTTCGATCTATGCAGCTGCCAAATGGAATTTTCCTTCACCCAAGGAGGTGGTAAGATGTGGTAAAGATATTAATAATAAACATTAAAGTTGTCTAGAAGTCTGTCTACCCTTTAATTTTTTATTTATTTTATGTAATCTATTCTTCTTAATGACAAAGAGTTAGTTAAAAGAAAAATGTTTATTTCAGCATAAAATCTTTATTCTCAGAATATTCTTATTCATCATAATGGAAAATAAGAAAAATGTTCACAAAAGAGTAATTTTCCCTTGAATACAGAAACATCTTTCTGAGCATAGTAGGTTCTCCATAAATATTTACTGAATTAAATTAATAATTTTAGAAAACTGCTGCAAAAAATTTCCATTCAGTTTTATTGCTTATGACTATTTTCTCAAAGTATTAGAAACTATCAAGAACACTCATTTGATATTTAATTACATTATTTTACTTTCCTTAGGCTTGAAAGTGAAAGTGTTAGTTGCTCAGTTCTGTCTGACTTTGCAACTCCATGGCCTATAGCTCACCATGCTCCTGTCCCTGGAATTCTCCAGGCAAGAATACTGGAGTTGGTAGCCATTCCTTCTCCAGGAGATCTTCCCAATCCAGGGATCAAACTCGGGTCTCCCACATCTCAGGCAGATTCTTTACCGTCTGAGCCACAATGGAAACCTCTTTCTAGGTTTACTTTTAGTAAAATGACCATGCAGGTAATATAGTAACTTGGTAAATGAAATATTTAGGTTTCCAGAGAGGACACAAATACACTCAAACAAACTAGTCATAACAGACAACAGTTAAATGCCACAGTTTACTATCTAGATTATACTGTGTCCAATGTGTGTTACATTACTAAATTTGAAACATTATTTACAAATGATATCTCATATAACACAAAATCAAATACATCACATTTGTGTACATAAATCATCACTTTAAGAACAATCCACTGACTTTGGTACTACTAACAGTAGGAAACTGGAGACACTATATTAAAAAATCCCAACAACAGAAATAATACTCAAAACAATTTGTTATTAATTTACTTATTTGAAGGTAGCCTATAATTTTTCCTCTCATTAAAGAAAACATTCTGGAAAGCAACTAGAAAATACAGCAAATGTATAACATATGTAATGTGCTTAATACCACATCTAGGAATTAATACTAATAAAATCACCAAAAATGCTGAGGCTTCATTGTGAACAAGGATGCTACCCCAACCATCCCTTAACACCTGTAACTGAAAACAACCTAAGTATATCCAATAGAGAAATTATGTAAATTACGATATAGCTAAATAATGGATGGTATGGTCGTCAAAACTGACTATGAAGACCTATACCAGTGTGGGAGGCAGATAATTATTTGATCAATATATATATATATGAATCACAATAAATAAATCATATTATTCACTTTACCATGAATGTGCTCAGTCATTCAGTAGTATCCAACTCTTTGTGAACCCATGGACTGTAGCCTGCCAGGCTTTTGTGTCCATGGAATTTTCCAGGCAAGAATACAAGAGTTGGGTTGTCATTTCCTAGTCTAGAGGATCTTTCTGATCCAGAAATCAAACCTACCTCTCTTGCGTCTCCTGCATTAGCAGATGGATTCTTTACCACTGTGCCACCTGGGAAATCCTTACCGTGAATGACTGAATGACCAAAATAGAAGAAGAATTAATTTACTAAACCTAAACAAATATGTTTCAATTGAGATAATATATTCTCCACCTATCTGCTTTACATATCACATTCCATTTGTTTTTGAAATTTTAAAATACCTTAAGGCATGAAAATCATCAATTATTAATTATATGCCAGGAAGAACTTTACTTATTATATAAAAACCTCTAAAGATAAATCTATAAGTTGGCTATTTCCAAAAAAGGACAGATTCCCAAGTAGGACACAAGGATTATGATTGTGAATTATAATGTTTTGTGTTTATTTTAGTCCTTGAAATATTTCCCAAACTACCTCAGAGGTTAACACTTCTAGAGCAAATCAAAATTTAAGCTAAGTGATCCCGGATTTCAGGAATTCAAGCCAAGACTTAGATCATCAAGCAAAAACAGCTAGTACAAGTTACACTTGTTTGAGGTGCTATTCACACTGCAAATCAGAGAAAATTAAGAAAATATAGTAAAGTAACACTGAATTCCTTCAAAAAATTTCCCTTTAGAGATGAATAGAAAATAAAACAAAATCCTAAAAGTCTTCTTTTCTTTTCCTAATCAATCTGCTTTTTAATCAATATGTTCTTTAAGTTCTGATTTCTAGTTTGAGATTACCAATGGGATGCCCAGGTGAAAATTCCAGGAAGCAGTCAGAAATTAAAACAATTGTTAAAAAAAAGTAAATAAGATGCAGTTGTTCTTCACTTGTCTACCTCTCAGCTGAGGATATTATGAAAGAGATCTGCCTTAGTTCGAGATCCCCATAAACAAACACTACCATGAGGATTCAGATACAAGCAGTTTACTTCAGGAAGTACAGGAAACCCTGTTAGGGGAGCTGGGAAGTGAGACAGGGAAGAGAAAGCAATCAAGCTACACTGTAGGTGGCTGGAGCTTAATTCCCAAGGGAACTCTAAGAAACAGTGTAAAACACCACTGGCTTCAGAGTTCACCCACCCAGGGATCCATCCTTCGTTGATGGCTGCTGTAGGAGGCAAGTGAATATTAATCGTTTAGAACTTTGAGTCTTCCTGAGAGGCTAGAGTGGAGATGGGGCAGGGGCGGGAGATGAGGCCTAGAAAGGCAAAGGGCCTCTCTTTCCATAGCTTCCAGAAAGGTCCTCAAAACCCCCAAGGGAAAGAAATGCAGATATTGGCAGGCAATTGGAAGTAGGAAGAATATAAAGAAGTGGTAAAGTGCCAAGGATATGGGCAGGGCACTGAGGGCTTCTAATCAACAGCTGTCCCTAAGTTACATTATTTGAGCCTAAGACTTAATAATTACTTACCTGATGATGGATCCATTCCACACTGTGGTTTAAATTCAACCCACAGACCATCTACCATGGTCCAGCTATCATATTTATAAAAACAAGTTAAAATATCAACACCAGTTCTTAGCAAGATCTGGGATTCAGTTTCTATTTGGAGGACTTAGACATGACAACCTGGTTTACATGGGTGTGGTGGACGATTTGACACTGCACTGTAAGCACACTATAGTTGCTTATATTGTTTATTTGCTGTATTTGCAGAGGAGGTATTCTTTATTAGATTAGGTTGGTGTGTGTGTGTGTGTGTGGTTTTGATGAAGTTGATATAGATGTTCTACATATGTGGTTCATATCTATAGAATTCATCAGAGTGGCCCACAGCTAGAACCTCTTGTTCTGTCAACTCCACTATGCGTACTTGAGTTTGCTACACTCTTGGTTCTGTGTTACATCCTGGAACATTTCTTCTCAACCCTGCAATTTTACAGCCAAGGCACACTTACCTTCTGGTTCTTGGCATATTGTCTTTGGTTCTCGCTGCTGTTAAGGTTTTGATGCCTCTATTACCTAGTAATAAAATGCCCACCCCAGCCCCCATGCCCTGTAAAAAACACATCCTAAAACTAGAAGCTAAGAAGAAAACAAGGAAGAGATGGGAAGAAATGATTTATCTCATTAAAACCTCTAGTTCCTGGAGATTTCCCTTCTGGTCCATTGATTATGAATTTTCCCTGTAAGACAAGGGACAGGGGTTCAATCCCCAGCCAGGGAACTAAGATCCTAAATGCCCTGGAGTAAGTAAGCCCACACACCACAACATCTGTGCCTGCACACCACAACTAGAGATCCTATGTGCTGCAAATAAGACCCAACACAGCCAAATAAATAAATAAACTCCTAGTTCCTAACTCTCCTATAAACTCCAGATTCTATAACCAAAGCTTTTCCCTTGAACATCTCAATCTTAGTGGCATTTTCTATCTCAAAACTTCAACAATTCCAGTAAGGGAATAAAGTCTACCAAAAGACTTGCATGAGAATGTTCATAGTGGTTTTAGTAATAATAGGCCAAAACCAGAAAAAACAATATCACCTGAAAGTAAAATAAATAAATAAATTGTGAGATAGCAATGCAATGGAAAACTACACACACACACACACACACACACACACACACAAATGAACTACAGCTACTCACAATAACATGGATTACTATCACAGCATGATGAGTGAAAGAAGCTGTATACAGAAGAGTCTGCCCATATATTCTGTATGATTTCATTCATACGAGGTTAAAGAATGAGAAAAACTGAACCTAAACAATAATCAAAGCTGCATGGTGCTGGCACAGAAGCAGACACGTACATCAGCGAAGCAGACTAGAGATCCCAGAAATAGACCCATACCCTTATGATCAATTATTCTGCAACAAGGGAAACAAGAAAATACAGTGAAAAAAAAGATAATCTCTCCAGTAACTGATGCTGGAAAACTGGACAGCTACATGTAAAAGAATGAAAGTAGCACATATTTCCATACGATGTACAAAAATAAACTCAAAATAGATTAAAGACCTAAATGTAAGACCTGAAACCATAGAACTCCTAAAAGAGAACATAGGCAGAATACTCTTGGACATAAACTATAGCAATATTTTTTATCTGTCTCCTAAGGCAAAATAAATAAAAGCAAAAATAAACAAATGAGACAAAAATTTAAAAGCTTTTGCTCAGCAAAAGAAGCCATCAGCAAAACGGAAAGATAACCTTCTGAATGGGAGAAAGTATTTGCAAATGGTATGATTGATAAGAGGTTAATAGCCAAAATATACCAAATATTCAAACAACCCAGTATCACAATAAACAACCCAATTACAAAATGGTCAAAGACATGAATAGACACTTTTCCAAAGAAGATATATAGATGCCAACAGGCATATTAAAAAAAAAAAAACTGCTCAACATCACTAATCATCAGAGAAATTGCAAATCAAAACCACAGTATCACCTCACACTTGTCAAAATCACCTCACATCTGTCAAAATGGCTATCTTCAAATAAATAATAAATGTTGGTGAAGATGTGGACAAAAGTGAACCCTAGTACACTGTTGGTGGGAATGTAATTTGGTACAGCTACTATGGAAAACAGTAAGGCGTTCCTCAGAAAACTAAAAATAAAGCACCATATAATCTAGTAATTCCACTCCTGGGTATATATCCAAAGAAAATGAAAACACTAATTTGAAAAGATACATACACTCTAATGCTCACAGCAACATTATTTACAACAGCCAAGATATGGAAGCAACCTAAGTGTCCATCAACAGATGAAACGATAAAGAAAATGTCACACACACACACACACACACACACACACACACACACACACAGAGGAATATTACTCGGTCATAAAAAGAATGAAAGAATGCCATTTGCAAAAAATGTATATGTACTGATACCTAGAGGGTATTATGCTTAGTGTAATAAGTCAGACAGAGAAAGACAAATACTCTGTTATCATTTATATGTGAAATAAAGAATAATAAAATAAATGTGTATAACAAAACACAAACAAACTCACAAATACAGAGAACAAACTATTGGTTACTAGTGAGGAGAGGAAATGGAGGGGCAAAGTAGAGGTACAAGATTAAGAGACACAAACTACTGTATATAAAATAAATAAGAAACAAGAATATATTTTATAGCATAAAGAAACATAGCTATTATTTCATAATAACTGTAAACAGAGTAGAATCTACAAAAATATTAAGTTACTATTTTGTACATCTGAAACTAATATAATAATATAAATCAACCAAGATTCAATTTTGAAAAAACAAAAACAAAATATAAATCTGAAGGGACAGAATTCAGAATAAAGGCCAACTCTGAGCAGAATTAGGGGTCATTCATTGCGATTAGTCATGAGAGAAACCTTCTGGGATGCTGGAAATGTTCTATATCTTGACCTGTGTGATGTTTATACAAGTTTAAACATATTTAAAAATCCATCAAGCCATATACTTAATATGTGAGCAGTTTATATATGTTACATATATGTGCATGTGAGTGTCTGAGACCTCAATGTTTTTCTAGACAGTGATATATAACCATCAGAGGTAGGAGGAGAATAAGGTGATTCCAGGGTCACAGAAGTCAAAGGAAGAGCAGGGTTTCTAAAACGGTCTGATATGAGCAACAGTATGAGTACTACAGAAAGAAAGATCGAAAAGACAAAAGACCAAGAAGTAGACATCTTATTTAGAAAAGTGGAGGTTATGACTGTCCCGGGAATAACAACAGGAAAAGTCAGGTTACTGAGAGTTTACTAGATTAAAGGAGGGAGAGATGACCTTCCGAAGGGAATGAGCAAAGAAAGAGGACATATAGATTAAGGGAAAGAAAGTTTAAGGAAAGCTGGGTCTTTGGCGAGGTGGGTAGTAAAAGAGGGATATGAAAGGAAAAAACGTGAATATATTTGAGACAGTAAGTTGAAAATAATTAAAAATAAAAGAGAAATGAAGTGCCTAATAGGTTAGGCACAAGGATCTCACTATAGCCCACAGGCTAAATCCAGTCTACTGCTTATTTTATAAATAAATATTTAGTGTAACATAATCACCCCCATTTCCATATGTATTGTTTAACGCTGCTTTTGCCTTAAAAGGACAGGATTGAATAGCTGCAATAGAAACCATCTGACTTCATATAGAAAAGTTTACTGACCCCAGAATGGGGATACTCTAGGAGTTAAAAGGAATATTAACAGAGAAAGGTTAACTCTCTACAAAAGAAAAAATGTGAGATTTTGCCAACATACAGTGGTCAAGAGAAGGAGGGATAAAAAAAAACTAGGGCTATTCTATGCCAAGGAATGACCAATGCACTGAGTGTTCACATACAAATTAGAAATGGCTTCAGGTCCCTAGAAAATCAGTCAACTAAATGGCAACCCACTCCAGTATTCTTACCTGGAAAATTCTAGGGACAGAGGAGCCTAGCAGGCTACAGTACATGGGGTCACAAAGAGTCAGACATGACTGAGTAACTGAGCATGCATGCACATAATAATATTAACTACTACTGATGCTTCTTTCCAAATTAGCAAATATATTGAGTGCAGCACTTTCACAGCATCATCTTTTAGGATTTCAAATAGCTCAACTGGAATTCCATCACCTCCACTAGTTTTGTTCATACTGATGCTTTGTAAGGCCCACTTAGACTTATTCCAGGATGTCTGGCTCTACGTGAGTGATCATACCATTGTGATTATCTGAGTCATGAAGATCTTCTTTGTAGAGTTCTTTGGTGTATTGTTGCCACCTCTTCTTAATATCTTCTGCTTCTGTTCATTTCAGTTCAGTTCAGTCGCTCAGTCGTGTCCAACTCCTTGCGACCCCATGAATCACAGCACACCAGGCCTCCCTGTCTGTCACCAACTCCCGGAGTTCACCCAAACTCACCTCCATCGAGTCGGTGATGACATCCAGCCATCTTACCCTCTGTCTTCCCCTTTCCTCCTGACTCCAATCCCTCCCAGCATCAGAGTCTTTTCCAATGAGTCAACTCTTCGCATGACGTGGCCAAAGTTTTAGCTTTAGCATCATTCCCTCCAAAGAACACCCAGGGCTGATCTCCTTGAGAAAGAACTGGTTGGATCTCCTTGTAGTCCAAGGGACTCTCAGGAGTCTTCTCCAACACCACAGTTCAAAAGCGTCAATTCTTCGGCGCTCAGCTTTCTTCACAGTCCAACTCTCACATCCATATATGAGCACTGGAAAAACCATAGCCTTGACTAAACGGACCTTTGTTGGCAAAGCAATGTCTCTGCTTTTCAATATGCTATCTAGGTTGGTCATAACTTTTCTTCCAAGGAGTAAGCGTCTTTTAATTTCATGGCTGCAGTCACCATCTGCAGTGACTTTGGAGCCCAAAAAGATAAAGTCTGACACTGTTTCCACTCTTTCCCTATCTATTTCCCATGAAGTGATTCTTCTGCCTCTGTTAGGTCCATACCATTTCTGTCCTTTTTGGGCCCATCTTTGCATGAAATATTCCCTTGGTATCTCTATTTTCTTGAAAAGATCTCTAGTCTTTCCCATTCTATTGTTTTCCTCTATTTCTTTGCACTGATCACTTAGGAAGGCTTTATCTCTCTTTGCTATTCTTTGGAACTCTGCATTCAAATGGGTATATCTTTCCTTTTCTCCTTTGCTTTTTGCTTCTCTTCGTTTCACAGCTATTTGTAAGGCCTCCTCAGACAACCATTTTGCCTTTTTGCATTTCTTTTGCTTGGGGATGATCTTGATCCCTGTCTCCTGTACAATGTCATGAACCTCTGTCCATAGTTCTTCAGGTTCTCTGTCTAGCAGATCTAATCCCTTAAATCTATTTGTTACTTTCACTACATAATTGTAAGGGATTTGATTTAGGTCATACCTGAATGGTCTAGTGGTTTTCCCTAATTTCTTCAATTTAAGTCTGAATTTGGCAATAAGGAGTTCATGATCTAAAGCCACACTCTGCTCCTGGTCTTGTTTTGCTGACTCTATAGGTGGAGAGCTTCTCCACCTTTGGCTGCAAAGACTATAATCAATCTGATTTTCGTATTGACCATCTGGTGATGACCATGCATACAGTCTTCTCTTGTGTTGTTGGAAGAGCGTGTTTGCTATGACCAGTGCGTTCTCTTGGCAAAACTCTATTAGCCTTTGCCCTACTTCTGTACTCTAAGGCCAAATCTGCCTGTTCCTCCAAGTGTTTCTTGACTTCTTACTTTTGCATTCCAGTCCCCTATAATGAAAAGGACATCTTTTTTGGATGATAGTCATAGAAGGTCTTGTAGGTCTTCATAGAACTGTTCAACTTCAGCTTCTTCATAATTACTGATCGGGACATAGACTTGGATTACTGTGATATTGATTGGTTTGCCTCGGAAATGAAGAGAAATCATTCTGTCGTTTTTGAGATTGCATCCAAGTACTGCATTTTGGACTCTTTTGTTAACTATGATGGCTACTCCATTTCTTCCAAGGGATTCTTGCCCACAGTAGTAGATATAATGGTCATCTGAAAATTCACCCATTCCATTTCATTTTAGTTTGCTGATTCCTAAAATGTTGATGTTCACTCTTGCCATCTCCTGTTTGACCACTTCCAATTTGCCTTGATTCATGGACCTAACATTCCAGGTTTCTATGCAATATTGCTCTTTACAGCATCGGACTTTACTTCCATCACAAGTCACACCCAAAACTGGATGTTGTTTTTGCTTTGGCTCCGTCTCTAAAGGTCAGTCTAGCCAAAGCTATGGTTTTTCCAGTAGTCATGTAAGGATGTGAAAGTTGGACTATAAAGAAAGCTGAGTGCTGAAGAATTTATGCTTTTGAACTGCGGTGTTGGAGAAGATTCTTGAGAGTTCCTTGGACTGCAAGGAGATCCAACCAGTCCATCCTAAAGGAAATCAGTCCCAAATATTCATTGGAAGGACTGATGCTGAAGCTGAAACTCCAATGCTTTGGCCACCTGATGAGAAGAACTGACTCATTTGAAAAGACCCTGATGCTGGGAAAGATTGAAAGCAGGGGGAGAAGGGGACAACAGAGGATGAGATGGTTTGAGGTCATCACAGATTAAATGGACACAAATTTGAGTAAACTTCCAGAGTTGGTGACGGAGAGGAAGGCCTGGTGTGCTGCAGTACATAAGGTCTCAGAGTCAGACATGACTGATCAACTGAACTGAACTGATGCTTCTACTACTATAGCAATGACTAATATTAATATCAAACTGCTTACTGAACATTTCCATCTGGACATTCTCAATGCCACCACCAACTCAAAATATCCAAAACCAAAACTCACAATCTTGGCATCTTCCTTTCCTTACCCCCTAGCAATGCCATGTGCAAATCCTGCTTTGTTTATCCCGATTATTTTTGGAGGAGAAGGCAATGGCAACCCACTACAGTACTTTCACCTGGAAAATCCCATGAATGGAGGGGCCTGGTAGGCTGCAGGCATGGGGTTGCTAAGAGTCAGACACGACTGAACAACTTCACTTTCACTTTTCACTTTCATGCATTGGAGAAGGAAATGGCAATCCACTCCAGTGATCTTTCCTGGAGAATCCCAGTGACGGGGGAGCCTGGTGGGCTGCCGTCTATGGGGTGGCACAGAGTCAGACATGACTTAAGCGACTTAGCAGCAGCAGCAGCTGCGTTTTTGGAACCCACCTACATGTTTCCATGCACATACTTCACCTCCACAGCTAGTCCTGGCTGCCATCACACTTTCACTTGGACCACTACACTAGGTTCCAATAGTACTACTCATCTTTATACTCTTAGTCCCCTCTAATGCATTTCCTACAATGCAGATTACAAAACACAATATGATCACAAACCTTTTCATGTTACTCTCCTATTTCCCTTCCCCTCATCATCCTACCTGGTTAACACCCCTTTGACAGCTTTTCAGTGCTCATCTAATGAAATCCAAAGGCCCATTTTTTGGTCCCACTAAGTTGAAAAGTTGGCTTAAAGCTCAACATTCAGAAAACTAAGATCATGCCATCCGGTCCCATCACTTCAGGCAAAATAGATGGGGAAACAGTGGAAACAATGTCAAACTTTATCTTTTTTGGCTCCAAAATCATTGCAGATGGTGACTGCAGCTATGAAATTAAAAGACATTTACTCCTTGGAAGAAAAGTTATGACCAACCTAGATAGCATATTGAAAAACAGAGACATTACTTTGCCAACAAAGGTCCGTTTAGTCAAGGCTATGGTTTTTCCAGTGGTCATGTGTGGATGAGATATTTGGACTGTGAAGAATGCTGAGTGCCAAAGAACTGATGCTTTTGAACTGTGGTGTTGGAGAAGACTCCTGAGAGTCCCTTGGACTGCAAGGAGATCCAACCAGTCCATTCTAAAGGAGATCAGCCCTGGGTGTTCTTTGGAAGAAATGATGCTAAAGCTGAAACTCCAGTACTTTGGCCACCTCATGCGAAGAGTTGACTCACTGGAAAAGACTCTGATGCTGGGAGGGATTGGGGGCAGGAGGAAAAGGGGATGACAGAGGACAAGATGGCTGGATGGCATCACCGACTCAATGGACGTGAGTTTGGGTGAACTCTGGGAGTTGGTGTTGGACAGGGAGGCCTGGTGTGCTGCAATTCATGGGGTCGCAAAGAGTCGGACATGACTGAGTGACTGAACTGACTGAACTGAATGGACCAAAAAGATCTTTCCAAAAAAAGACATGTGGTACTAGTCAATTCAGCTGCTACTGCTGCTGCTGCTGCTGCTGCTGCTGCTGCTGCTAAGTCACATCGGTCGTGTCCGACTCTGTGCAACCCCATGGATCACAGCCCACCAGGCTCCCCCGTCCCTGGGATTCTCCAGGCAAGAATACTCGAGTGGGTTGCCATTTACTTCTCCAATGCATGAAAGTGAAAAGTGAAAGTGAAGTCAGTCATGTCTGACTCTTCGCAACCCCATGGACTGCAGCCTACAAGACTCCTCCATCCATGAGATTTTCCAGGCAAGAGTATTGGAGTAGGTTGCCAGGGCCTTCTCCTAGTTAATTCAGCTACACTAACAATATTTCCTAGATATCCCTTCCTTCCATGGTTTCAAGTTAGAGTTACCCACAAGAAGAAATCTGTATGCAATTTTTAAGGTAACGGTAAAGAAGTAGCCATTATATTCCTAAAATCAGTACAGGGGCACCATGCACTGTTGTATTTGTTGGTATTCAGTCGCTGAGTTGTGTCTGACCCTTTGCAACCCCATGGACTGCAGTACAGCAAGCTTCCCTGTCCTTCACCATTTTCCGGAGACTGCTCAAACTCCTGTCCATTGAGCCAGTGATGACAGCCAACCATGTTGACACTAATCTGCTGGCTCCTCCTTTTGGCAGAGAGCAGGATCTGAGCCTGCAGCTCCTCCAGATCCTACCGAATCTTCTTCAGCTTCTCTAAATCCTGGCACGTCTAGCCTTTCCAGACCAGGCACATGTATGGCAAGGAACATCAGCTCTTGCTGGAGGCCACCCACATTGTCAAGACTAAAGAAAGCAAGGGTCAGATATAGGTTCCAGTCTGTTCATATGCATTCCATTCTGTCCTAGTAAATTCTAATTCGTGTTCAATTCTTTGACATGTCCAGCCCTCCTGACTCAGCACCAGATGAAAAAATGTAAGCCCTCTGTAGACTGCTTTTCATCTTTATAGTAAATATTTACTCCCCAACACCCTTGGTGGTTCTGCTTCCCTCATGGAACCCTGATGTGTCTGTCAGTCAGCCTGCCTGTCTTTCCAGCCTGATTATGAGCCCCTTCCCTTTCACTCTCTGTGTGATAACCCCCCACCACATGTTCCCACCACACGGACTTTGTACATGATACTATTTCTGACTGAAATCCACTTCCCTCTGTCCTTGGCCTTTGCCCAGTTAGAGCCCACCTTCCCTGACATTCCTCTCAGGAAATGGGTACTCTTCCTTCATAGCACTGAGAGTAGCAATTATATGTTTATTTTTAACTAATTCCATCCCTCTGACTGGCCTACAAACTTGCAAAGAAAAGGGACTATCTGTGGTTCTGCTCACACGTGTTTTCCAAGCACCTAGAAAAGCACCTGGGACAAGATAGGTGCTCAATAAATGAATGAATATTTGCTCTTTTATCAAGCACTATGTGAAATGCATGATGTAGTCTATCTCATGTGACACAACAACCCTATAAGACTGGAACTATTATCATTCTCATTTTACAGATAAATAGATGAAGTTACACTGCCTCAGGTGGCAAGACATATCTCACCACTTATGCACCAAGAACAGCTTTACTTCAGCATTCATACTCTCAATCCCCTTGCCCTTCACAACACTATAAGGTCAATTTAATAAGATTTTTCTTTCTCACTTGACAAAGGAAGAAGCTGAGTATTAAGAAGTTAGTTGACTTGCCTAAGGCCATGCTAGGTACCAGTTAAGGCTAAAACCCAGGTCCAGTACCAAGTTCATTGCTTTAAAAAGACAACACACACTTGATCCCTCTACCTCTTAGAAGCCAGGCACAAAATTTATCCTATACTGCTATCCACATTCAGATCCACCAACTCTCTCCTATTATAACTTCCGCAGCAAGCTCTATAAGCATGACATTCTTTTCAGAAATCAGTAAGTTGATGGGGAGACAGCACAGCACCTTAAACAGTACAGTCGTGTGCTGACGTCACACAATGTCATAGCATAGCTTCTGTTAGCATAATTTTTAACACATCTCAAGACTTTTAATCAAAGGAAATATAGAATGTGGGGAAATGCATATCATAGCATCATAACATGTTTATATTTTTCCAGAAGGAAAAAATTTTTTCAAAAGGAAGTTAATTTTTCATAAGGAAAAAGGAAGGAAGAAGGAAGAAATATGAATAAGGGAGAAAAGCCAAGGGAAGCAAGTGGAAAGGACAGGTTGAGAGTTAAATTTTTGTTCCTAGCAAGATTATGCCATTTTTTTCATTCACCAAGTATATGATTTCATTTTTGTCTCCACGAAATATACTTAGTCATTAATCACACGGCCTCTGACCATAGCTGTCCTGTGTGACACATTCTAGATTTCAACTGTCAATCACAAGAGATTCATAGTTCCACAGTGTCAAAGGTAATAATCTGAGAATGACGACAGCAGAGTGAGAGCACGTGGCAGATAATCATACTGACAACATATGTCAGTCTTCCTAAGATTCAACTCAGTGGTTTAGACATATCTCACAAATTCTAGAATCAAATTCAAGTGGATTATTCCTAACTTGGGTTTTATCATACTGGAATACTCTGGAAACCAATAACCCATCATTCAAATCCTACATTCAGAAAGTGTTCCTCCCGTCTCTACTAACGCTTCACCTCAAAACCATTCCAGTGCTATCAACTGAATTTAATTTTGTGCCTACAAACACTGACAAAGTAAAGGAGTATGTCCTTCTTAAGGCTTAAAAGTCTTCAATTTTCTTAATATTCTCAAATGCAAAGCTTTTTAAACTGAATCATTTGTAAAAAGGTCAAAAAGTTAATTTTCCTTCCTGAAATCTGACACTTCAATTTTAAATACCTAATTTCAGCTTTGAATATATGATGCCTTTTGGTATATTTCATTTTCAGGTGCACTGACAAGCAGAAATACCAACTTCCATCCTCAGTCACAAAACTTAAAGCTATTCAACTTCTTTTGCAAATATCTGACTCTGTCATAATACACTTGCATTGTGCATTTTCTTAAGCCAATGGAAATAAACAATGACTAAAGTATTAAATGCTTACTAAGCACCAAGTACTATTCTAAGAACTTTAAATCTATGAACTCATTTAAATTTATTTAAGAGTATGTGTATCCTACAAATGCTTTAATACTTAAATAGGTTGAAAGAAAATGAACAAAGGAAAAGCTAAAACAAGTATTCATTTTACCTAAACAGAGCTGGTGTAGCAATTTACAAATCCATTTACTAGACACAGTGAAAATGTTTGTTTTATTTGGACATGTACTAAATGTAAGGAACATATACATCCATGAAAAATGAATGCTTTCCCAGTCACCATTATGGAAGCTGTTGTGGTGTACACCAGACATCACCCTTCTCAGGTAGTGCAGTGGTAAAGAATCTGCCTGCCAATGCAGGAGATGCAAGAGACATGGGTTCGATCCCTGGGTTGGGAAGATACCCTGGAGTAGGAAATGGAAAACCAGACCAGTATTCTTGCCTGGAAAATTCCATGGACAGAGAAGTCTGGCAGGCTACAGTCTGTGGGGTCGCAAAGAGTCAGACATGACTGACCACACACAAGCAGGAGCACCATACACCAGACACAATCCACTACATAACATCACAACTTAGGGACTAAACAATGGCAAACCTGCATACCTGCATATTGGGTATGAAAGGGGATTCCCTGTGAATTTTGAACTCTAGTACAGGTTTTTCGGCTTCTTTGTATTTAAATACAGACCATGATCTATGAATGTCACAGAATCAATTTAGTCAGATTCAATCAGCATTTTTAAATGAAAGAATAGAATAGACAAAAATATAAGAGTGCCAGGCTGCACTGAATGCAGGAGGAAAAGTAAGTACTGAGTCTTGAAACTGATTTCCAAGGACGGGGAAGGGGGATGCATGGGTGTTTGGAAGTATGTATGTATACTATGGCAAGAAATAAATCATTATTTCTTCTTACCATCAGTTGCAGCCAAATATGTTCAAAAGTTATCCTAGCTAAATGCATGAGATTTAAAAAAAAAAAAAAAAGACCATCCTGAAAATGGTATTCATTTTCTAATTTGAATACACTTACTTGTGTTTTTTTCTAACCCTGGAGCATCCTCCTTTGCCACCCAACATTCAAGCATAGCTTAGTTGTCCCTTCATTTTCTTCTCTGTCTTAGGCAGAATGGACTGGTCTTCGGTGCATGAACACTCACGAAACTGTATATTTTTTAAGTATTAAAGTTCTTTACTGTAAAGGGCAGTGCCTTTCATTCTGAGCAATACGAATAAAACACAGAGCCTGATACATAGTGGGGCTTAATGTATGTGCTTGTTTGTTTGTTTAACTGGGTTACAGCAACTCCGCATTATTTTACTCATGAAATTCTGGTGTTACAAAATACAAATTAAGAATGAAGAGTCTTCCATCTTTCTGAATAATCACAAATATAGTTACTTTAATATCTGGTTTATTGACATCTAGTCCAGATGATACCCTTCTTTGCCAAGGATTATATCAAAAAAGCAGGAAGTCAAACTTTGAAAGTGTCTCTATTGCATTAGCTGACATTGTTTATACAGCTTATTCTCTTATTATTTTAATATTAAATCAACTTTTCTAATTCCTGTTTTCATACTTGGTTTTAATTAAACAGATTTACTGAACACTTACCAAACAAAATACACTGTTATGGTTTATTTCCATTTTATGAATGGCAACGGGGCAAAAAAACCATTTTCACTAAAAGGTAAATCAAAAGGAAACAAATAATGATTTATTCTCTCTTAACCCTACCAAACTCTCTTTATCACCTATGTTCATCTAAATAAAGATATCTGATCATGTCTTTCACATATTTTAACTTCACTGAAGTACTGGGACAATGGGATTATTCCACAAAAAACTTTCAAAATATATATTATATATT
This sequence comes from Budorcas taxicolor, assembly GCF_023091745.1. Taxonomy (NCBI): domain Eukaryota; kingdom Metazoa; phylum Chordata; class Mammalia; order Artiodactyla; family Bovidae; genus Budorcas; species Budorcas taxicolor. Next base: position 59,962,120 of record NC_068912.1, on the reverse strand, counting down.
CAAATATATAAATATATGGGGACTCTCAGGTGGCTCAGTGGTAAAGAATCCCACCTGCCAAAGCAGGAGACACAGGAGATGCAGGTTCTCTGGGACAGGAAAATCCCCTGGAGGAGGGAATGGCAACCCACTCCAGTAGTCTTGACTGGAAAATTCCATGGACAGAGGAACCGAGTGGGCTACATACAGTCCATGGGGTTACAAAGAGTCGGACATGACCGAACGTGCACAGACACACACATAAATATATACAAACATATGGTCTTAATATATTATATCCCCGACCAGTCAAAAGTTTATTATCACAATGATCTGAATAATTAAGACATTTAATACGTATTATTCACCATATATAGTAAGTACTGGCTAGTGGAAACTACAGAAATTTAAATAAAATAGAACTTAAATTCATTTAGCATCAGAAGAAAGTAATTTAAAATTATAATAGGATATAAATGAGAATTAAAATTGAAAGAATGCCAGAAAGCATACTCCCTAAAAATCTATTTCAAGAATCCATGTAAAAAATTCTGCCAGTCTTTCTAAAAAATTTAACCTTCAAAATTTCTAGTTCCAATCTTTTGCAATTGTAAAAGGCAAAGAAGAAAATCACACAGCATTCTTAGTTTCAAAATTTTGGCCCAAATCAAATGGCTTAATGACTTTATACTTAATGCAGCTTCACTTAACCCTATGAGTTCCAGTATTAGAAAGAACAACCAGCCATGGCTGGAGCTGACTGGCAGACAGCATCGCTGATTCACCTCAGGAAGAAGCAAGCTGCAGCATCCACAGCTCTGAGGATGTCCACAGAAGGTAAAGCGCTGGTCATAGGCCAAGAATTTCCTCCTGGAGCACACACAGAAGCACCGGAAGTAGACAAAGCTCAGAGCTCGCTACATTTGAATTTCAATGTGAATGTGGTTCCTTTGGGACAGAAAAGGGCTAGGGAAAGGTAAAAGTAATAATTTGCAGTGCTATCCTATGATCCCAAAATTGGACAATTTAGGTATGTTTTTAGAATACAGCAATATTTTCCTTTTTCCCTTAATTTTATTAACAAGAGTTATGTGACTACTTCACCTGTACTATACTAAGTATTTAGTTGGAACATCTACAACTTCTTGGAGTGACCTATCGTCCTCATTTTAGTCCATTAGAATTTGTATAACAGCTATCTCACCTACCAAATATATATCTAAGGATTTCAGAGTTAAAGTAATAACCCTTCATCTGTTATGGCATCTGAGGCAACTGCTTAAGAAGACTATCAGGATAAAAATGATTTCAGACACCAGTCACAGAGACCGAGTTACAAATGTGCCCAGGGGACTACAGGCATTAGAGAAGCTTTTCCTTCTCAAGTTCACAGTTCACTTATTGGCTCCTCACAGACAAGCATCCACAAATTAGAGGAGATGGCCTAATTCAGGGACCCTAAAGCAGAATTAAATCCAAAACTCAAGAGACAGATAAATTATGGTCGTAGATAGAAAAAGAAAGGAAGAAAAGGAAGGTCAAGAAAAAGAAGGGAAGGGAAGCAGGTAGGAAAGAGTAGCCCCCTAATCACCCTCTAGAATGTCATATGATAGATTTTTCATAATATAGAGAAGAAATACTTTTTGTCAAAAATCAAACATTCATCTAGTTTCCCTAAGAGAAACTATAAATCTCAACCATGAAAGCAAGACTAATAAATAGGTGGTATAAATCCAATATTTAAATATTTTCATATTTTTATAACTGATTTGGTAACTCATTATGTAACTCATTTTTTAAGGATCAGTTTAAATCAAATTAGAAGATATTCCAATAAAGCAAGAAGTTTTTGGTAGTTGGTAAATGAAAACTAAATGAGAATTATAGTTTGTTAACATATAATATCATATATTAATAATCATTTATAATTAATATATATCTATATCTAAGTCACTCAGTCGTGTCCGACTCTTTGCAACCCTGTAGACTGTAGGGTACCAGGCTCCTGTGTCCATGGGATTCTCCAGGCAAGAATACTGGAGTGGGTTGCCATTTCCTTCTCCATTTATAATTAATATAGAGTGTTAATCATAAATATTACAAATAAGTAAGCATTTATTTAAACTCCAAAACTCTAATCTGGCCATGATGAAAATGGAAATTTCTAATATGATGGACATTTGGCTATGTTATAATCAGAATTAGTTGCTTATAATTTTTATTATTGAGACTAGGATATAAATTTGACTCCAGTCATTCATTAGTTCAACACAGATTAAAAGTACCTAATTGACTCCAAACCTAAGACCATGACCTCCCTATTGGTTTAGTCTGGACAAAAAGGATCTGAGCCCTCCTCTTTCTTGTGGGCCCTGGGAAGCAGAGAGAAGCCCAAGCTCTAGCTTCAGCCGCCTGCAGACACCACAGTGAATCTGAGTTAGGCCACCTTGGGCAGCCCCAGAAGGCTTTTAACAATATAGAAGATGTGTACAGATCGTAGGACTTACCTGAGGCAAGTCTCAAGAGACAACAAATGAAAGAAAATTCAACTCAAATACTCAAAAAGATTTTTAAAAATCAAACAAACACGCATTCTAGTCATCTGATACTTGACTTTAAGATTAAAATTAAGTAAGCAAACCAGCCTTCTGGAATGCTCATGCAATTACTACGGATTAACCTTACTCCTCTATTCAAAGAAGTCTGAGGCCTAATTCAATTTTTACTAAGAGAGTTTACCAAACCCCAACAACTTTGTTTTCACTTTCCCTCAATAGAGACTCAACCAATGGTTTTAAAAAACACTCAAGAAAAAATGTTCTGGTCTGAAGAAAAAAAATTACACTTCTTTACAACAGAGGTAGAAGTGGTAATTATGACTATTTTATCTGTACATAGGACTTTCAGCTGAAATGGGCATTTGGAGCTACATTCCATGTCATAAATTTAGGACTTCCAACACCCACTCCTCTGTGCACTGTAACAAATGAAAAATTTATTTTGGAAGAGGTTTAAAACCTTATAGGGTGATTCCTTTAGCCTTTTTGGTGCAGACAAAAGTCCTCCTATTAATTATTCAGTCTAGATGACTTTCAAATCACGGAATTCTTGATTGAAAAGAAGTAGGCATTTGACTGAATTGAAAAGAAATCGTATTGACTGAATAGAAATAGCAGGTAATCCTCAGGGAGCAAAACCTCAAATGGATCGTTCCTCACAATCACAGCTAAGAACAATATGTATGAAGGAATTCCTAAACGATAGGCAGAACTCCAATTTTTTGAGATTCTATAATGTTCATTCCTGGATTAAGCTAGGTCATCAGAGAGCTATATACCTGGGACCATGCTACATTGCTGGTCACAGTCACCCTAACAGAAGGATGCCTGCTGCTCAGTCGCTTCAGTCATGTCTGACTCTTCACAACCATATTGACTATAGACCGCCAGGCTGCTCTGGCCATGGGGTTCAACAGGCAAGAATACTGGAGTAGGTTACCATGCCCTCCTCCAGGGGATCTTCCCAAGCCAGGAATCAAACCCTTATCTCTTATGTCTTCTACATTGGCAGGTGGGTTCTTTACCACTAGAGCCACCTGGGAAGGCCTTAAAAGAAGGATAGTTGTCATTTATTGAGCAGACACTACAATCTTTACCTATATTACAATGCTCTCAAAGCAGGTATTATTCTCATGTTATAGAAGGAAATCTTTGGAGGTTACTTCCCCCAAAGACATACATCCACACATCCACATCATCCACATCATCCACATCATGTGCCCAGGTTGAAAGATATTATAAAAAAAATAGTCCAAAAAATCCTATAGAATTTCACTGTAATGATATGAAGACATTTTGCATTGCACTAAATTGAATCCACTTTAAAAGAAACTACAGCATAAATTTCACTTCGGATTCTATGTAGGAAAAACTCTGTTCCTCTTAGGCAATTGTTTCTTCATGTATGAGATTTTTAATTAATCATTAAAATTTCTGTATGTTCTCTTTCCCTGGAAATTAGAAAACTAGAATCAAATGTGTGCTCAGCTCTAAAAAACATGAAAGATTTCATAAAATGGATTTTGTGAGCTAATGTCTCCCCTAGCTGACTTGATTTTAGTTTTTGCCTCACTGATAACACAAAGATTTTTTATCATCTCATTTTGTATGTTTATACTATTACGAACTAGATATCTTCAAATGCTATTTACCAAAATATTGTCAAAACTCTACAAGGTGTACATTTTATTATATACAAATAATATGTCAATAAAGGGCTGGAGAAAAGTACAAAAAAATCCATTTATAATAATCAAAATCAAAAGACAGTAATTTAAATGTTTCTTGCACTATCTTTTAGTCAATTCTTGACAAAACATTCTAAATTACTTCATCCTTGCATAAGTCATCACTGAGTTAATATTTTTATTCTGTTTATTGTGCGTGTATTTAGTCACTCAGCTGGGTCCAATTTTTTGCAACCCCATGGACTGTAACCCACCAGACTCCTCTGTCCATGTAATTCTCCAGGCAAGAATACTGGAATGGGTAGTGATTCCCTTCTCTAGGGCATCTTCCCAACCCAGGGATTGAACCTAGGTCTCCTGCATTGCAGGCAGTTTCTTTACCATCTGAGCCACCAAGGAAGCTCAATTCTATTTATTACAATTTATAACTTAAAGTATAGTTTTATGCCTATATATAACATTTATTAGAGTGGGGATAGTTTTGAGGGATTTCATTTTGTGAAGATTACATTATGGACTTCTATTGGTCTATTTATGATATTTTTCTAGGAAATTAGAGTGCATATCAAAGAATCAGTGTGGAGGAAAAAGCATATTTTGTGAAATAAAAATACTAGTGGAGAAAGAAGAAAACATGCACCTGGAACAACTTGATTAAACCAATGCCAAATCTGAGATATACATGTCCAGGCCTCTGGCTTCACTTTTCTCCTTATCTTGGTCTTCTTAGTAGTGTTTCTCAAACTTTTGGTGTTGGAACTCTTTACACCCATTTAGTTTTGGTGAGATTCATTTTGTGAGTCATATTGATCAATATTCATCCTATTAGAAACTAAAACTGATACATGTTTGAAATATTTATTCATTTTAAAATAACAATAATAAAACCATTACATGTTAACAAAATCATATTACATTAAAAAAAACTATAGTGTTTTTTAAAGAAATAAGTGACATTGTTTTGTATTTTTTTGAATTCCTCTAATAGCTTGCTTCAAGAAAACAGACTGTCATATCTGCATCAGCATTCATTCTGATAAGTTCTTTTGGTTGAAATATACGACAAAATTTGGCCTCACAGAGATATATAATTGGGAAAAGGAGTTTTAGTAGCCTTCTCAGGTTATTATAGATATTTGAATTTGATACAACACCCAAACTCAACAAGGAGTAGTTTCTTAGTGCCAAATGAGGCCAGTAATAGACTAACAACAAAATCCAAAAAAATGAAGCACAATAAAAAGGAAGCTGCAAACCAATATGTCTTCCAAACTTAAAAACAAAAATAATTAACAATGTTGACAAAGTGAATACAGCGAGTGTATATATTTTTAAGTATATATGTGTATGTGTGTGTCATGTACACATGACCAAATGTGATTTATCCCATGTATTCAAGGCTGATTCAATATTCAAAAGTTAATCAATGCAACCCACCATATCAACAGGCTTAGAGAAAAGTCATATGTCCATATCAACTGATAAAGTAAAAAGCATTTGATGTAATCTGACATCCATTCAGCATAAAAAGTCTCAGTGCATTAGGAGCAGAGGGGCAACTTCCTCAACCTAATAAAGAACAACTACAAAAAAACATACAGCTAACAGCATACTTGGGTGCCGGGAGCCAGTGTGAGGAACCCCGCCCATGGCAAAGGTCATGAGGAAGGAGGCTTGGCATACGCAAAGGCGGGATTGAGCCTCAGGGGTCCCCCTGGAAATTCTCGAGCATCTACCCCCAAAACCAGAGTCTGCCTGCTTTACTGTGTTATGCTTTCCACCTACTCTTCTGACATTAACAGGGGGCTGTCCCCCCACCACCTTTTTCTGGAAAAAGTTAATTTAGAGCTTTTAGATAATAAGTCTCCTGGGCATAATAAGTGCTTCAATCCAAAAACCCCTCTGATGGCTTTCTAGCCTGCCTGCCCGGACTCTTACAGCTGCGCATGTGATTGTTTGCAGCCTCCCGACCACGAGAGGCACAGGAAGCTTAAAACATCCTAGGAATGTAGGGGCTTCTGGGGAGTCAAAATCATTAGAATAGGACTGATTAAGGGTTTCATTTGTTGAGCCAATACTTGCTGCCAAGTTTTCATATCTTTTATTTGTAGATATAGTTGGTATATAGAAAAAACAGGTAGTAGCCCTGGTATTAGCAACATTAGATCTTTGAGTTAAGTACTTTCTTTGTTATAACCCACTGCACCTTTATTCTACAGGAATGTAACTTTATTTAGTACTTTGAGGGTGATGCAGATTAAAGAAAAAAACACTTCAAGGGAAAAGAGTTTTCTGGTTGATAGACATTTATCTAGGAAGAGAGCCATAAAAATGTTAACAGGCCTCTTGGCCAGAAGATAATGTAAACCACCTGAGACCTTTTGTATATGGGAAGGTATGCAAAAAGAAAGCCTGGTCTCAATAAGGGTCAGGACTGCTGCCCCTGCATAACTCTGCATATTCCATTATTTCTTTATGTACACCTTGGGGTATATAAGCTGCTTTTGAAAATAAAGTTGTGGGTCTGGCACCGATGCTTGGTTCCCCCATGTCGTTCTTTTCTCCCTTTTCTGGCTGAATTCCCATCTGGAGTGTGGAGGCTCACCGTGTCTACTTATTTGCCCTGGCTTCTAACACCCACACGAGAGAGAGCCCAAGGCAGGGCACCCTCCACTATTCAAGTGGGCGCCGGTGGCCTATGTAGACGGTGCAAGTTCCTTGTCTTGGAACTTTATTGGTTTTGCATGTAAACCAAGTTATTCAGCATCTTTTCTCCACTAATTTTCCTACTACACTATTCTTTCTTAATCTCTCTTTATATTTCTAAATAAATACGTTTTTCCTCGCTGACTCCATCCCCACTTCGAATTCCCTGGATCCACTGGGGCTGGACCCCAGCACTTGGGCCTCTCTGATGGTTCAGTGGTAAAGAAACCACCTTCTAATGCAGGAGATGTGAGTTCAGTTACAGGGTAGGAAAGCTTCCCTAGAAAAGGAAATGGCAACCCACTCCAGTATTCTTGCCTAGGAAATCCCATGGGCAGATTTCATGGTGGGCTATAGTCCATGGGGATGTAAAAGAGTCAATCATGTCTTAGCGACTAAACAACAACAACAACATCGTACTTAGTAAAATAATGTTTTCCTATAATATTTGGAAGAAGGCAAGGATGTCTACTCTCATCATTCTTACTTAGCACAATACTGGAATTTCGAGCCATTGCAGTCAGGCATGATAAATGAATTAAAGGCATACAGATTGAAAGAAATAAAATCGTTTTCATTTTCAGATGACACAATTGTCTACATTTAAAAAATCCTCAAAGGATCTGCAGTCCTAGATTCAAAATGTATGTGAGCTTAGTAAGGTTTCAGGATATAAGACCAACGCAATAACCAACTGCATTTCTATAAACTGACAGAGAAGAAATGGAAACAAAAATTTCAAATGCAGTTTCTTTATAGTTGCTCCAAAGAAAATGAAATACTTAGGTATAAATCTAACAAAATATAACTATGTATTCTGATAAAAGAAATTAAGGAAGACCTAAATATTAATACCTGGAGAAACATACCATGTTTACAGATTGGAGGAATCAACATAGTAAAGATGCTAATTCTCCCTAAATTAACATATAGGTTTAACATAATTCGTTTTATCATATTAAAGTATAGCAACAAAATTCTACATTAAATAGGTTTAAAAGTGGATCTTCTGAAAAGAAAAAGTTAATCAAAATTGTTTAATTTGTTAAATAATTACACCAGGCATCATAATTGCATAGTCTCAAAAATAATCTCAGGGACTTCAAAGACTAAAGAGAAAAATAATACAGCAATTTGAAACAATTTTCTTAATACATTTTTAAACTGCTAAAAATAATGCTACACAGGCAACAAAAGCAAAACTAGATAAACAAGACTACAATGAACAAAATTTTTGTGTACATCAAAGAACACAATCAACAGAGTGAAAAAAGCAACCTACTGAGTGGGAGAAAATCATTTATTTGATAAAGGGTTAACATCCAGAATATAGAGAGAACTCCAACAACTCAACAACAAAAAAATCAAATAACCAGATTTTTAAATGGACAAAGGACTTGCATAGACATTTCTCCAAAGAGGATATTCAAATAGCCAACAGGTACATGAAAGACACTCAACATCATAAATCATCAAGGAAATGCAAATCAAAACCACAGTGAGATATCAACTCACACCCAGTAAGCTGCCTACTATAAATAAATAAGCAAGTGTTATAGAGGATATGGAAAAGTTGGAACCCTTGCACACTCCTGACAGGAAGATAAAGTGATATAATCACCATGGAAAACAGTATGGGAGGTCCCCAAAAATCAAAAACAGAACTACTATATGATCCAGAAAGCCCATTTCTGGGTACAAACCCAAAAGAATTGACAGCAGAGTCTTGGAGAGATATTTGTACATCTTTGTTCATAGTGCCATTTTTCTCATTAGCAAAGATGTGGAAGCAACCCAAATGTATATCAACAGATGAGCAAAGAAAAACTGGTGTATATATACAATGGAATATTATTTGGTTTTAAAAAAGAAGGAAATGCTGTCATATTCTATAAATGGGTAAAATTTTAGCAATTATATTAAGTGAAATAAACTAGTCACAAAAAACAAATAATATATGATTCCATTTATACTAAGGTATCCAAACTAGCAAAAGTCATAGAAACAAGAAAATATAATGGTGGTTACCAAAGTCTTGGGGGACAGGGAAAAGGAAGTTGTTATTTAATGGGTATAAGATTTCTGATTTGCAAGAGGAGAAAGTTCTTGGAGATCTATTTCACAACAAAGTTAATATATTTAATGCTACTGAAATATGTACTTGCAAATGTTTACCATAGTAAATTTCATGCTATGTGCTTTTATCATAATAAAAAAAGTATATAAAAATACAAAATATTAACTGGAGAAAGAGTTGCATTTATGGAATGCCTACAAAATATAAGAAATCATCCAAACAATTACATACATCACAGTACCTTTATACTACTCTGGACTTTTTTCTTTCAGAAAACATGAATATCACTTGTATGTTACCATAATATGCATAATTTTACCAAAGAGAGAAAAATGTTTGGATTACCATTAGGTAATTTTACTTGGAGATCTAAATATCCATATTCATAGGTAATGCTGAGTGTATTCATTTAATTTTGTTCCCAGCAGAACTTACACTTTAGGACTTTCACTTCACCCTATATTTATTATTCTAGTCCCTTATGAATTCAAAAATGAAATTCATAGATGTGCTTTCGAGCACATTATGGAAATAAATATGCCATGCTAAAACTAATGAAAAACACATTTAACTTTTAATTCCTTAGTCAAGGATGAAAACAGCTATCAATACATATATACCCAAGATACATTTTTAAGGAGAAAATGCCTCCTATTCCAAAATGACAACCTCCTAACATATGTAGCAGCAAAGTTTTCTTTCTGCCAGAAACACTCATTCGGCACTAATTTTTGACAAGTGAAAAAGCTTTTCCACATATACACAGCCCACTTGATTTTAAAAAATGCTGATCCCTCCCTTTAAAACTTTTCAAACATTAAAATGTCTATTTTCCTTTAATTTTTGCAGCAAGTTCCAGAAATAACTTGTTTCAATTTTCCAAAAATAATGCATTGAAATATGTGTGTGTTGACTAAGGGTGAAGCTGATATGGACTAAAAGCAGACAACACAGAAAAAAATATTCAGTGGATTTGACAAGTTATATTTTTCTCAAATACTGTAACACTAGTAAAACCATTAAAACTATGCAATAAATGAATAAAGGTCATCCCCTTGCTTACATGTTATACATAGATCTATTGTCAAAACTAGTATCTAAGAGGGGCAGTTTTAGACCAATTTCTAATCCTACTATGATTTTGCACATGTTTTTATCTGGTTTTTTTCTCTCACAAGCTTGTTTTTTCATGTCATTAAAACGGAAGAAATAATATCTGCCAATCTTTAGGATTCTAGATTAAGAGATGCTAAGCAATGAAATATTACCATCTTCGATGTGATCAAACCAACAGCTAAATGAAAATGCCTCCATCTGGTTTTATGTGAATTATGCTGATTGTAGAAAATGTTCAAGGTCTAGCTTTCCTCTCCACAGAGTAGCTTAGCACATAGTTGTTGGGTAACTGCAGACAGACTGATTCTAAATATAAACTGAGATGTGTGCTAAAATTATTGTCCTGATTTTTCAGCAATCATTATGCTACACATGGTTACAGATTTTATTTATTAAATACCTTGAAAAAACATATTTTCAATAACAGCAATGACAGAATTACATGTGAAAATTGTCCTATCAAATGATTCAAATTAAAGCCACAGTTTCTAAACTTTTGCTACCTAGTACTCCATATGTATGACCATTCATATTCACACTATGCAGTCAAACTTAATATTAAAACCACATCAACTAGATTTTACACAAATTTTAAGTGGGCTCATATCTCTCACAGAAAAAAAGATAGTACTACCTTAAATGAGAAGTACACCTAAGAAAACCCTAAAATTCTAATCCAGCAAAGAACACTGACATAATCTTGAAGCTGCTGCCTAGGTTATTGCTGATCCACCTTCCAAATCTGCAAATGCTTGATTTACTTTAAAAAGTCAATGTCACTGCAAATAAGCTCACGGAAAAGGGAGGAGAGTTTTTATGAAAACAACCTATTGTCATCTTGTTGAATTAGGTTGTGGCACCAGTTCAGACTTCGCAAAGTAGTGGGTAAAAGAGATAGAAATGTTCAAAATAATCTTTTATCAAACATAATGTTCCATTTCACATGACTATGCAAAAGAACAAAGATAAAGCGAAGTTTGAAAGCTCAGGTGCCAAAATACAACTCAGAAAAACCAAACAATGTGGATGGTTCATCATCCCCAGTGGACCAAGAATATCAATTTCTAAAGGAAAGACTTCTCAGTCAGCCCCCGGGGAGACCCAGTGACCACTTGGCCATCTAACTCTGAACCTCTAAAGTCAAAGGAACACAGGACAACCAACCACTTGCAAGAAAAAAGAGGAAACTGGATTTATCACTCAACTCCCAGAACTTTATGGCTTTGTAAACTACCTTCTTGGAGAAGGCGATGGCACCCCACTCCAGTCCTCTTGCTACCTTCTTCACTACAGGTAGGTAAACATCAAATGGGATCAAAAAGAACAAACATCAAAAGGAAAATAGGTGTTCAAAAATAATTAAGCAAGCCTACTTAAATTTAAGTTTTTAGCTCTAACTTAACCCTATGGAGACTGCTGACTAAACCCAGTTGAACTTTGACAAATAACGCCTGGAAGGAATGCAAATAGATTTATCACCTTCAAAGAGTTTAAGCAAACTGCTTTAAATAGTAAGTCCCAACTAAGCATAGAACAAATTCTGACCAAAATTCTCTGCCCACCTTTATGTCCAACTTCCACCAGAAATCATCTGTCAGGTCCTGAAAGGTGGGGCCTATTTTTGATTTATAAATATGCTTCAGTTTTCATTGTTTCCTTTCAGGGCTTCCCAAACTGAGAGCGTATTCCAAGTACCTGCCTTTCTGCTCACTACTTGCTCCCTCAAGGCACACTGATATCCCTAATTCCCCTTCTACTAGTTCTCAGAGACACTTCATGGCCTCCCTGCCTCAGTGGCTTCCTGGCCTCAAAGTCAAAGCAGGGTAGGAGTGGTACCCAAAGGAAACCCAGGCAAGAGCCTGGGGGAGCAAGGCAGAGGCCTGGCCAAAGTATGAATACCTGTCCTAGGAGGTAAGGTCATGTATTCCTACAACTGGAGGGATATGGAGGAACAGTCTCTCTCCTCAATGAGGGGAACTTCCCCTGGTCAAGGGATACTGGGAACGAGAGCGGGAGGGGATGCTGGGAATGTCCGGCATCTCCTGGGGGCTTGCTGTCTCTAGCAATGTACACAGCAGAGGGGATGGGAGTCTTCAGTGTCCACAACACACTCTTACACCCTGTAACCAGGGCTTCTGCAGAGAATTGGAGGAGGTCTGGAATTCCTGCCCTCATCAATGTGGATTCTCCAAATTAGAAGCCGAGAGTGAGTTCATAAGCCTTGCACTGCCAAGATATCGAAGCTGGAGACCTGGGAAACTGATACAGGTGGGTGGAAGAAGCTGAAGTTTGAAAGAGAGAGATAGTGTGGGGAGAATGAGGGTGGATTCCTGAGGGAAGGACAGGAGAAACGAGAGAGCTGAGGTCTACAAATACAACACCAGGACCAGAAAGTAGTTTATCACACAAGCTCCTTCTCTGGCTGCAGATTCCTGCTCACTCCCACAAAATCTGTCCTCCATTACCTACATCTTTTCCCTTCAGCGGTCCCAACTACCTGCCTTTCTCCCAGCACCCATGGTTTAACTACTCTTTCTAATCAAAAGACAAGTTTGCCTGAAATAGTGTACTCTGAAGAGACATAGACAGGAGTGTTATTAATTATTAATATGCAAATGGACAGAGGAGCCTGGTAGGCTGCAGTCCATGGGGTCGCTGGGAGTCGGACACGACTGAGCGACTTCACTTTCACTTTTCACTTTCATGCATTGGAGAAGGAAATGGCAACCCTCTCCAGTGTTCTTGCCTGGAGAATCCCAGGGATGGAGGAGCCTGGTGGACTGCCGTCTGTGGGGTCACACAGAGTTGGACACAACTGAAGCGACTTAGCAGCAGCAGCATCCTATATTTAACATACTAATACTCCAAAGAGAATATACAGAATCCATCAGGGTTTTAAAATTTGTATAAAATTCAGTCAAGCTGATAGAGAGCTAACTTGTGGATACAGCAGAGGAAGCGGGACAAACTGAAAGAGTAGCACTGAAATCTACACCTTACCATGTATAAAATAGACAGCCAGTAGGAATTTGCTGTGTGACACAGAGCTCATCCCAGTGCTCTGTGACAATCTAGAGGGGTGGGATGTGGTGGGAGATGGGAGGGGAGGGAGGTTCAAGTGGGAGGAGACATATGTATACCTATGGCTGATTCATGTTGATTATGGAAGAAACCTACACATTGTAAAGCAATTATCCTTCAATTAAAAATACGTAACGAAGAAGAATAAGAAATCAGTCAAACTAAGCATCACAAAAAATCTATAACAATGTGTGATGATGGATGTTAACTAGACTTATTGTGGGGATCATTTTGCAATATATACAAATACTGTATCATTATGTTGTATACCCAAAACTAATACAATGTTATAATGTTATTTATACCTCAATTTTTTTTTTCAAAAAAATCAAACTAAGAACTCATACCTTTTAACCCAGAAATTTTATTTCTGAGACTAAGGAACTAATTTCTAAAATTTAGAAAAGAGCTTATGAGCAAAGATACTCATCACAGTGTTATTTATTATCATCAAAAAAAAAAGTGACAGTGAGGAGTGATTAGGAATTTATGGCACATCTAATGGAAAATTACGTAGGCATTGGAAATGTTCATGGTCAAACTGCAATTAAGTGAAAAGTAATGTTATAAAATTTAAAATAAAGACTGTAATGGAAGGGGAAAATCTTTTAAAAGGCAAACCTCCTTGGAAGAGGAAAAATCTTACTTGCATAGAAAACATTCTGGGTTTTTAGTGCTTTAAATAGAAGCACCCTGAAAAGTAACATTTTCTGGAAGAGCACTTGGAACATGGAATATGGAGAATGTGAGCAAAACCAGCCAAAGAGAAATCTGGCTTGCTTAGAGACCTAGGCTAGTTCCCTAGATTACCTGATAACCAGTAGATTTCACTGCCTGATATGCAAAGTCCTTCGTAATCTGTCACCAGGTATCCAAAAATACATGACCACTTCTCAGCTGAACTACTTCATCTGCTTTTTCTTTACCTACTAAAAGCCTTCCCATCTCAGAGTGATTTCATTCACTTCCATCCATGAAAACTTTCCTGATCTTCTTATGACCCTAGTCATCACTATTTCTGCTTCTTAAAGTATTGATGTGGCACTTAAATCTGCCTTACCTTTCCCTGGTATTAAGCCAGTGTTAATCTATTTGGTTAATTACTAATATGTAGGTAACCGTTTCTCCAGCTAAACTTTCAGTTTCCCCATCTAGACTTTTAGAATTTAGATGGTCTGCAGACAGTAGTTATACATACATACACTGAGCGAGAGAAAGAAGGGTAGAAAGAGAGAGACAGAAAACATTCCTAAGGCCAAGTTGGTATTATATTTATACTCATGATGAATATCTAAATAAAACGTGCTATGTCTGTTTTAAAATGTTCCTGCTGACCCTCCAGCACTAGAACATGCAGTTTCCTTTTTTTTTTAATAGCAGTGGGATTGAATTTTGCTTATTCATTCATACCAATTCTGCTTTCCCTTTGGGATTAAACAGATTGGACTGCAAAAGGCCTCACTGAAATCTTAAAGAAAAAAAAAAGAAATGACCTTCTAGAAATCAAAATTAAGACTCATCTCAAGACCTTACTTGTCTTAATAGTCTTGTCTAAACAGTAAATGTAAATCTGCGCCTCCATTTTATGACTTTAGTCTATCAATATCTTCATTAACTTAAAAAAGAATTCTCCAGTGCAAATGGTTCAATACTTTAGAAATGATGGCCTACAATGACTATGTTCCTATCAGACATCACATACTATTCTAGTACTTGGAGATAATGAGCTTTTGTACTACAGCAACCTGCCTCCTGAGACATCAACAAGAGTTGCACGTCTTAAGAGAAAATACATAAATCATAAATGAAAGCAAATCAAATGGCCAAGCAAAGAACAAAGAAAAAACCTAGTGTCCATTATTTTCACAGAAAGAGCATACAAGGTCAATACAATTGTTGACTCTGAAGGGCAGGGCAAAAACAAATCAATACAATTTCCCATTAAACAGAATTACACTTCGCTACAACACACATATTTTGTGTAAGAGTCAGTGTTGTCCAGATTCCACCACTAGCTGTGTAATCTTGAAACTTCTCTGTATTTCAGTTCCTGCATCTGTAAAATGGAGCTATCACCTGCTATGACAAATCACAGAGTTGTAATGAATCAAACTGTATTATCAGCCTGGGTTTATCTGTCACTCTATCATGGGTAACACACCGTACAAAAACAGTTCAGTCACACATGCTATGTACTAAATAACTGTTCTTACTGCAAATGTTTCCCTAACGTGAAAAAAAAAAAAAAATCCAGATTGCCTTTACGTCCCCAAAAGATTTCTCCAACACTTAAGCATTTACCATATATCACTGCCAAAAATGTGTTGAACATTTTCTGTTATGAACTAGCTCTCCTATGCTGTGTTGTTCAGATATTATTTTTTGGCATTATGCTTTCTAAGAAAATAGTATTTTCTCATGCAATTCAAAGAATGCTCCTTCTTTTATACTAAAAGAACAATAATTCCATATACAGGAAGTTTACAGGTTGTTGCTGTTACTTGAGATTACTTCTATGAAATTTAATTCTATGTTTAATATGTAATAAATCATATATATGTACACACAACTTGGACACACTTGGATACACAACTCCTTAATGCAGTGGAAGATTCGTGGGTTTAGGGACCAGGAACACTTGTATCCAAATTCCTATTCTGTAACCTTGAGCATACGATTTAACTTCCCGCTCTTCACTTTCCGCATTTGGTTCTGAGTTACGATTTAATGAAATCACATATATACGAAGTGGCTAAACTCTAAAAGTATTATTTCTTAATCCCCTTAAATCTTTTCCTACTATGCCAAGACCAATCAAACCCACTCTGAATACAAGACAAATTGGATACAGCCTCTTAGCGGAGGCTGTATCTTAGCGTGTTACATGCAACACGATGTAACATTGAGCGGAGAGTGGCACGAATTAGGCATCCAAAGGAAGGAAGTAGAGAAACTGGCTGGCATAGAGAAGGGCCCTAGAATTCACTCGCCTGTGCGAAAAACCCACTCATCTGACACACTGAAGGTTACACCGCACATTCACGAAGGTTTGTACCGTGATGTAGGAAAGGACGGAACTATAGAACAAGCCGTCAGGGAGCCTCCTGGCTCACCCCACCCGACCTCGCCCGCCGGGGTCGTTCATCTGGAACCTGGAAGCGCAGGCGAAAGCCCAGCAACTGATCTCGCCTTCCCCCCACCTCCCCGATTCTGCCCAGATCTCTCAGGGCACGAATGGTGCTGAATCATTAGCACCAACAGTAGCAGCTCCCCGTGCCGCTGCTCCCGCGGGGGTCAGTGATCCAGGGGCTGTGAGCGTCCGGGCGGCGGCCCACACCTCGCGGGCGTGGGCACAGGGAAAGGGGGTCGGGGAGGACTGGGGCAGCAGGTACTCACCCGGGGTGAGGAAAGCCCAGCCCCTGGGTCCTGGCCTCCGGGCTGCGGGCGGTCCCTGCGCGATTCCCGCGCTCCTTGGCTTCCCTCCGCGGGGCCCCGGGCCGAGCAGCCTGCGCTGATGGTCCGGTTCTCCCCTCCACCAGCCCACCGCCCGCGGCAGCCACAGCTCCGGGCGCCGGCGCTAGACCCGGAGCAGCTGGAGCAGCTGGCGCTGCCGAAGGGGTGGCGGCTACCGACGGGCCAGACCATTAGCGGGCGGCGACCGGGGGTGCGCGCCGTGCGCCGCGGAGCGGGAGCGAGGGCGCCGGGCCGGCGACGGTTGGGAGGACCCACGGCCGAGGGGGGCTCCTCCGCGCCCCGCCCCGCGCCCGGAGGGCTTGAGGGCCAGAGGGGCCAACCGGAGGAGAGGCCGCTTTTCCCGGCAGGGCAGTGGGGACAGTCCTAGACTTTTCCGGTCCCCCTCCGGGTTTGCCTTGGTCCAGCTCGGGGCAGCTTTAGAACCCGGCAAACAGAGGACCTAGCAACGCGCGCGCCTGGGCGGTGTCCCCTCCTAAGGAGATGGGAAAGGGCGCTGGCCCGGAACCCTGCCTTCGTGCCCGCTCCTGCTCCCTGCGGGGTCTGGGGCGCCAGTCCTGCGGTCCCGGGGCGCCAGTCCTGCGGCTGAGCTCACCACTGACGCCTCACCACCAAAGACAGCGGGCAGTCTGGAACCCTGCAAGGGGCTCCACATCTTTTATCCAAGCATCTCTGTGCCGCAAAGAATAAAAGCGCCAGCTTTCAAGGCCCGCTTGAAGTTAGAAAATAAAATCAACTGGGATCCCATCATGTAGGTGCTTTAGTAGATAACAAGGAAGGGAAGGACAGTTTGGGATCGCAGAGTTATCCTTTGCTCCGCAAAGATTGAACCACAGCAGTTGGAAAATGTAGATTTAGGAAACCGTTTTAACATAGAGTATAGGATGATTAAAGAAATGCAAAGCTGTTTCAGGTTCACTGTTTACCATTTTACAGATTAGTGTCTCCGGAACGGAGAGAGAATCGTGTCCTCATATGAAATGAACTTTATGTAACTGGAAAGAGACGCCTCCCTGACAGCCTTTAGACTTTATTGAAAGCTCTTTTGTGGTCCTTGCCCTTGTCCCATCCAGGCTTAAAAAGGTTCATGTCAGACCATGGAGATGGACACACGTGTTATTGTTATCTGTATAGAAAGAAAGAAAGAAAGAAAAAAAACATGAAAAAGAACAGAGTTGGCGTCTTTCTATAAACTGTGATTTATGGAAGCCCCCGCCCCCCTCGCTAAAGACCCACCAAATCCTTGCCAAACAGTATGAAATTCCACAGTTAAAAGCCATTTTCTCTGGTTTAAGGTCTTGTTCTCTTTAGAGTGAATTAACCAGATTTTTAATCTTGTTAAAAATTAACAAAATAGAGCACTTGCTATGTACCAAACACTGTACTAATAAGAGTATTTCCAGTTTTATTCTTTCATTTCTTCCATCTAAAATTCCTTGTTCCATCTAAAATCTCTGGTGAAATTGGTAATATTGTTGCTATTTTTAAGAAAGAGAAACTGGCCTCAGAGTTAGCTACTGGTTTCACATCTCATAGAGTGGCAGAACAGGCACTGCAACCTGGAGTTTTTGACTAATGCCTTTCCTCTAGAATTCCTCTGGGAAACACAGGTCAAGCCTTGTCACATCCACCATTGGCACTTGAATGTGAGTTTGTTGATCCTTCCCTTGTGAAAACTAGATTTCAGAGTGCAGAAAGGAACATTTAAGTGTCTAAGGTGGATGTCACCCTGAGGTTAGGAATAAGGATCAGAAAGATGTTGGACTTCATCCAGAACTAGACTAGAAACATCAGTTTCAGAAACACAAGATTAGGGTCATGAAGGTAAGAAGGAATTCTTTATTACCTTTTTGTTAATCATTATATTGCATTTTGGGTTTCCCTGATGGCTCAGTCAAAGAATCCACCTGCAATGCAGGAGACCTGGGTTCGATCCCTGGGTTTGGAAGATCCTCTGGAGGAAGGCATGGCAGCCCACTCCAGTATTCTTGCCTGGAGAATCCCCAAGGACAGAGAAGCCTGGCAGACTACAGCCATGGGGTTGCAAAGAGTCAGACACAACTGAGTAACTAAGCACACATATCACACTTTACACTTAAACAATTATTGCTTTATTACACTTTACACTATTATTCTTCCAAACCCAGGAAGGGGCAAGAGTTTTTAAATGGGCCTAATGCCATGGGTCCTTATACACCTTGCTTGCATGCTAAGTTGCTTCAGTCGTTTCTGACTCTTTGTACCCCTACGAACTATGGCCTACCAGGCTCCTCTCTCCATGGGGATTCTCCAGTCAAGAATACTGGAGTGGGTTGCCATGCCCTCCCTCCTCCAAGGGATATTCTCGACTCAGGGATCGAACCAGCATCTCTTAAGTCCCCTGCATTGGCAGATGGGTTCTTTAACACTAGCGCCACCTGGAAAGTGCCCCCTCTTATATACCAGAATTTTAAAAAATTAACAGAGCATTAACAAGTTCCACACTACCTCAAGGAAGATTTCTGAGAAATAAGAAATAAAATTAAACTGTTAGCTTTGTGTTGTCCCATTGTTATTGTGTTAACTTTTATTGCAGATGTTCATACATCAGTACCAATGCAACAGAAATCTCCAGAGCTTCACAGGGCTAGGCATCTGTGACTCAGGGCCAAGGTGCCTCAGCTGCAGAAATGTGTGATTCTTCTATCCGTGCACAACTGTTCCACCTTCAAATGAATCAATTAAGGAACAGAAGTAGACAAGATGCCTCCTAAACTAGAAGTCTCTGTTTGATAGGGATCTAAGAAAGAGGATAAGGTCTTTGGTGGGCCACCTGAGACCAAACTGGGACGGAGAACCAAATTGGTTATAAACCGGATGGACTTGCTGACAACTCCAGTCATCTTTTTGTATACACTGCTGCTCTTGGAGCATATGTTTCTGAATAAAGAAGGAAGGAGAAATTTAGTGCCAATGGCCTTGAGAGACTGTCAAAAGGAATGGGGCGAGTGATGTGGTGCCTGCATGCCCTCCCCTCCCACAGAGAATTTGAAGGGTTTTAAGACCTTGGGAAAAGAACTTAGAGCAAGAAACCAAGGAATCATTTTTGCAAATGATTTTGGGATTTCAGATTTAAGAAGTATTGCTTTGGGCTCTGGTGACAAAGTCTAACACAGAACTGGCAAGAGGGTCCCTCTCTTATCCAGTCTGCCAAAAGACCTCTGTGCACCTTGTCACCACTAGGGAAGGGTTTCACCCAAAGAAGACATATTCTCATAAAGGACACTAGTACCCGATACAGGGTGAGGATGAGTTGGTGAGGAGCAGAGAGTAGTAGAACATGAGGGGAACTGTTCCTGAGCATGTGGGAGATACAACTGAAGCTTTCTTGTCCTAAATGGTGGAGCTTGGGCAGACAGAGATGATTGTTAAGATGACTGATAAAATTTATTTAGGCAGTGATATTAAGGTAAATTCATTTGTATTCACAAGCCAGAATCACCTGATATTACATGATATTCACATGATATTACACTTAAAATTATATTAATAAGAAGAGAGTGGGAAAGAAAATACTTAATGCCTTTGATAAAAGTACAGTGTGAGCCACACCATGTTGAACCTTGATTCAAGAATAGTAAGTACCTACTATGTGTTAATCCCATATGTCAGACTTTACTTTGTTGGCTCCAAAACCACTGCAGATGGTGACTGCAGCCATGAAGTTAAAAGACGCTTACTCCTTGGAAGAAAATTTATGACCAACCTAGATAGCATATTCAAAAGCAGAGACATTACTTTGCCGACTAAGGTCCACCTAGTCAAGGCTATGGTTTTTCCTGTGGTCATGTATGGATGTGAGAGTTGGACTGTGAAGAAGACTGAGCACCAAAAAATTGATGCTTTTGAACTGTGGTGTTGCAGAAGACTCTTGAGAGTCCCTTGGACTGCAAGGAGATCCAACCAGTCCATTCTGAAGGAGATCAACCCTGGGATTTCTTTGGAAGGAATGATGCTAAACCTGAAACTCCAGTACTTTGGACACCTCATGCGAAGAGCTGACTCATTGGAAAAGACTCTCATGCTGGGAGAGATTGGGGGCAGGAGGAGAAGGGGACGACCGAGGATGAGATGGCTGGATGGCATCACGGACTCGATGGACGTGAGTCTGAGTGAGCTCCGGGAGATGGTGATGGACAGGGAGGCCTGGCGTGCTGCGATTCATGGGGTCACAAAGAGTCGGACACAGCTGAGCGACTGAACTGAACTGAACTGAAACTGAAGGTGTATAGTAACATTAACTTCTCAATTTACTCCTGTCAAAGAAAGTATTAATATTTACTAGTGTCACTGAGGCAGGAAATAAATAAGTTCCAAGTTAGATATTTACAACTAGCCTCTTATTTATACTTTGAGCTAGAAATAACAATAGGAACAGGAGGAATAACTGGACTTTATGTCCTGTGAACACTTTAAGATAACAGCAATGGCAGGGACAGAAACGGGTTAAGCCCTGATTAGGGAAAAAATAAGGAAGTCACATATTTCTCATTCTTGGTGTTAGGGAGACCTCCCAAATTACACATGCACAGAAAGTTTCCTCAGGGGAAGGGGTGCCAGATCATAATAAGTTTTGCTAACTTCCCAGAGACCCTGAAGTTGAAATTCATCTAGGCTAAAGGATATGCACACACGTTGGGGAGAGCTCTGAGACAAATCAGATACAGGGTCAAAGCACAATGATTGGTCAAAGGAAAACAAAGTCCCAGAAGTCCCTTATAAATGATCTAAACTTCCCAAAGCTACAACTGTTACTGAACCCACCAGGTGTCTATCTGCTCATACGCCTCTCTCCATAAACACTTTACTTGCTTCACTATTTTCCATCTCTTTGAAATTCTTTCCAAAGGGAACAAAAGCCAGGGCAGTGCCACCATCCAGGTTCAACCCCTGGTCAGGGAACTGAGATCCCATTTCAAGTCTCCAAAGCCATGGCCACCCAACAGCTCCTCCAAGGTGGTTATTTCTGTTTATTTGCTTTTAGCTAACAGTTTTAAAATCATTAGTATTTATAAAATAAGTACTAGTATCATGCAAAGTACTCCTTTTATCCTCATCTTTTCAGATTAAGATATTTAATGGTTAATTTACCAAAGGTGAGTAACAGCTGGAAAAAAGCAGAGCCAGGTTTCAAACTCAAACCAATACATAAAACTCAAACCAATTCATAAAACATTGCTGTCTACATACTTATACTGCCTCCCACTACACAGAAAGCAAGTTGCACATTGTATGTTTCTCTGTACCAGAAAATCTATTTTCTATTTTTTAAATCTATTTTCGACTCCCATTCTTAAAAGGAAATGAATCATTTCTCAAAAAGAGGATTTAAATGTGAATTCTCCCAATGGAAACACTGAGTATGGAATGTTTCAGTGGAACATTGGGCAACTGTTTAGATTTCTATGCTCAGAAAAAGAAAAAAAAAAGCCCTGAAACAAACAAACAAACAAAAGCCCTATGATCACTGCAGCATAGATTTGGCCAGTGATTTTTACACTTTTGCTACAGATTCTGAATGCAGGAACTCATCCAGGAATTCCAGGGTGAGAGCCTGGAATTTCCATCATTATAAAGCACCATACATGATTCTAATGCACAACCAAGTTTGACCAGTCCAACAGAACTAAAACAGTATGGTGCTCACAAAAACTTTCAGTCTCCTAGACTTGCCCATTAACCCAGTCAATTAGTGTGAAGGAAATGGGAAACACCCTCATGGCAGAAAATGAAGAGGAACTAAAAAGCCTCTTGATGAAAGTGAAAGAGGAGAGTGAAAAAGTTGGCTTAAAGCTCAACATTCAGATAATGAAGATCATGGCATCCGGTCCCATCACTTCATGGGAAAGGGATGGGGAAACAGTGGGAACAGTGTCAGACTTCATTTTTTTGGGCTCCAAAATCACTGCAGATGGTGATTGCAGCCATGAAATTAAAAGATGCTTACTCCTTGGAAGAAAAGTTATGACCAACCTAGATAGCATATTCAAAAGCAGAGACATTACTTTGCCAACAAAGGTCCATCTAGTCAAGGCTATGGTTTTTCCAGTGGTCATGTATGGACTGTGAAGAAAGCTGAGTGCCGAAGGATTGATGCTTTTGAACTGTGGTGTTGGAGAAGACTCTTGAGAGTCCCTCGGACTGCAAGGAGATCCAACCAGTCCATTCTGAAGGAGATCAGCCCTGGGATTTCTTTGGAAGGAATGATGCTAAAGCTGAAACTCCAGTACTTTGGCCACCTCTTGAGAAGAGTTGACTCATTCGAAAAGACTCTGATGCTGGGAGGGATTGGGGGCAGGAGGAAAAGGGGACAACAGAGGATGAGATGGCTGGATGGCATCACCGACTCGATGGACGTGAGTCTGAGTGAACTCCGGGAGTTGGTGATGGACAGGGAGGCCTGGAGTGCTGCAATTCATGGGGTCGCAAAGAGTCAGACACGACTGAGCGACTGAATTGAACTGAACTGAGGCAATGGCAACCCACTCCCATATTCTTGCCTAGAAAATCCCATGGACAGAGGAGCCTGCCAGGTTGCGAAGAGTTGGACAAGACTGAGCGACTTCACTTTCTTTCTTCCTATGTATAACTTCACATTTATTGTACAGAAATATATTCATTAAATTGTTTAGTGTCTTCATCATTATTGTCTTGATCATTCTGAAAATTCTTCAAAAATCTTTAAGCTGAAGATTATGCTCATTCACGATTACTATTATATGTAGATACTTGGAACTTAAGGCTGTTTTCAACTACTAGAGGGTATTTTATGTGTACTAAAGAGTCCAATTAGAGCAGCGTAGATTTATGTGTTAAGATTTGGAGAACTGACATATTTGTAACAATGTCATGCCATCCAAGATGATGCTAGACTTTTCCATTTGTTTATGTTTTGTTCATATTTTTTCATGCATTTCCCAAAAATATTTTTATAGTTTTGTTCTGCACCTTTCTTACTACACTTACACCAAATTATTTTCTAGCATTTGTCCTTTGAGTCAAATATTGTTCCCATTTTCTTTTTTAGATGCTTTTGCCTGAACAGAAATAGTCTGGTTATTTCTGTACTTTATTTTATATTCAACACATCAGATTTTTTTATAACTTGTTTTTCTCATGAGAGTCTTTTGGGTTTTCTAACAACAACAAAAACAATAAAAAGAAAAAAAAAAACAGTCATCAGCATCAGGAACTTTATCTCTTTTCCTTTTTTTTATTCCAGTTTATTTTACTTACCTCTGATAGAATCACCAATACAAGTCATTAGAGAGATGCCTTTCTGATTTCTGATTTTAAGTAACTTATTTTTTGCCATTTAAGGTAACGTTTGTTAGCGGACTTATTTTTATTATAAAAGTAATTTCCCTCTATTCTTATTTTACTTGAAGTTTCCCTTGGCATTGATCACTTGACCTTTATCTGATGTCTTATCACCACATACTGATAATAGTTGGTTTTTTTCCCCTTTAATTTTGAATGTAATCAACAAGTTGATAAACTTCCTGGAACTGAACTGACCTTTCATTCCTCTAATAAAGACTGTTTTATCATAGTGTATTACTTGTTTGATTCATTCCTCTGTTAGGCTCTTCAATATATTATTTAAACATTTGGCATTCATAGTCATAGATAAAATCGGCCTGCGCTTTTGCTGTTGTTGCACTCCTTCTTTAGCTTTGGTATTGGAGGTGTTCACGTAAAATTAACTGGTCTCACACACACAAAAAAAACTTTCGGCTTTTACCAAGACCCACAATAGTTTAAACAGTATTGCAAATTATCTATTCTTTAATGGTTAGATTAAAAATTCACATGTGAATCCATCTGCCTGATGTCTCTTTTGATAGTAGATCATTTATCACTTTTATAATCTCGTCTATAATAATTGGTCTATTCACGTTTTCACTTCTATCTCATTTGTGATCAGGTATATTTTCCTAGGAACATGTTCAGTTCTTCTAGGTTTTTTTTCTTTTAAATACTATTCTAGTCACTGTATATGCTTGGAATTTTAAAAAATTCTTTCCTACTTTCACATTGTTAATTTTGTCTAATTTTTATTGTATTCTCTTTTCTTATTATGCTCATATGGTATTTATCTACTTTATTGGTCTTTTTAAAGAGAATCACTCTTTGAATTTATTATTCTTTTCTGCTATTTTATCTATTTTAATAATTTCGGCTTTTACCAATATTAGTTCTTTCTTAAAAGTTTCTTTGGTTTTGTTTTTACTGATGTTGTTCTTATCTGTATTCATTAAGATAAATATTTAATTCTTTTATTTTTACCTTTCTGCTTCCATCCCTCTGAGTTCAGTTTTGCTGTTCCCTATTATTTTAGTACAAAGTGTTTGTTTTGCATTGCTTTTAGGCATTTCCATGTTGTCTTTTCTATCGTCTAAATGTTTATGTCCCCTCCCAAATTCATACATTAAAATCTTAAACGCGAAAAGATGATGGTCTTAGGATGTGGAGTCTTTGGGGAATGCTTACGTTATGGTGGTGAATTCCTCATGGTTGGGATTAGTGCCTTCATAAAAAGGGTTCTAGAAAGATCCTATTCAAGAAATAAATGTTCTATATTTCTATGTCAAATCAAGTTTGTAAATTGCATTATTTATTTCCTCTGTCTCCCCTCTATAGCTTTTTGAGGGGATGGGGAAATCTATCAAATTATTTCAATTCTTGGAAATATACTGAAAGATTCAGTACAGTTGGGTTTTTATCATGTTCTTTCATTTATTTTTTTATGGAAATAAATGTCCTCTTGTAAGCCTAAAATTATTGTTTGTAGATACAATTTATTTTATTTGATGAAAACAGTGCATTTAATCAGTTGGTAATGTCTGTCCTTATCCTCTTTGGTGTTTTTAACCTTCTATTCCAATTTGTCTGCTATTAATGTTGCCTCTCTTGATGTCTTTCTATCCATTTCCAGTGTTTTGTCTGGTTTTGGTTTTCACGGTTCTTTTTTCAAATCTCTTTTATTACTGTATTTTAAATATGTATTTTGCAAAAAGCAAAAATCTGCTCCTGTTTTTAAAAAACTATAACAGACTTTTTTTAAATAAGAGAATTTGAGTCCTATCACATTTTATGTAATGCTTGATATGTATCAGTTTATTCTTTCCATCTTATTTTTTACTTACTTATCAGACCACACTATGATAAGTGAAATAAGGGGAACCCATTATTATTTTATGCTTGCTCGTCTGATCAGGTTTTATTCACTCATTTTCCCCTTGTTTAATGCAAGTTATATCATTTTGTAATTTTTTTCATAAATGATTGTCTTTCCTTCTCTTTTTCTCATAATCAGATAGTACTACTAGACTATTCTATGACAGCAAGATATTATTTTCCTTACCAAGGCTCTATATTTCCCCCTTTTCCACTTCAGAAAGGTCAGTTTTTTAGAATAATACATTCACTTTCTTCCTCTTCAACATTCTTTCTCTCCTACACTCCAGTTTTACTTCTCTCTTCATCTTTTTCCATCTTGAGATCTCTATTTTGGTCTGTGTCTTGTTTAGTAAAAGCCTTTTTCTGTAGTTTTGTCTCTGATGAAGTACATAAGCAGTAAACTCTTTCTTCAGTATCTTCAAATATCTGTTCTCATGCGTGTCCAGGTATTAAATTCTTTGGTTGTGTTCCTATTCTGAGAAAAATGTATAGATACTCATTCATTCTTGTTTGTAGCTTCCATTGTTGCTAATAAGAAGTCTGGTGTGGTTTTGTTTTTTGGATTTTTTTTTTTTAGACAATTTCATCATAAGAGCTAGGAAACTTGTGAGATTTCCCCCTGTGTTCTTAGAATTCAGGAATTTGAGAAGATGTAGGTCTTAAAATAGGGAAGTTTTAATAACAACAAATTTGAAATTTGTTCTTTCTTCTCCCTTTGCAATTCCATAGGTTTTAGGTCCCTTAGAACAGACTACCATTTCCTTTTGAGATTCACTTTGCTTTGCCTTATTCTTTGAGATATTTCTTAGCACTTGATATTTCAGACCACTGATTCAGATTTTAACAGAGACTATCTTCTCTCTCAGTTCTTCTCCTGAATTTTTTATTTTAAAAGTCATGTTTTCAATTCCACAAAGAATTTTTTATTCTAGTCTTGAATCTTAATTCAAAATGTCACCATCTTCAACAGCGCTCTATCAGTGGTGTGTTTATTCTGATGACTGCTTTTCTCTCAGCTATTGGGTGGATTTTTTTTTCCTTCTTTCTTTCTTTCTTTTTTTTTTTTTTTTCCAGCTACACCAGGTTTTCACTGTTCCAGTTGCAATGCATGGGCTTATTTGCCCTGCAGCATGTGGCATCTTAGTTCCCAGACTGAGTATTGAATCCACGTTACCTGCATTGGAAGGTGGATTCTTAACCACTGGACTCCAGGGAAGTCCTGGTTAGGTTACGTTTCTATGCGAACTCATTGGAGTTCAGATGCTAAATGACAAGAATCATGAAAGATGAAAGCTAACTATAAGAGCCTGCCAGACCCTGCTGCTGGTCTTGAAGAAAACCCGCTCGCTTCTCTCAGATCTCCCCCAGCCTGCAGAACAGGGAGATCCAGCCTTCTTGCACAGCTTTTGCTTCACCTTGTGAAGGTAAGAGGATCTGAGCCAACACTGTCTTCTCTCTGAAGATTTATAGATCTCTGGCCTCCCAGCATCTCCCAGTATCCACTGATGATGCTGCCCCTCCCAGAAGGGAAAAAACAGTGGACTAATTTCCCTCTGCTAGAATCTCAGCAGAGCCTGAGACCTAACTTCTCCCCAGCTTCCCATGGAAGCCAGCAGCCATTAGAACGTTTGAAAGGCAGATAGCCTAGACCTGAGGCTTAAGGGAAGGGGAGCTAAGTTCATGTCAACATAACGACCAGACTCTCCCTTAAGCCTAACTATATTTTTCTATAACTCACACTAAGTTGTATTTAAGTCTCTCATTCCATCAGGTAATAAAGATTTAATCTCAGTCAACTCAAAATTCTCCTTTTTTTCTTTTCCCCATCTGGAAAGGGATCCTGATTCTGGAGTTCTTACGTGGTCCTGAGATATCTGAACAGGAGAAGTGAACATCTGATATGAGTCATCTATACATTTTGCAGACTCTGCCTGTGTAGAGCCAGACTGTCTGTGTTAGTGATTATTACATGTTCTAACACCTATTTCATGTCATAAAAAGGACACAAAAAGGGCAATGAAACTGGGGTTCTTGGCTGAGCTCAGGTAGTCCGTGCTTTGAAGTTCAGTTAGGGCTTGTCTACAAGACAAATGTCTGCCAAGAAGATACTTCACTTGGTGGACTGAGGAGTCTCCTAGTTAAAAACAGGGGGGCGGGGTTGAGGGGTCAGGTTCATAAGCTGTTTCAATAACCCTGCCTCTGTGCCAAACTTCGAATGCAGCTTGGTATCTTTGGCTCACATTGCACTCCAGCCCAGCTCTCAGGTGCAAATCCTGGGAAAGTGAGGGCTCAAGAAAAACTGTTTTATTGAAAATTCAGGAAGATGTTGAAAGCATAAAACAGTAATAATTGGGACCTCCAAGGGGAAAAAGGAGCAGGAGTCTTTCTGTTTAATTTTGAGGTTTTTACTGCTTGTTTGTTTTCCTAATTTCGGTTGTGTCCATTCTGAAGACGCATTTTTGAGTCACCTATGACAGGTATCAGTAATACCAGCACTACAGTCATCAATAGACTCTGATTTCTTGGAAACTCAAGCAGAAGGAAAGGAAAATGGCAAGTGCTCTATGATAACTGGGCATCACAATTTTTCAGTCAACTCCACCAGCCCTATTTTTCTCCCTGAATACACTCTGAGTGTAAAACTCAACATATCTCAAAAGAAGATGGGTGAAAATCTTAGAAAAGATGGAAAAAGAAAGCAGGAAAAGTTATTGTGCCTCTGTTTTTACACACAGCTCCTGAAACTTGAGGAATTGTATAATCACAGCTTTAAGATCATATTTTTATAATCAAAGCTCAATGGAGAAGGAAACTGAGTCACATGACCACTTGCCAGAGTCACATCAGAAGTCAAAGATGGTTCCAAGGACTAAAGGTTAGTTCATCTATTTTGTTACCCATGATGTTACTCCTCTTTTACTTAAGGAAGGAATGATTCAACATAAATCACAACAAAGCAGATAAAAAATTGAAACCCTCAAGTGTTTGTCCTACTGAATCATCTTTTTGTTTGTTTGTTTTGTTGTTTAGTCACCAGTCGTGTCCAACTCTTTCATGACCCCCATGGACTACAGCCTGCCAGGCTCCTCTGTCCATGGGATGCTCCAGGCAAGAATATTGGAGTGGGTTACCATTACCTTCTCCAGGGGAGTCTTTCCAACCCAGGGATTGAGCCCATGTCTCCTGCATTGGCAGGCAGATTCTTTACCACTGAGCCACCTGGGAAGCTACTGAATAATAGTTTCATGATTTTATAATTGGATTTGAAAAACTACAGACTCATTGGGCCTTCAAGCAAAGAGAGTGATCTTCAGTCTTGCATAAGGTTCTCACAAAACAGTGATATGTTTTGAAGAAGGAACATGGCCCTTCCTACCCAATGCAACCCCACCTCTTCACTGTGTAAAGGGTGTGGCCCACCTCTTCACTGGGTCAAGGATGTGGCTTCAGGTTTTCTGTTTACTATTCCTAGTAACTGACACTTCTTATTATTCCTCTTATAATTATAATTTGCACAGTTGGTTAAGACTATACATTTCTGGTTGATAATGATAGTAAATCCATGTGTTAATAACAGAATTTCAGTGTATCAAGTTCATTTCCAGAATAAATTATAAGCAATTCAACCTAAATCATCCAGAGAGAATATCAGCCTGTTAGATTATTACGGTAAGAGAGCTAACAATAATAGTATATTTTTATTGAGCTTTCAAGTAAAATACACTATACTAAATACTTCATTCAATCCTCATTTAAACCCATGAAGAGACCATATTATTCTTATATTATTGATGAAGCAAATAAAAATAGGTATTAAATAGCTTCCACAGTGTTACAAAGCTAGAAATTGCCAAAGTGGGATTCAGGTCCAGGTTTGTCTAAATCTATTTTGTTCTGATTCCTGAGCTCCCTTCCCACTCTCCCACCTCTCTGAAGAAGAGAAGCTAGTATACTCTACCAATTTGTGGACCCAAGTATCCTAGACGTAGAACATTTTATCATCAGGCTTCCTTAGGAAAAGTTATTCCATTTGCCAAGCAAATGATACAAAAGTAAACTTGCAAACTGTTTGGCCCATTCTCAAATTTCGAGAAGAGTAATTTCTTTAGAAGTACAAGGAATGAAAATCTGACTCACTATAAATAATTCTATCAAATGTACTCCTGTACTGCCTCTGACCTTGGCCTTTTGCCTTAAGTCACTGCAAAGACTACTAGATCCTACAGTATTTCAGAATATAGAGAATACTCATTGAAATTCATGTAATTATACAAAGATTTTTAAAGCATTTTTGTTTCTAGACAGAACATTTCTCTTCTAAGGCTATTCTGTCTCCTAAAATATTACATAATAATCTGCATGATACTTTCACATTTTTAGTCAGTAAAAATGTTTCCTAGCATTATTGTTTCAGTTCAGTTCAGTCACTCAGTCGTGTCCAACTCTTAGCGACCCCATGAATCGCAGCACGCCAGGCCTCCCTGTTCATCACCAACTGCCGAGTCCACCCAAACCCATGTCCATTGAGTTGGTGATGCCATCCAACCATCTCATCCTCTGTCCTCCCCTTCTCCTCCTACCCTCAATCTTTCCCAGCATTAGGACCTTTTCAAATGAGTCAGCTCTTAGCATCAGGTGGCCAAAGTATTGGAGTTTCAGCTTCAACATCAGTCCTTCCAAAGAACACCCAGGACTGATCTCCTTTAGGATGGACTGGCTGGATCCCCTTGCAGTCCAAGGGATCCTTAAGAGTCTTCTCCACCACCACAGTTCAAAAGCATCAATTCTTCGGCACTCAGCTTTCTTTATAGTCCAACTCTCACATCCATACATGACTGCAGGAAAAGCCATAGCTTTGACTAGATGGACCTGTTGGCAAAGTAATGTCTCTGCTTTGTAATATGCTATCTAGGTTGGCCATAACTTTCCTTCCAAGGAGTAAGTGTCTTTTAACTTCATGGCTGCAATCACTATCTGCAGTGATTTTGGAACCCCCCAAAAATAAAGTCAGCCTCTGTTTCCACTGTTTCCCCATCTATTTTCCATAAAGTAATGGGACTGGATGCCATGATCTTAGTTTTCTGAATGTTGGGCTTTAAGCCAACTTTTTCACTCTCCTCTTTCACTTTCATCAAGAGGCTCTTTAGTTCTTCTTCACTTTCTGCCAGAAGGGTGGTGTCATCTGCATATCTGAGGTTATTGATATTTCTCCCGGCAATCTTAATTCCAGCTTGTGCTTCCTCCAGCCCAGCATTTCTCATGATGTACTCTGCATATAAGTTAAATAAGCAGGGTGACAATATACAGCCTTGACACACTCCTTTTCCTCTTTGGAACCAATCTATTGTTCCATGTCCAGTTCTAACTATTGCTTCCTGATCTGCATATAGGTTTCTCAAGAGGCAGGTCAGGTGGTCTGGTATTCCCATCTCTTGAAGAATTTTCCACAGTTTATTGTGATCCACACAGTCAAAGGCTTTGGCATAGTCAATAAAGAAGAAATAGATATTTTTCTGGAACTCTCTTGCTTTTTTGATGATCCAGCGAATGTTGGCAGTTTGATCTCTGGTTCCTCTGCCTTTTCTACATCCAACTTGAACATCTGGAAGTTCACGATTCACAAATTGCTGAAGACTGGCTTGGAGAATTTTGAGCATTACTTTACTAGTGTGCGAGATGAGTGCAATCGTATGGTAGTTTGAGCATTCTTTGGCATTACCTTTCTTTGGGATTGGAATGAAAACTGACCTTTTCCAGTCTGGTAGCCACTGCTGGGCTTTCCAAATTTTCCAGCATTTTGAGTGCAGCACTTTCACAACATCATCTTTCAGGATTTGAAATTGTTCAACTGGAATTCCATCACCTCCACTAGGTTTGTTCGTAGTGATGCTTCCTAAGGCCTGCTTGACTTCACATTCCAGGATGTCTGGCTCTAGGTGAGTGTGAGTGATCACACCATCGTGATTATCTGAGTCATGAAGCTCTTTTTTGTACAGTTCTGTGTATTCTTGCCACCTCTTCTTAATATCTTCTGCTTCTGTGAGGTCCATACCATATCTGTCCTTTATTGAGCCCATCTTTGCATGAAATGTTCCCTTGGTATCTCTAATTTTCTTGAGGACATCGCTAGTCTTTCCCATTCTATTGTTTTCCTCTATTTCTTTGCATTATTGTGCTTCATCCAGCCCACATTTCACATAATGTACTCTGCACATAATTTAAATAAGCAGGATGACAATATGCAGCCTCGATACACTCCTTTCCCAATTTTGAACCAGTCCACTTTTCCATGTCTGGTTCTAAACTGCTGCTTCTTGACCTGAATACAGATTTCTCAGGAGGCAGGTAATCTGGTCTGGAATTCTAATGAGGGACAAAAATCCTTCAAGAAGAAATGGAACATGTGAGCCTTTTGACCTGTGGCATAGTAGAGGCAACACTGGTGGACAGCATACAAATGGGTTGGGAAAAAATAGCTACAATTTAAAGATATATATTAAAGACCCATTGTAAGCTGATGTATCAATTTGTGATAGTGAACATTCAGAAACAAAGGGAGATTGTACCCACCTGCAAGCTTTTTCCCATAGGTTTCCACAGGTTACTCACAAAAAGACTGGGATCAGGGTGGGAGGTTTGGTAGAGCTGCCTCACTGATGTAGCCATGAAGCAGTAATGGCCAGCTGTCAGGCAGTGGGCACAGAGCCTCATCTGCTCCTCTGTTTTCATCTCTCCTATGTAGCAAATGCCTTAAATCTCTGTGAGGAAGGGCAGCAAACCCTACAGGGTGGAGGCAAAAACCCACTGCATCTAAGGAAGAAGTAGAAGCAAAAGCCTACTTGCTCTGGAAGAGAGACAAGAAACCATTCTGAATTTTGTGTCTTATCAGAGTTTTTCCACTAGTGAGGGAAAGGCAAGAAACTCCTGCACAGGACGAGCCCCAGATACAAGACAGACTTTGGTTGCCATGGGCAGGATGTGTACATATAGTGAGAAAGCTCCAGTAGGCTCAGGTTCCCAGTGCCCCCGCCCACTGCTATTCCACATCCCTCCCCACCTCTCACATCTGCCAAAGTTGAAGTTAGCCCAGCCTGAAGCAGAGGCTGCCCCTCTCACCACCCCAGCACTCCACTCCTGGAGTGCCACTCTGCCCTGCACACCAGAGCACACCGCTCACCACACCCCTTCCCACCTGCTCACTGCAGCCAGGCATGCAATCACCCTCTGCGTTCCCTTGGCACATCCAAGAGAAATGAAGGGCCCTTGATCAAGCTCACATTAAGACTGCCTTTTGTCTTGTGATCTTTGACAGCTGGGCAGGAGCACAAGCGGCCAAGAATGTGTAGAAAGGTATTCACTTTGATCCCAAGAATCTGTAGACCTTGAGGCTATTGTCTGCCAAGGCCAAACCAAGATGGCCGAGAACAAGCTAATGGCCACACCATATTGCACCAAGGCTCACCTCGCCCTAGGAGCACACTTCTTCTCGAGGGACCCCTATCACCTGATGGGGGCCGCTCTGATGCATGCATCCCCAGAAGCCTAGGCCTCCCTGTCCTCTCTACACCACAGAGCTGGCCCCAGGCATCTCATCCGCTGCCTTTACATACCCAGCTGCCTCTGCTATTGTCTCCACCCTACCTGCACTGCTTAGCATGCAACCTTCCTCAGACACCACCTGGCAAAGATGGAAATACCTTCAGTCCTGTCAGATCTTCAGTCTTGTCACTCCAGCTTGAAGACCCTGCCTCACTGGGGAGGAAGCTGCCCTGAGCTCCTCCTGCCCCCAAGCGGCCTGT